>NW_023339650.1:598292-602712 GCF_004916995.1 Morone saxatilis
TGCCTCTGAGCCACAGCCGCAGCCGCGGCTGTGGACCACACCTGTGGACCACACCTAGAAATAAAAGCTAATCAGCTATTTGTTGGTTGTATCAGAAACATATGATCTGAACCAAATGTGAGGGGAAAAAAGAGCTTGAAGTCTAAAGGCCTTCTAGCAGCCTTTATGTTGTTCATTAAAGACCAGGGGAAAGCTACCGAACCCAACATACAGACATTCATTTCAAAAGTAAAGAGCTGTTTGAGCTCACAGCAAAACATTCCATTGTAAGTGATGGGGACAAAATCCAGTCTCTGTTTTGTGCAAAAATGTATTTAAAAGTTTATTAGTTTATGTTAATATGAGGCGTCAACAGGTTGAGTTAATCAAATCAAGTTGTTATCTTCCAAAGTTAGTAAGTTAGACTTTTTATTGCAAAACCCCCTCTTTGTGTCTCCCTGTTTTGTCACAAATATGGTCGAATATCAAGTCATATTTCAAAACTGGAAAAATAAAAGTTTTAAAAGGTAGAAAGTCAGTGTTTAAAAGCTTGAAATTGAATAAAAGAAAAATTTTTGCAGTTTTGAAGGCTTGCATTATATTTAACAAACTATTTTATATTTAAGTCTGAGTTTCAGGGTTTGTCACTGTTCTGGTGTATTAGTGTGCTTTCCAGGTTTGCAACCTTGTAAAAGGTGATCTGAAAAGCTGCATATTGTTTACTCTCTGCTGCAGTACAGTGCAACCACATGCTGTATTTACCGCGCTAGGTGGTGTGGCAGACTGCTCTGCCAGTCACCGATAGGATACGCCCTGCGCAGTGCCTGTGGCAAGTCGAAGTAGCTTTGTTAAGTTAACTAATCATCTACTGCAGAATTTATTAGACGTCCATGTCAACCACAGGCACTGCTCTGTTTATGCTTTGGATGGCTGGAGAAGCCCTACAACCTTTCAGCACTGTAGATTTTATTTAGGTGTGAAGCAGTGAAATAAAAACTATGAGATATCGGAATATCCCACCAAACAGATGCCTAAAAAGCTTTGATAAGGGATTGTAAAGGATTTGGCTTCAATAAGCGGATTCGGAACTGGACTGAGATTCAACACAATGCTATCAATCCTCATCCAGACTCATGTCCCATGTTGGGTTTTCGGCACTAGGAATCGAAAGGAAAGAAAGATTGTGAGGCCATTAAAATCAAAAGTGTGATGGGAGCAACAAATTTCATCCTAATGTTCAAAGTGTGTGAAAGGGCAATTTTTGGCCTGACTGTGCTGTTAGATGTAAAGTCAGGAGGTCACCAACAATCTTTGGGTATCCTCGCACTAACTCTGTCAAGTATTTGAGGAGATACAGTATTAAGGGCCTGAGCAGAAGAACGGACGGAGTAAATGTGGTTAGGCATTGAGCCTTAATACTTTTGTGTTTGTATCACGGAGCATTGAAACCCGTAAAAAGTTCACGTCTGGTCATATATGCATGTCATGTCATTGACCCACTTCCCTCTGCCCATTCACATTAACATGTATATGATGAAATATGATGATATTTGATATATGAAAAAACTTTCTAAATATGTAAAACTTTTCAAAATAAATGTCCTCCAACATGTATAGTAATACTGACTGATGAGTCAGAAGGTTAAAAGCATTTACTAACCTGTCCCCTGAGCCCTGTCAGTAAGAAAACACGGTTCTTTATCCACCAACACAGGTGGCTTTGCAGATTCCTCCAATGACAACTTCTTACAAATCAGTTTTTCTTCCAGATAACAAAATAAATTAATGAATTCAAAGGGAGCTCCTTTAGATAAAAGCTAAATGAAAGTCGGTGTGTTTCCCAGATTCCCGTTCAGCTCGGCGTGTGGCCGTTTCTTTGACAAAAATCCCCATTGGCAACGGTAACAAAGGCATCTATTTGACATTTCCCTTCTCATTAGTGCAGATCTGTTAAAGGCATACACGGACTGATATGCATTAGAAGCTGAATTAAAGCAGCTCCATTCTCACACACACACACACACACACACACATCACACACACAGCACACACACACACCCACACAACCTAATTAAGCAGGAATGATAGAATACAAGTCTGGTGGGGTAAAATCTGAGCCGTTTCTTAATTTAAAATCTCATCAGAGGATTTTTTGATATCAGCTGGTGAGTGGGTACACACCTGCAAATCTAGATACCCCAACTCAGTAAAACAACAGCGCACAGATGTAAATCACCTCAAGTAAAGTGGGTCTAAAAATAGCTCTGTCCTTTGCTTTCCTGACTTTCCGTCTTCGTCCGTCATCTTCCTGACATTTTGCAGGAAGTCGTGTCGTAAAGGGATAGATTCATTACGCGCGATTAGCCGCTGGGGCTCTACAGCTGTGAAATAATATGACCAGCTCTTACTCCCGCCTGAGCTGAGCTGAGCACGACTTTCCAGCTGACGAGCCTGGATATCTCATAAATCTCCCAGGAAGCCTTTCCCTTCTCCGGATGTGAGCTGAGGGTGGCCCTGGTGGCGAGGAGCCCCTCTCATGCTCACTTTATACACTAATCTCTGTGTTAAGGATGAACTGGAGCGACACCACACACACACGCCGGCTGGCTCAGAAAGACGCGAGGGAAGGGGAAGGAGCGAGTATGCGGCGCGTCGTGATGTAATTGGCACCTCACTCGATTTCTTGGGTCAGCTGTGTGCTGATGCCAGGCTGCGTTCTTGGCTTCTGTCACTCAGCTTTGGATGTTGGGTTCTCTCCGTCGCTGGTCTCATCACAGCCTGAGACAAAACAGGCAAAGAGTTACTTATAAAAACTTGCTCAAAGTTTTTTTTTTTTTTTTTTGAGGGGTAAAGAGAGAAGGACATAGACAAAGGTGAACCGGCAACACAGTTAGCAAACAACTAATAATAATAGATATTCATACCGATTTTGTGCCATGCGTCAGCCAGAAGCTGTCAATACATTGACTGTTTTATCCGAGTCTGGAAGCCAATTTTTACCATCCTACTGTTTAGATCTTGGTTGAAACAGAGAAACAGAGAAACAAGCTAGCTACACATTAGCGCAGCAGCCTCGGCTCGCAAGCCCTCCGGGGACGTCCTTTGTCATCCAACAGCGTGGGAGAAAGTGATTTTTAAGGTGGAACTGCTTTATTCAGCGCTGGAGCAGTTCAGGTGTAAGCAGTGTGGTCTGGGCTCACCTTCAGGGTCTCGGCACACAGGACATACTCGTGCAAGGCGGGCACGAGGGCTTCAGACAAATGCTGGATCTGCTCTTCTGTTTCCTTGCTACACCGCTCCACACAGCTGGCCACGCCCTTCAGTGGCTCCGCCAGCTCCTCCTCTGACTCCGCCCACTGGGTGTAGGTGGGGCTGTACTGCTTCAGCTCATCCAGATACTCTGGAACACAGAGGACACATGTAAACATAAACTGGAGGACAGTATCCAGTGTCCATTAAGTTGGAAAGGGTCTGACCATGTAATGCTACCACTTGAGGCCGTTCATCAGACTTAACACAACTCCGTCTGGGCTTTATACGACTAACTAACTAACAAACGTAGTAGTACTCCCTGTAGAGTTCTGAACCAGCTGCAGTCAAGACCAAAGATCTGCTGAGGCAGGTGCATAAGGCGTTACAGTAGCGGAGGCGTTAGGTAATAAAAGCATTTACTTTTTCCAAATCATTAGGCTGAAGGAAGGGGATTTTTTCTTACATTCAGGATCGGGCCAGAGATTTAACATAGAGATCAAAATGTAGTTTCAGATTAAAACACACTGGATTTAACATTTTGGGCAGCCAGTTAAATTTGAGTAATTGTACATTAAAGTACAGACAGAGCTAAACATTCTTCTACAGGCCTGGAATTAAGTCATTTTTAGGGCAAGGCCTCTTTTGCCTTTAATAAATAGAAATTTATTGGGGCACCAAAGACCAAAAGTACCAAACAGTATATATAGTATATAAATAATAAGCTCAACCTTAATAAAGCAGTGGTGTTATCCAAAATGATCTTATGTAATAGTAAACACTGACAGGGACCCTTTTACTGCACAATGACTACTTTAAATACTAATGCAGTATGTTCACAGTGGGGTTAGTGTTGGTACTTTTACTTTATGGATCTGAATACTTCCTCCACCTCTGGTTAGCACACCCACAGCCCAGCTGAACACCTGTTTTACCGATCCTTCCGCTGAGATGGGGATACTTTTTCCCAGAGTTTTTTTTTATTTTTTATTTCTAATACACACAGAGAATTGTATAAAAAGTTCCCTAAACTGGAAATAATCTACTCAAAATGCATCCAAATCACTTTATGCAAGCATCTTTCTGTTATGGAGTTCCCTATCTGGGTTCATTGTAGTTCAGTTTTGAATATAATATCAAACATCCAAAAAATATGTCACTGAGTCAGGGGCCGTCAGTTTACTCAATGATA
>NW_023339650.1:602718-613755 GCF_004916995.1 Morone saxatilis
GGAAAAAGGTTGGGGACCACTGTGCTAGAGTACCTTTCTGCTCCTTGATGATCCTCTGGGTGACTTTGTCCACAGAGCAGATCTTGCTACTGAAGTTCTCCACGTACTCCTGCATCACAGTGAACTCCTCCGGCCGGCTC
This sequence comes from Morone saxatilis, assembly GCF_004916995.1. Taxonomy (NCBI): domain Eukaryota; kingdom Metazoa; phylum Chordata; class Actinopteri; family Moronidae; genus Morone; species Morone saxatilis. The sequence goes on from NW_023339650.1 coordinate 602,859, forward strand.
CTCAGGCCTCGTACCGAGTTGGCCACCGCCCTCACCGTCTCCCCCATCCTGCTCAGGAAGCCCGGACCCTGCTTCCTGTGAGACATTAGCTCCTGCAGGAGTCACACGGCAGGGCTTCAATAAAGCTGTGCATCACTGCTGATCCAGCTCCTGAATGCTCATACTGGTCTAAAATATGTGTGTGTGTGTGTGTATGAGACACCTCTGCAGTGAGGAAGACTTTGAAGTGCTCGCTGCAGGACAGTATAGGATGATCAGAGATCTTGTTGAGGAAGCGGTGCAGAGCTTTCCTCCTGGTCTCAATGAAGTCATTGTTGAAGCGTTCCACCATGCTTTTCATCACAAACTTCTCCGGCAGCGGCTGAGGACAGCGTGAAACAATATTCAGGCGTGGTACGTGTGCAAGGCAGATTTAGCATCTAATTGTAACATTAAAACATTAAAAAGTACGTATGCTAAAGAAAATCTTGAGCATGGGAATACAAGAAAGCTTTTTTCTGGATTGGACCACAAAGAAGATTGTTTTTCTAACCTGATGGAAGGCTTCTATGATGCACTTTTTTACCCCATAAGTGTTTATTATTTATTTTCACAACTTAACACTTACATATACTTAACTGCAGTCTGTATGTATACATATCTACGCAGGCACACAAGAATGCAAGACACATGAACAAAGTCTTCATGCATCAAATAAAATGCTCAAAACAAAACAAAGTGTTGAGGACTGCATTAGAATAATGTCTTCTATTAATGTACACATGCTGAAAACAAAAACCCTTTGTAGGCTTTGGACAGGGCAGAGGTGCTTCTATTATATGGCCTACTTCTATCTAAATAGAAGTAAATAGATATGTTGTGAAATAGTGATTGCTTACCCCTGATAGAAATGTAAAGGGCAGAGTTGTAGATAATACAGAAATCCATTTACCCACTCTTCGCCTGCTGACTTTTTTACAGGATAGAGCAATAATTCTTTTGGTCACTAATGGAATTATTTCTAAAAAAATGTGGTGTGTCCTTCTAATGTTCTGATTGGCTGGGTGTAGACCTAGGATGAGGAGCTTGGAGTCTAGAGGAATTTGTATGGATAATATGTCCTGGATATACCTTCTCACTGCTTCAGTTTTGTTTCAGTACACTGCCCAAGATAGTGTAAAAGTTTACCTTTTGCCACTTCACACTTACACAATACATACATCAGTTATAGCACAATTGTATTTGTAAAGTTTTTCTGGGGTTACATACGTTTGCACGAGCCAGTTTTACTCTCTAGCCTCGGTACGGAGGACTCTGAGGACCAGAAGTTCAAACAACTTTGAGATTTTTCCCCTCCCCGTACAGTCCATCACCATTAACTTTTTTCAATTGTTGGAAGACGGGGGATAGATAGTGATTGATTTTGTCGGGTTCTGATGAGGTCTCTCAGTTGCAAATATTTGAAAAAATGATTATGGGAAATGCTATATTTATAAGGACATCAGATGTTTACTCTCAGGACTGTATAATTCCCTGATTTTTTTGTAGCCCTTTTTCAGCCCAGTTTTTAAATCCCCCATCAGATTTTCATCAGGTTTTTTCACTTCAATAGCTAGTTTTTCCTTCTTGGACACAGCGTGTTTGAGCAGTGGCTGGCTTGCTGAAATGCAGTGTGCCACAGTGTCTTGTGCTAGCATAAATTAAGCTATAAAGCATCCTATGACTTTTCACATCTGTTCATTTTGAAAGGGCAACAACCCATTGGGGAAAGTCCAACACTTGACTGACCGATGGCGTAACATCATCACTCAGTCAAGGACAGACTTTTATTACTGCTTGGCTGCATGGCTGACTCTGATACTAAAGAAAAAGTCAAAGAAGTTATACAGGGAGCCTTTTTATATGAATTACCTTAAAACCTCTAATAAAAGTAGAGAAGGACCACAATTAGATAGTGTTTCCCATCTTTGCTCAATAGTTTTGTGCTATAGGGATGAAACGGCTGTCCCCAATAAAGGCAGGCTCAGTTCAGTGACTTATGCAAATAATAATAATAATAATAATACACCTGGGTTATTATTAGAAGTTCTACAGAGTTATGGACTTCTATCCTCAATGGTGAATAAAGGGTGAATTCTGATGATTGTAGCAGTGTCTATGATGTCTGTGTGTTTAGATTTGACTGAGTCAGAAGAAGCAGGAGACAGGTTCAGGGTGCAAGGCGGGAAGTTGTGGTGGGTGGCGGGGCTGCACTATATGGTGAAAAAAACATCATACTGCGATTGACAGATACTGTGGTTCAGGATTAGTGGGAATTTTCATTATTACTGAAAACTACAGTATGTCATTACAATGCTGTTTGTCACAAACTTTACCTTTCAAACAAACTGCTGCTACAGTCAATGTATTAATATTCAAGTACATTGCTATTACACGTCCTATTAACTCATAATAAGTATTACAATATGTACAGTATGTAATATTTAATAATAGGTTTCAGATCTCTGCAAGTTCATTCTCACACTGTATGAAAAAAAATGAGCAACCAAAGGAATCCTGGATGGTAAGAAAAAGAAAAGTGCTTTTTGGAAAAAGGCTTGCAGTAATATTAAGGGTTTGTGTGCCTTGTGGTAAATGAGCTCAAACATCCAAAATCTCTGCAGCAGCCCATGATGTGTTTAGCAGATGATGGTGCATGCTAATACATACATGGACGATGAGCGTTGGGTGGTTTTCTTCCAGTCTGCTTCGGAGCCACAGGAAGTCCTGGTAGCGCCGACGAACCTCGTACTCGCTGGAGTCAAACTCACTCCGCGTTGTCTGCAGAGAGAAGCTCCATATCAGTACCAAGACTCCATGAAGCTTTATTGTGTTACCGCCAGGTTGAGGTGTATAGACCTGAGCATGTATCAATTGTCCCACAGTCTGTCCTGTATTGCACAGGACCAACACACTCCTACCTCAGAGTCAGACAGACAGTTATTGATGGAGCTTCCTACATTGATTGTGTTGAAGTACAAATTATGATAATGCTTGTAATATGAAATGTGAAAACATTTTTAAGTGCATAAAGCAGCTCTACTTTGTCACGTGTTGGCATTACATGAATATACTATAGCTAACTTGTACGACTGTACCCAAATCTCTTTCTGGAGGTTACATTTCAGACTTTTTAAGAACTTTTTAAGACCATTATGAATGCAATTTAAGATCTATTTTACGTCCTTACTGGCAGAAAAAGTACAAAGTCTATGAAGGAAAATCTGTGTTGGTTTTTTCCCCCCAAAACACATTTAAAAAATAAATGCAACTTAACACAACGTTTACTTTGTTAATCCAATCAATTTCTGTTTTAGACCTGTCAAAATTACAAGACATTTTAAGGCCTTAAATTCAGATTAGACCTTTTAAGACCCTGCGGACACCTTAGTGTTATTTTTTTAAGTTGTATTTTTATTGAACATTGATAGTACAGGATATGTACATAGCCCCCCTTTACCTTTCAGTGCAGCAGAAGCTCAGCTCCAGAAGTTCAGCGGAGCGATTTGAATGATCCCAATGTTTTCCTAAATGGATCGTCGATTGGTGAAGTAAATAGAAGTCCACCTGTCGTGTAATCAACGTCTCTGTTATTAAATGCACCGCGTCTGTGATAGTCTTTCGAGGGTTCTGGTGAAACGCAGGGGAGCATCATGAGAGCACCAAGAAACACACAGGCAGTCCGTAATTACTGTTGTGGGGAAGTTTAAGGCCCGGATGTTGGAACAAAAAGATTGTCCCAAGCTTTCAAACATCCCCGCCAAAGGAGCACTGTGCCAAGCGGAGTCATTTTGAACATGGAAGGAGTATCAGGATCCACAGCAAATCTACCAAACCTGGCGTCCCTCTTAAACTTGTCCAGCTCAGACAAGGAGAAGATGATCAATAGATGCAGCCAAGAGGCCCATGATCCACTCTGGATAACTGCCAGGGGAGAATGTACAAGGCTGGAGGTGGAGAGTCTGGGGTTCCAGTAGGACAACAATCAGTCGTACACCTGCACAAATTCTGGACTTCTTTATGGAAGGGAGTGGCAAGCAGTGAAAGCCATTGTCTCAGAAGATATCCAGTACAAAAGTCTGCGTCTAAAGCTTTGCACAAGCCACCTGGCGGGGACACACCCGCAAAGACATGTGGGAAGAAGGTCGCTCTGCGTCAGATAAAGTCCAATAAGCGATACTTTGTGGCCCCGCACGAATGCAAATACGAGATGTTGCGTAAAGCAACCGCACAGACTCATCACCTCAACACGACCATCCCCACTGTCAGACGATGGTGGTGGCAGCATCATGTTTGCTGCCGTGCTCTTCTTCAGCAGGGACAGGGAAATGGCTTAAAAGTTGAGGGGAAGGATGCGATTGCAGCCCAGATATACAGGACCAGTTCTGAGGTGAAAAACCGGGTGGACTCTGGCAACAATGACCTGAAACTGCGGACGGAGCCAGTGTATCTTTCGCAACAAGGACAGATTATCCCAATCCATCATACAGCAAAAACTCTACAAAGGAATCGGTCACAAATAAACGGTAAGTCCAGCGTGTTAGAATGGCCAAGTCAACAGTCCGCAGAGTGCGGCTGTCATCCGATCGCAGAACTGTGGGAAGCACGGAGCCTGAACACTGCTCGTTCACGGCAAAACGCTCTCCTTCCAACCTTCAACTGAGCTCGACTGTTTTGCAAGGAAGAGATGGGCAAGAATTCAGTCTTCTCGATGTGCCATGGAGGGAATACTGGATTAGAGATCATACCCCAAGCGACTTGCAGCCTGTAAATCGGCCCAGCAAGGAAGGTGGCTTCCTACAATATTAACGCAAGGGGGCCGAAATTAATTTTGCACGCCCCCAGCTTTTCATTTCTCGCTGCAGTGTAGTCAAGAACAGTTTTCAAAAATCCAATAGATTTCGTTCCACTTTGCACACATGTGTGCTTCCCACTGTCTGGTGATTCTTCACAAGAAAATAAAAAATTTTATTATCTGTATGGTTTAATCCTGAAATGTGGCAAAAGGTTGAGTGTATAAGTTCAAGGGGGCCGAATATTTTCGCAAGCGACGGGGGTATAGTGGGTGGTGTGGGAGTGGGTGCGGTCTGCCTGGTCAAGCTTTAAATAAAAGAAGTTTTATTTGCACGTACTGTAGTTTTTGATGGGGAAACAACCATATGAAGTTAACTATAGAAAACTGTACTTATATTGAAGCTATATATGAGACTATGGAATGCATTTCCGTCAAGGTCAAATATCGTATATGGCTTTCATAGAAAAAATGTATTTGAAGCATGCGTGATAGCATCGGGAACGTGCGAATCGATAGACTCATGATAATCCCGCCTAATCGAAGGTCGAAATGGGATGATCAGTGACAACTGTCACCACTCTAGCGTCGATGCAGAATAAAATCACAGCAAGTCATGTTTGGCATCGTGTAGACTACTTGTTGGAAGTGTCAGTTACAGTTAGCTCCCAATAGCTAGTTGCGACACTAAATAAGTCACCCAGTTGGGGGTACGTAGCAGTATCTTGAGTGAGGGGCTAGAGGGAGTACAGAATTCATTTTCCAGCACGACATTAGATTATTTCCAGGATATTTGGTCATTATTAATCTATCCAGTCTTGTAATGGTTATTAAGTATCTTGAACTTGTTACGTCTTGTGTATTGGGCAAAAGTAACCCAAGAATGCAAAAGTATTTGTATTTGGTCTGAAAAGATATAATCAGATGTTATGCGGTTCACCTGCAGGAAACTGATTCGGGGCTGTCTTGCGTAATTGTGGCGGTATCGTGGGGTCTGCTGCGTTGATATGTATAGATCTTGTGTAGTCTGCAGATATGGATAAACGTTCTTTCCCTGGTAATATACTGCAGGAGATGAAATATTGCTTGTCTGGCTGAAGCCATGACTTCTTGTCACTGTAATAATTCTAGTTGAGGCAGTAGTGTCTGTGACTTTACAGATGTGTGCAGGCAGGCCCAGAGTAAAAGAAGAAGCGAAAGCAGCTCCCAACTCTAGAACTGTGACACGATGTTTAAATTAGTTGAACATGTATAAAGAATACAGTAACTGAGAGTGATTCGGTAAATAAAGTTATTTTTTCAAAATAGAAAAGCAGCCGTCTGAGTAACGATTTTAAATCGAATATCGAAATTTGACATCTCGATCTCGACCTGCGGCTGAACTGCGCCCGCAAAGGGGAATTCCGACGATGCAGCACGACCCCCAATGTCACGTCCAGCCATTTACGCCAGAGACCGCCAAGAGAACACACATCTCTGCGCCTGAGACTGCGCGTCAAACACTGCTCGTATATTTAGGCTGCAGCCCAGTTAAAGAAAATACCACAATAATGCGACCGAAATCGAACCCCCCCTTCTTGCTACTTTGAAGGTTCACCAGTGTGGAGATTTTGTGCTGTCCGTTCTATTGCACGTCGAATTTACACTAAACTTAGCCTACTCAACATCTCTCCTTTCTTCTTTTCTTCTGTCTTTGTGTTGTGTTTTGTTTGGTTTGTTGATGCTGTTGAGAGAGATTTGAGTAGGCGAAGTTAGCTGTTAACTTACGTGAGTGGCCAGCCAGGACGACAGAATACTTGCCACACTGGTGAGTTTCAAAGCTAGCAAGGAGGAGGCTTCGATTCGGGTCGCGTCGGTTTGATTGGTATTTTTTAACTGGCTGCCACCTAAAAATTAGAGCAGTTTGGACGCGCAGTTCAGCGACGTGGTGTGTGTTTTTGCGTCTTGCGTACATGCTGGACGTGACAATTGGGCGGTGTGCTGCATCGTTCGATTCCACCCTTTGAGTTCGAGGTCGCGGAGATTGAAGTATGTAATTTCGATTTCTCGAATTGTAAAATCGTTTCTCAGGGAAGGCTCCTCGTTTTTTTTGAAAAAATACACGTTTATTACGATACTCAGTTATTGCTATTCTTTTAACATGTCTCGAATAATTTAACATTGTCACGAAGTTCTGATGTTGGAGAGTCTCGCTTCTTTTCTTTTACTCGTGGCTGCCTGGCAACAATACTGTAAATCACAGCAACTCTGGCTCAATAGATGTTTACATGACGACCAGCTTATTTACCACAAGAAGTTTCATTTCTCAGTAGTGATTCCAGGAAAAAACTTGTTCACGTATTGCCTCATAGAACAGTTTACGTGGTATAGCATGGTATACCCACAGACACAGAAAGTAGGGCCGAATTTAGCAGTGGTTCGAGCATTTTGCCAGGGGACCGGACATCAGACATGATGGTAGTATTTTCAGATCCAAAAGTACAGCAGAGTAACTTTTGCATTTGCGTACTGGCCCGGAATAGCCAGCGGCGTAAGTACAAGCTTATCAATAGCGGTTACATACTCATCGGTACAGGACGCCGGCTGGAAATAGATGTAAAATGACCGAAATTCATCCTGGAATGGAGATCGTATGGTGCCTGGAAAACTGATTGTACTTTACGCCCCGTTCCTCAGGATAGCCTACGTAAACCCGTGGCTGCCTGGGCCTATTTAGGCTCAGCTATTGGGAGCGGAGGAAACGTAATGACACGTCAAAGCTAGTCTACCAGATGCACAAAACTGACTTGCTGCGATTGTTTTCTGCATGCGAGTAGAGTGTAATTGCTCCTGATCCCCCCTTCGATTCGAGTTGACGGGTGTTGGACTCATGTCTCTTCGATTCGAGTTCCTCGATAGCGAGTCACGATGTGCTTGTCGAAAGACATTGTCTTCTATGAGAATTGCCATAGTAGGAGTTATTGAGCTCCCGCGGGGGGTGGCGCTGGGCGGGGCGTGGGGGGGGCGGCGTGGGTGGGTGGGGCGGGTTGCGAGGAGGCTGACGGAATGCTATTATAGTCCGTGGATGATTTCAAGGCTAGAATAACAGGTTGGGCATACTTACTCAGAGGGTGGGAGTGCGAAGAAGGAAAGGGTAGTGAAGGAGACTCCGCTCAGCGGTTGAGAACAGGCTGAACACAGCAGTAAGCGACACACAGACACACCCCACCGACCACGGGATAACAGGCGGGAAAGGGGGTCCGTCCCTGTTGGAGGGCCCTAATCGGGGGTGTGCCACAGGCAAGCGGCAAAGAGCATGGAAGAGAGTACGAGAGGTTGAGAACAGAGCGTAGTGGGGGAAAGACCAAAGAAGAAGAAAGGGGACACAGATTGTGGAAAAGGAAGTGCGATACGAGGAGAGATCTAGTTTTGGCCATTTTTGCAAAAGGGTAATTAGTTGAACTAACTAAAAAATGAAAAGTGTGGGGAAATAGTCAGGCGCCCCTATGCGTTAATACATTGTGTAGAGCCACGCTTTGCTGCAGATTACAGCTGCAAGTCGCAATTGGACTCTAATTACATCTATCAAGTATTGCACATCGAGAACGAGGACTGCAAGGAAAAAATTCTTGAAGCCGCCATTCATTCCTTAGCAAAACAGCCTTCAGAGCTTCGAGTGAAGTTGAGAATGGAGCAGCGTTTAGTAGAACCAGCAATTTGTCACGCTCTTATTCACACACACACAATTTCTCAGAGCTTGGGATTCACGGTGCTGGACTTGTGACGGGTTGGGGGGTTGGCGCCCAATATCTAACACCTGGCATACGGTATTTATTTCGTTGATACCGGATTCCAGTTTGTAGCATTGGTTGCTGTATGCTTTGGGGAGTATTGTGGCTTGTTGAAGGATAAATCTCCGTCCCAGTTTCAGGCTTTTGCAGACTCGCAACAGGGTTTGTTCATCCAGATATGGTGCCGGTATTGGCTGCATTCCATCTTCCCTCAATTGTTATACCATCGTCCCTGTCCCTTGCTGAAGAAAGCAGCCCAACCATGATTGCTGCCACCACCTATGTTTGACAGTGGGGTATGTGGTGTTGGTTGGCATGGGTGATGAGCTGGTGTTGCGGTTTTACGCCGCGAGGAACGATATCGTTTTGATTGTGGCAAGAAAGTGTGTCGATTTGGGTTTTCATCTGACCAGGAGCACCTGTCTGGTGCCACATGTTTTGGTGTGTCTCCCCCAGGGTGGCTTCGTTGCAAACTCTTAGACGAGACTTTTTATGTGATATCTTTTGAGACAATGGCTTTGCTTGCTTGCCACTCTGTCCATCATAGCAGGCCCAGATGTTGTGCAGTGGATCGAGCTGATTGCTTGGTCCTGATGGACGAGACTCTCCCACCTTTCAAGCCTGTAGTTCTCTGCATTGATCCAGAGTGGATCATGGGACCTCAGTTTGGCTGCATCTTCCTGCATCTCTTTCTCCTGTCTGAAGCTGAAAGTTTAGAGGGTACGCCAGTGGTGCGTTGGTAGATGTTTGTCAGTGGGTGCTGATACTCCTTCCATTTCAAAATGATTCGCTTGCACAATTGCTCCTTTGGGAGTGTTTAAAGCTGGGGAAATCTTTTTGATATCCAAATCCGCCTTTAAACTGTCTTCCAGGCAGACAGGTATTAACCGGACGGCGTGCGGGCGGCGCCTGGTGTGTCCGTGGGTTGCGTTCGATGGATGCGTCTCTGGCGGCGTGTTTCAGACAGGAACCCTGAGGAGCTGGATGCAGGCAGAGCAGGGTGGCAGGTTTATACAGAGACGTTTTTGATTACACAACAAGGTGGAGTGTTCTATTTATCACCATCAGGTCATTTAGGACAACAGTTGCGATCATTCAGAAGATCCCGGCTGACAGTTCTGGATGAGTTTGCGCCACTGAAAGAAAGGGCCGAGATAATTTGCAGCTCCACCACTTTGTCAGTTTTTTATTTGCTTAAAAAAATTTAAGAATATCCAATAGATTTTCGTTCCTCTTCATCTAATTGTCTGTCCCACTTGTTGGTGATCTTCACAGAAGAAATAAAACATGTTATTATCTTTATGTTTGAAGCCTGAAATGTGCTCAAAAGTTGAAAAGGTTCAAGGGGCCGGAATACTTTGTGCGGCGCGAATGGCAGCTGATACGTGCTGCGGGCCGGATCGGGTGGCGATGTGGAAAAGGGAGGCTGGACTAGTACTTCGAGGTGGTGGGTCATGCGAGCTTTTGCTCGGCCCGAAGTTGATTGTGGATGGGCCGGAGAGTGGCGTGCGCGGAGGGTAGTTGAGGTCCCTGGGTGCGTGCTAGTGGTGGTTCTGGTGTTTTTTGCACCTGTGTGGAGGTGGTGCGGTGTTTGTTACTGAGGGCTAACGGTGGGGTTTTGGTAGGTTTTCGAGAGCTGAGTGCCCGGGGCGGCTCACTAAGAGGAGCGGGTCGGCTGGTTTGCGCGGGGGCGGGGGGGGGATACGTGAGTATTCCCGAGTGAAGAAAGGAAGGTCCAGTTGGCTTTATGACGATAGACTGGGTGGAACGGTTTCCAGTGCCGTGCGTCGTATTTGTTGTGGTGTTCCCATTTGCTGGTCGCTGCCAGAGGTGTGTAACATAAGAACATCAACCAGCAGGAGGGCGTTTTTTCTTGGTTTCCGTCATTTGGCGCCTGGACGCGGTATTGCGGGACGGGGTAGAAACCGGCGTGGAGGGCTGTGGTAGCTGTCGGGTCCGTATTTCCTGTCGTTATTAGTTTCTTGCGGGTTACGCTCACTTGCTCGCTCTTGCCTTTGACGGTTCTCCTCCGTTTTTTTCTTTCTTACTCCTGTCAGAAACTTCTCCATCTCTCCTCCCCCGTCAGCCCCCCCTCCTGTCGCCCCCCCTTCCTGCGCGCCCCGCTATTTGAGAAGTACTGGTCTACGATGGGAAACGGTTTTAGGCTACTGGAAGAATGTTATTTTTCATTTGAATGTTTATGCCGGCGGCCGAAAATGAACGAGCGACATCAGCCCGTTTTTTTAAGTTCTTATTATGGATCGGCCACGTGCATCGATGCTAGCATCGTCCATGTCTGCATCACGCATGCATCGAT
>NW_023339650.1:613780-616668 GCF_004916995.1 Morone saxatilis
TTTGATTAATTTCAACACCTCTAGCATCGAGTGAAATTCTCATATCTCCATGTATACAGCATCAAATATCTTGTTGCAGTGAAAACAGTGAACACTTTATAGACACACTAGCTTTATAGAATCTAAATTCACTGTAAAATAAAATAAAAATCTAATCCAAATCAATTCTGATTGATTTGAACTGTAATTTATAGGCTGTGGCCAAATTAATGTACACACTTGCCCAACACAACAGCTTATATGACTGTCCTGTATGGTCAAGAAAACTCATGGAAAAGGTCCTGAAAAACCAAAGATCAATCTTTGGCTTTTAAGAAATAGTATCATAAAATTGGGATTAACTGTAAATCCAGCTGGGAATGCTGTCTCCGAAAAGTGTGCACTGAAATCAGTGAGGTTGCATTTACAGTTAATCCACCTCTAGTGAGACATGCCATAGATATGATTTAAATAAATGGAGTTACCACATTAATGCTGTTACTATAACAACTGAGCTGCTACTGACATGTACCAGAGCCGAACCGCTCATCTGAATAGCAGTTATTTTTAGCTGTGGATGGATACGTTTGACTTAGGTAGTCTACCATGTTTTAAATGGGACATATGTGCAACAGGAAGCCATATGGAGTCCGACCAGCTCACTGTACCATGACATTGTAGAACTTGAAACAGAAGTAGAAATCGCGGCTTCCTCCCGTCCTCAGGCTGCTACCATAACAACCAGCTCATCACAAAGACGTGGATGCTAGTTTGTGGTTACTCTTTGCATACATATTTGGCTGGAATAAAGTTAAAAGCAGACCATGTGCCGGCAGCAGGCTGAGCTGTGTTTGCGTTTCTTAGAAAAAGAGACACTGAATGTGCAATTGCCAGGTGGTCAGGTGACAACCCGACTATCTGGGAGAGAGAGGTCACCGCACGCTCGTTGTAATGGTTCTGTCACGTGGAGCAGTCCTCTGCTGACCTCAGCAGCTTCTCAGCTGTTTTTACAGCCCACAGACCTGCAGGCAGTGTGTGTATGCTTCACTGCTGTTTGCATAAACTGGATCATAATGTGACAGTCCACTGTGGAAAGGCCTGTGCTTACATATAAGTCACACAGATATTGCTATTCCCTAATTGCAATATCTGTCAATATCAACCATTTTTTCAGGGCAGATACAGATACTTAATATTAATCATCAAGGAAGTTGATAGCCAGTATTTGGATCTGATATATATTTGCTGTAAATATGAAAAATCTTAGTGTTTTTTAGAATAACAGTGGACAACTTAGACTTCCACTCCACTACGTATTGGAGGCAAATATTGTACATTTGCTCCACTTTTTATTTGATATCTTCAGTTACTTTGCAGATTCACATTATTAATACAGAATGAATGAATCAACTACTAAATGATGATGTATTAATAAAAATTAAGCTACTCAGCAGTATATAGTCTTTAAAATGAGCTCCACCTTTACCAGCTGCAATATTAAATGATGAATGAGGAACCTGATTTTTTCAAAGATATAGTGAAAGTTTCAGCAAATATTACAACAAGAAAGAATATTATTACTGTGGTATTGCTACTTTTACTTAAGTAAAGGGCAGAGTACTTAAAGCGTTATTATGTTCACTTAAAAACTGCAAAGGAGACCTCTAACATTTCTCTATTTAAGTATTACTCTACTGTTACTCATGACACTGTAACCAATCAGTGCTGTGGGCGGGACTACAGAGGGGTGACTACAGACAGAGTTGGCTGCCAAAGTAGCACAATCGGATAAAAAAAAATAACAGTGATAGAGATAATCGGGAAAAATGCTGAATCTCAGCTCTGATAATCAGTCTTTCCCTAGTCACTATTATGTACAATATCTTATATTATTATTCTGTTAATACTGTTCATAATGTAAATATCATACCAGTATATTCATATACTGCTTGCATCGTTTGAGAGCCATGGCTTGGAGTGTGTCATACAGACAGAGGTTTTCAGGATACAGTAGCCAGGATGTGCCAATCCTAGAAGGAAAATTGCTAAAAGTGCTGTTTTTATCGAGAGTTGAAAAGCGAATTGCCAGGGCATCAATTTATCCCTTTTTAAACAGCGTAGAGGCTGCAGCGTGCGGCAGAACACATAGTGACTCTATTGTTCTGACTTGTTTTGATGGGGCCGACACTCGTTCAGAGGTAAAAGAGCAGAATGGAGAGTGAAGGGTTTGACCAAGGATGGAGGTAACAAGGAGCAGTCTTGAACTGGATGTGAGCTGCAACAGGGGGAGCACAGGTCTGATGGCATATGCAGGGGCTGTCCGAGTTGGTATCATCAGAGTGTTGTCATGGCGATGAACAGGGTTGGCATCAAGCAGCAACTTCCGTAACTGTGAATGAAGATAAAATATAAGTGACAAAAACACTTCCTCTAATGGCCACTTGAGGCTGGCTCCAGCAGTGAGTCAATCTCCATAAGGTCCCTTAATAAAATGTCCAACTTTACAGCAGAAATAAACATCTTTAAAGCCTGGTACAAAAAACAGTTTTGGTCTCTATAGCTACGTTCCCTGTTCATAAAACAACAACAAAACAACTGTAGAGGGTGTGAATTTTTATAGAACTCACCCATTTAAATTATATTAAAGTTATGCATATTAAAGGGCGTGGCTGCTTTGAGTGACATGTGAGTGCCGTCACATGTGGCTGTTTTCAGTAAGCAGGCTTCGTTCAGCTCCACCCACGTTTCCACCTCTTTGGCCATTTTTGGATTGGTCTTGGACTGCCAGAGCACACCGAGCTCCTAAATGGCTCTTCAGAAACCTAATTGTCATTCTAATTCCCAGGTCATCAAACACAGACAGGAGTGGTGTTCAGACTAGGGCTGCCACGATTCCTCGAGTAACTCGA
>NW_023339650.1:616768-620276 GCF_004916995.1 Morone saxatilis
GCACACATGGTGAGCTTTTGTTACAGTCGGTTAGTTTTCTGTTTTTTTTTTTTTTTTTTTAAAAAAAATTTAATGTCTTTTTTTTGGGTGCCACAACTTGCCGGAATATTTAATGGGTTTTTTTTTAGCAATTCGTTTTTACAGTGTAACTGAAAAATCCTTGATGTAATGTCTAATGCTTTTTTTTTTTTACACTTTTATCAAAAGTAGGTAACCTCTAAGTCTCACCCTGTGACCACTTCCCCGGACAGGGCTTTTATTTTCTGGCTGCTTTGAGCTCACCCTCCCTGAAAGAGCTCATTTCATGCTCCAGCCAGGCAAAACGCTGCAACCTGAAACCAGATATATATATTCCTGGGTATTTGTCAGGAGCAACAGCTCCCTACGTCACTTCCAGCTTCTTTGGTCAAACACGACGGATGCACAGTCAAAGTCTCCTGTGTCGGCCTCCGAGGACTCAAATAACTGTCGGAAGCACAGAGAGAGAGAGTGCGGGCTACACACGAGGCCCTGTGTACAGATGGAACGCCTTATTTGCATAATGTGAATCAATAATCTCTACCACTCCGATGCCCAGAGCGGGCTGGTCGGTAGGCAGGCTGCACTGAACCAGGCAGCCCCTGCAGCTTCCCACCGGGGCATAAGGGGAAGGTAATCTCAAAAGAGTCACTGTGCCATCAGGCAAGTGTGTCGACACTTCAGTGCTGTCCCCTGGGGTGTAACCTCCCTCCCTCTCTCTCTCCTCTCACCTTCAAAATCTCGCGTCTCTGTTCTCTCCTCTCTTTTTCTCTTTCTTCTTTCCTTTCTTCTCTTTCTCTCTCTCTCATCTGCTCGTCTCTCCCGTCGTCTCTCTTCTGCTTCATCTGTCTCTCTCTCTGCCCCCCTCTCTCTCTCTCCCTTTTCCTGTCACTCTCCAGCTGTCCTATCCACTGGATCCCAACCTGCGGTATCTGGACCCCCCGCTAGGGGTCGCCAAAGCTTCAAGGGTAGATGCAAGACCTTCTTGATTTTAAAGGGTGTACACAAAATTTAATATACACAGTAGTACTATATCTCAGCATTTCATTCATTTCTGAGAATAAAACTAAATGGAATTGTTATTTTTAAAGTTTCGATCATGATTTAAGAACCAAACTCTAAAGACCTGAACACAAGCACAGAGCCTTCACTCTCTGATAAACAGCCTTGTCCTGCATTAGAGTAGTTCAAACAACCAAAGAGATAATAGAACAATGAGAAGAAAACACTGAATTTGTTCATGGGGCGAGGCCTTCTAGATTTAAGGGGTGTAAGAAAACTTCAAAATAGACACAGTAGGCCTATATCTCAACATTCTGTCTAACTCTAAAAAACTGAATTCAATTGTTTGCTTAGATAGAATGTATTATTAAAAAAAATAATCACAATACAGACACTGAGTTGTATAAAAAGTTTCTAAAAGCATCAGAAAACTCACCTCTGATCAATATTCACAGGAAATAAGCTGCTCAAAGTGTATAATTAAAAAAGTGGCTACTGAAAAGTTTTATTTTCTATTATAATTTTCTTTATAGTAAAAGTTGTCCTTGGTGTGGGGTAAGGGTGGTGCTCTCATTGGGCTAATCATCAACTCCTTGTACCTTGAGAAACTTGCGGAAACCCTTTATATTCAGTTACCGTAAATCTTCTAATTATAGCCAGGGTGTTTATTTGCTTAAATCCCTGAACTCAGCCTGGCTTTATTTGGGACAGGCGTTTAATTCCCTTAGCACAAACTCTTGCTCAGTAAAGATGGGAAACACTCTCTAACTGTGCTGCTTCTCCTGAGTTTTGTTCAGCAAATTTGACGACTAACAGCTTGAATTTAAGGTTTTTCTCTGAGCCACTAAGTGACACCTGAATGTTGTTTTATGGCAGCCAGAAGAATTACGGCACCCTGCATACTAACAGTAAGCAATGAACTTCACATGACAACATTCACAACATGGAGAGGTCTATTTGGGACCCTGCTTTTATTCAAAGTTTTACAGTAAAGTTAATGAACCCATTACCTGTGATTGTGTGCACATTATAGAGAACTATTCAAAAAAGAACTAAACCAGTCCATTAATATGACAGACATTTCACCTTATCTGTCCCAGAGGTCCATTGTTGTTTAATGTCATGTTTTGGTTTGGTGTTATTAATATTGTGCTATGATGTGGCCTACAGAGCACTGAAATTATTTGCTGTGATTTCTATTTTAAATAAGATAGAATGTAAGACACCTTTGTAGAAAAAAAAACCTCGCCAAATTGTTCATTAGAAAACTGGAGTTGAAAGGAAGTCTGAATGTATAAATTTTTTTATAATTAATGTTTTTAGAAGTGGTGCTCAGGTTGTTTAGAACAGTGTTATTCTGTATTCTTCCATTAAAATTGACAGAGAACAAGGTAGCACTTTATTTGGATAGTCCGCCCACAGATTTAACAGTTTAACAGTTTATCACTGTTGTAACATTTCAGCAGGTCATTACTTGAGTTCAAAAAACCGTTTGCTGATATAACACCACTGTGGATAGAGTTTGGTTAAGTTTGGCACAAAAACATCTTGGTTGGGGTGTGTTCTGGAATTATCACACATCATCAACAGACAAAGCAAAACATCTGTAGGTGTACTATCCAAATACAGTGCTACAGAATACACAATCTAGGAAGCAGGGGCGGATCTAGAGGGATGGCCACCCCTAAAAAATGCCTGCTGCCACCCATATTTGGTGTAAAATGCAGTCATTTAATTAACACGTTAATTTAAATAAAATAAAAATCAAACTAATGATTTAATTATGTTAAAAAATATTTCATTGTCTGCAATGGCCACATTTTGTGTGGGATAGACTTAAGTTCAATGAAAAAGGATGTGTTTGGAAAAATGTCTGAAGATTTATAAATAAAACAATGTATTGATTTCTAATACCACCTTTTAGATAGTTCTATTCAGTACTGCCACAATAATGTTTTTTAGTTAAAATATCTTCACTTGGGGGCTTTTTAGTCCCTCCAGGACGATCGCAACATTTATCGTAATTCAACCAATCCCTGTGAATTCTGTGCAACCTTGCAAATTTATCACCGCAACTTTTCAGCAAATGTGACCAATGATTTTAGCTTCCTGTGAATTTCACCTATCATAGAAGTCTGCCGCACATAACGTTGAGCCATACATCACCAAATTACTAGTGATTTTACTTTTGCCTGAATGTCTTTGATTTTTTTATTAATTATACCAAAAAAATCTCAACTTTTTTTCGCTATTTTCCCTTTCTGGCCTAAAAATCTGCAACATTTTTTAGAGAAGCTGTCGTGAAATCAGGCATTTTAGGGCGCAACTATTCTAAAAAAAGCCTGCAAAATCATGGAGGGATTTCCAAGAAAATATTTATATACACATATGGACAAAATTGTTGGGACCCTTCCGTTCAAAATCAGACATTGCTTTTGAATTGTGGTTCAACAGAATCATTTTAAAAAACAAACTAATGAAACTGGCC
>NW_023339650.1:620376-622492 GCF_004916995.1 Morone saxatilis
TCAGGGGAAAATGAGGGAATGGTGCACGACCATTCAAAAATATGACTGGGTTTCTAACGATACAAAGCTTAATGCAAATGGGTGAAGTGTCCCTTTAATCTGTAAATATTTTTTTCAATTAATCAATAGGTTGTTTGGTCCCTACAATGTCAGAAAATGTAAAAAAAAATCACTGTTCAAACCCCTAGGTGACATCCTCAAATGTTTTGTTTTGTCCACAACCCAAAGATATTCAGTTTACTGTCACAGACTAAAGAAACCTGAAAATATTCACATTTGAGTAGATGAAATTGGTATTGTTGTTTCCTATAATGTCTGTTTTCTAATAGATCGTAATGCATGTTGCGATGTTTCTCTGCATTTTTTTTTTTAGGAAATTGCGTGAGGAAGTTAATTTTTTTAATTTTCATAATTTACGCCGATTGGTTGGATTTGCGATTGCAACATCGCAACTTCCTAGAGAGACTGATTTAATAGTTAATTGATTAATCCACCAATCGTTGTAGCTCTAGTCCTTTGTCTCAAAGAGACAACTAGAGGTAAAAGCAAGCACTGTGTATAAAGATTCATTGTAAAAAAATATTAAATTAAACATTTTGTGCTGAAATCAAAAGATGAAATATCTAAAAGAATACTCCCTCACTTTTTACACTCCCACGTTAAAGCCGGAGCGCTGTGCGACGTGACGTTTGATTTCCACACCTGCTCAGACACAGCATCTTAGTGAACCCAGCAAAACCCAGCCACTCGTACGGGCGCCAAGCCCTCGTCATCGTCACCATCAGGGGCAAAGGAAAGACGTCTCTCTTCCCATCTCACAGAGTTCTAACAACACCCTCCCCCTCCCCTTCCCTGCTTTCACTGTGAAAGAAAAAGCAGCCACACTGATCCTTGAAGGAGGTGAAGCTTTATTTTTAAAAATCAATCAGACAGACAAACTGGTATGAAATGGCAGGGAGATAATGCAATGGTGTGGCGTGGTGACCTTTAAACACAGCCTGCCGCTACATCCCAACCACTGAAAAACCCTGACCTTTGTAGAACCATTACAGAGGCCTCTAATCTGAAAGGTGGGGGACGGGGAGACACACACACACACACACACTCATATGTAATTTGCACAGGCACACACACTACGTACAAGCGTGTATTGCATCCACTTTGTGCATATACACCAATAAAGACATACATACACAGTGTGCACCCATGTAGATGCATCTATCTACATGTGCACACTCGTGCATGCATGAAAACAATTAATACAGACACACAAGGTAGAAATATGCAATCACACACACACACACACACACACACACACTCAGCAGCCTTCCTGTTGGCTGCAAAGGCCAGATGTGATAATGGCTTCCTGTATGTTAATGCTGCTAGCTGGAACGCCTCTCTCTGCTCCTCAGTATTCCGCTCAGGCAGCGCTCGCATCGTTTTGAATTGCAAAATGCCAAAAGTGGAACGACACATTGTTTGTAATGCCACTGGCACTGTGCATTTAGAGAAAATACAGAAAAAATATCCCATGGAGTGTTTGAATAGATAATTATGTGCGGGCGCTGTGTGTGTGCATATGTGAGTGCGTACGTGTGCTGAGTGCAGGCAGAACAATCCGACCCAGGCAAGTGGAAGAATAGCAGTAATTGTTACTGTAGAGGGGGGAAAGGATCGATGGGTATTGATTATCTTCTGTCCATTAGGAATAATTGGTGATGTTTGAGCGAGCGACGTGATGACACATCGACATGAGTGAGCCGGGAGTAAAACATCATCGATTGCCAAGAAAATGCACAATTTGACAGTCAGTTCAGTTGACGCGTCACAACTTGATCATCCACAGCTTTGCTTTATTGGGATCAGTCGATACAAGAAAAGACCCCACTGATTCAAATAACCAGGGATTCTTTTTCTTTCCTTTTTTCATATGGATATTGTTGTTTTCTTGATTTAAAAAAAACATTTTTTAATAGAAATTTTAATGTCCTAACACAATCTCCCTTGCAAGGGCGGATCTAAAAGGAATATTCATGGAGTGGCCACAGGGTGGCATCACATACACAGGTGGACAAAAGTGTTGGTACCCTTCCGTTAAAGGGACACTTCACCCATT
>NW_023339650.1:622592-625839 GCF_004916995.1 Morone saxatilis
AAATGTGAGTCCGTCCATCTCAATGCACCAAACTCAGATCAAACTGTCAAACTAGGCAGTGCTGATCAAATATAGATCCAGATTATGTTGCTGTGTTTCCTATTTCTCGCTTGAAATCATTTCAGCAACATATTTTAGTCTACTGTACAGCTGGCTCCAGAAAAACATCTTGGCGATAAACATAACGCCAAACTCGAGGCTTCAGAACGGTATTCCACAAACCAATGGGTGAAGTCACAACAGGTTTACACTTGATTACTTCCCAACATTGCCTGAGATCCCATAAAATTAACTTATTTTTCAATCAAACAAACTTTCTTGAGTCGCTTGCTCACCAAACTCTGGCTTTAGAGTAGAAATCAGTGGTAGTAGAGTTACTTGACCCCAACCCCACTCTAATCCCCATGCCATGGAACCAGTAGCTCACAAGCAATGAAACAAGACCTGTGGAAAAAGTTAAGCAGGGTTGAACCTGATCAAAGGCTGAAGGGGAGACTCCATGAAAAATACACTGTAAAACCTGATGAGTTAATTCAACTTTATTATTAATTTATTAATTTAACTGTTAGACGAAACCGATAAAACCTATTAAAAGGTTTATTAACTCAAATAATTTAAACATGAAAGATATTTGATGTATTTTTAAAAGTATTCATTAAGGTAACTTGGGTACATCAAGTTAATTCCATTCAGTTAATTAAACACTCATATGCAGCAACTGTGAAGTGCATCTTGTGCATCTTCTTTATATAAATGTTACCACCAAGTTGAATTTACTGAGTTTTCTTCCTCTTACTGAAGCAAATTGTGACATTACCTGTCAAAACAGGTGAAGTATGATAAAACCACAATTTATTATTAATTGATTATCAAAATGGAAAAATCCTAAGCCATACAGCATTGGTCAGTGCAACAATTCAGTTTTGAGTTAGGTTTAATTAATTGAATGAGTCACTCAAATTTTTTTGGAGGATTAATTTATGTGAACTTACCGGTACTTATTTTATTAAAATGTGTTGTCAGGTTTTACAGTGTGTAATTAGTATGATAGGCTTTGTTTTAGATTCCCACACCTAAGGCATAACCAACATCTTTTAATTACTTTAATAAGGATTTTTATAAGATGTTTTATCATTGGAGGAGTTATATATTGACATTGACTTGTGCCCATGCACCACAAACCTGAAATGTAGTCCAACCTTCTCTTAACTGCCCGCCCCCCCCATCACAAATGTCACCTTAAATATTTCAAAATCTCACTGACAGATTTCTTTATAAAAATTAGCAGAGCACATTAATGTTTGCTAATGGGTGAACCATTTTGATTTAAATGACCCTGTGACCTTTCATTTTCAAATTATATGATGAATATTGTAGTCTCTACAGGCCACTGGAGGGTCTTTTAGCCTTGTTTATTTAATTCATGATAATTTATGATTTGTGGTCTATTTCTTTAATTTCTTTCCGATGAAACATACTGCAATGAGCACAGCCGCTTGGGCATCAGTGTTTTCTTTTTAC
Organism: Morone saxatilis; assembly: GCF_004916995.1. Classification (NCBI taxonomy): domain Eukaryota; kingdom Metazoa; phylum Chordata; class Actinopteri; family Moronidae; genus Morone; species Morone saxatilis. The sequence continues at coordinate 624,114 of NW_023339650.1, forward strand.
AGTACTTCTGCTCTGCCCACCACAATGACTTTGAGAAACAACCCAGCAGACAGGAATCTATCTGTCAGACAACAGAGAGACTTTCTGAGCTGCCAGTGTGGCCGCCCACCTACTGCATTTTAGAATGTAGTGGGGGCATGGAATAGATTTGCACAAATTGAAATATTTTGCTCACCAGAGATCTTTGTTTTGTTTTTGTTTTTTATCAGGGGACAGTTTATACAGTTTAATGATAATATCTCATTGTCTACCTGGTAATTATCGACATTCTACCCCTGGTTTAAAGCAAAGGATTGGGTTTTTTAAAAACTCCATCTTTAATTCTCACATGGCAGTATGTCCATTCCCTGAGGCTATCCCTTAATAGTGGGTAAAAAGCTCAGTCCTCACTCTTGAGGGGACAACTGGGGGGGCTACAGCAGCACATTGCTTGCAGATTTGATACATCATGAGAAGATATTTTCACATTATTACAACATACAAACTTCACATTCTAACAAGAAACTTGAATTGCTTTAACATACTAAAAAACATACTATTAATCTTGTTATAACATCAAATGCTTCATGTTTTAACGTGATATCTTATGCTTTAACTTAAATATATATATATATATATATATACTTTAAATAACTTACATTGTAATAACGTGTTGTAATAATATAAGCTATGACATTTTAACATGATAACCTATGTTGTTGTTATAACATCTAATTTATATACGATATAACGTATAACATGACATGCTGTGATAACATATTATATATATATTGTTATAACGTGTCATTATAACAATATAAGTAATGTATGTAACACGTTTACGTAGCGAGTCTATTTTATGACAAAAAAAGTTTGTATGTTGTAATAGCTTATAGTGGCTAATGTTAGCAAATTTGGGTTATATATTACTGTGTTACTGACATTACTGAGTCAGATTTTACAACTCTTCTCTACTTGTGCTACTGTTCCACTATTTTTAGCAGGATCCTGGAATTGGCAGGCATTATATATTACTCAATGTCAGCATCCCATTAAAAGACCCAAACAACTTTCTTACCATGTCTGTGGCTCCCAGTCCCAAAGCCTATATTGGTTCCCACCGAAGACATACATCTTAACAAACAGCTCTCAAATATATAGTAATTTTTTGTTTAAAGAGTGGTCAGTAATTGCCTAAACTAGCTAGACATTTTAGTTTTTACTCAAACAGGAGGAAATATTTTACATATATTACATATTTTGTAGATTATTTTCAGCAGCAGATTAATCCACATGGTGCTCTAGTGAGTATTTGTGGCAGCAGGATGGTGTATGTGGGTGTGTGTGTGTGTGTGTGAAGGAACGTGTCACCCAGTGCAACAATGTGGCTCACTTATGTGTTTTTAATCGTTTTTGGACAACACTGGAGCTCTATGGCACAGAGAAGAAGATATATCAGGCTTTGATACGCACACAGTACACCCTAAAAAGTAATTCAGTGGTCCTTGTCAACACCTACATAAATGCAAGATACAACTTCTAATTAATTGATCTAGATAAAACTTTTCAGTTGTAAACATTTTGATGAGTTGTGTTGACATTAATAAGTAAGTAATAAGTAATTTTTTTAGTGGCTTTATTAACTTAAAGGGACACTTCACCCATTTGCATTAAGCTTTGTATCGTTAGAAACCCAGTCATATTTTTGAATGGTCGTGCACCATTCCCTCATTTTCCCCTGAGACAG
>NW_023339650.1:625939-636834 GCF_004916995.1 Morone saxatilis
TTTTTATCTATGGAGTCTGGTGGAGAATGATGGCTGTTTCTGGTTGAACAATCTCTGTAGGGATCCTTTCCATAACGTTGTAAGACACTTAGAATAACAAACTGAACGTGTTAGTGGCAAACACAACAACTTTTAGTGGATTTACTTTGACAGGTGCATTTGTCCTCAAGGATTACTTAAAGAAACATGGCAGCAATAGCAGCCCATGTCATGGCTGCTTTCTCATATAACTCACTGAATTAAGTTTTTTTTTTTGACCAAACCAGTGTTGATGATTGTAAGATGAGCCTATTAAAAAAAAGCCCATTTATTCGGTCAGACCAGGAAACCTATGCTGCACTCTTCTTGCTTCTGAGCAGATTATCTTCAGACTGTCAACTCTCTGGAAAAATATTTACCATTCATCCAAGATCTGGATATAAAAGAAATATTCAAAATCATAGCACTGCTTCACTGCTGCTCCAACTGAGATGTGACCCTGCTAACCTTCCTGCCAATGAAATCAACAGTGATGCTGCAGTTTGTAGTCTGGTGGTATCATAATGAACCAAACAAAATGATGACACACACTACAATAATGACTTCACCTTTCCCAAAAACAGTGCACAAGTGTTTCTTTTAGCTGACCATGCAATTCTGCACAATTAAAGTAGAAAGAAGTTGGTGTTCCCCCAGTGGCGTATTGGTAAAGGTGCAGACAGTAGCACACCACTGCTCGACCTATGTCATACCCCCTATCTCTACACTGACTGACAAATAAAGGCAAAATAATAATGTTAATAACATTAATTACTGAAGATGCTTGTCAGTTGTGTGTGCTTCAACTGAAGAACGAAAGTATTGACTGTGTCTCATGTTGACTTTTTAAATATTTTTGATCAACTAACAGAGGGGCTGTGGTTTTTAGTCACTCTAGCGACATGCCTCTACGGATGGCAATGTTTTTTGTGCCATGAACACATTCATGTTCTCCTGAGGATGAATTTAAATCACTTTATTGATCCTCTGACTTTTCATGTGGCAACATTATCTGGTCAAATGGTTCAATACTTTATTCATGACTAAATATTAATACTAAAGCATAACTACAGACATTCCCATCAGCCTGAGTGTGCTTTGTCTTTAGTGCTAATTAGCCCATGTTAGCATGATAACATGCTTAACTAAGATGTTATATTCAATACATAACAATAACAGAACCGTGAACTCAGTAACTGCAGGAAGTTTGTGTAAAACCAGAGATTTGGATGAATTTTAATTCTATTCTCTGTCTGCATTAGGTATATATATATAATAACAATCACACATTGATAATAGGCTTCTTTTTGACAGATTCTGTGTTTTTGTTCATAGTTTTATTAGCTAGTCGTTTTAACTGCATACTTTTCACCCCTCCAAATCAAGAAAGCCTTGCAAACCCCCTTGACTAGTGTGGGTCCCAACCCCCAGGTTGGAAGGTTTAATATTTATTACTCCTGCTGCATGTCAAAGTGTCCTTGAGCACGATACTGAACCCCACATTGCTCCTGATGCTGTGTGTGAATGTGGATGAGTGAGTTTCTGTTTGTGATCATTGTATTAATGTGTGTTAATGGGTGAATGTGGCATATAGTGTAAAGCTCTTTGAGTGGTCGGACTAGAAAGGTGCTATATAAGTCCATTTACCATTTAGCAGTAACCATACATGTAGCAGTCAGGAAGTCAAATCAAAACCAAATTTCACCTCTGTCAGTTATCAGCTGTCCAGTTATCCAGGTTATCCAGGCTAGAATCGCTGTGATGAACTTGCTCTTTGATTCTGATATACTGGAGGAAGCTGTTAGACTACTTCCTCTCTTTAAAACCCAAAGTGAAACCTCAGCCTAGGCCTAAATACGGTATGCTCCTACAGAACTGGGAACTATGTGGGATGATGCACCACACTTCATCAGGTCAATAGGTCAGCTTGTTGATTTTTTACCCAACCTGTAGGCCTCTTGTTCTAAATCCCCTTTGGAAATAATTAACAACTGTGAGAATTATTCATCCCTACGATTCACCATCACCTCTCACCATCACAGATCCTAATAACAAAGTTCTGCATGAACGCATCAAGTGTCAGCTGATAAAACTTGGCACAGCGTGACTCAATGCACCCAGACAAAGAATTTATTTTCCATCTGCCAAATGAATGGATGGCATTAATAAAGATAATGAGTTCAAATGGATTTAATGAGTGAATGTAATAAAGATATGTCCATTCCAAAACATGGTGAGAGAGGCTAATATTTAACATATAATATCCACTCTTTCTTTTTCCCTTTTCCTCAGGTTTCTTTCTTTTTTCATTTCTCTGTCTTCCTCTTCTCTTCATCCCCTCTCTTCCTATCTTCCCTGTTTGCCTACTTTCTATCTTTCCTTATTTTCTCCTCTGTGCCTGGTCTCATCCTTATTTTTCTTCTCTCCACTCCACATCCTACATCTTTCTTCCTTTCTTTCTGCTCATCCTGTCACATCTTTCATTCCTGTGTTTCCCTCCTATCATAATTTGTTTTGCACATGATTCTTTTCATCCCTCACTACCACTGTTCACCTTGCCTCCTTCCAGAACCATCTTCTGAGGCAGGCCCCAAAGAATCAGGGGCCAGGCCTCTCTGGCCAGATTGCCAGTGATTAGGGGCTCCCTTTGCAACTGGACATCCTACCCTAAACACTGGCGTCCCACAGGGTTGTGTGCTGGTTCCTCCTTTCTATTATTTCTTTATCTACAACTGCACGGCTGTTCATGGTTATATATCCATCATAAAATTTCCAGACGACACAATGGTTGTTGGCCTCATCAACACCTACAATGAGTTGGCTTTACTGGGAGTAGGTACAGCCTGGTGCGCTGACAACAATTTTAATGGCGATGGTCAACCATCTAAATCTTCCTCTCGATGTTCACTGAAGTTATATCACTATGTTATAGTTAAGTTTAAGCTTCACCTCTCAAAATCACCTCGAAACCAGGCAGTGGGCAGTATTTTAGTGAACCAGCTTCTGAATGCTCAGCTGCTCTGCAGTGGAGAGAACAGGAAGTTGTTTTATTGCTAGCTGAGCAGGAACAACAGAAACAGAGCAGCTGTTTGTGTTTTTGATGCAGTGTGCCACTTTGCTCAAAGGTAGGACTAGTTAACCTTAAGAGTCATGTCAACCAGAGTTGTTATGTGAATATGGACAGTGAAAATAGCTTCAGCAGATAATCACATCCAAACAATGTTTTGTTTTGGTCAATGTTTGAATGATGCATCAGGTGCAGCAGCAACATTTCAATTAGAAATGATCAAACATCAACTAAAGGAGAACCAGGGAACCAGTTTCCTTTATTTTGTTATTCCTACCTCCTACTTCCTTGAGAATGAGAGTAGAAACCTCAGTTTTTTCCTTCCTTTTCCTCCTTTAATGGTTGTCTTTTCTTCTCTTCATCCTTCTTCTGCCCCCCCTTTCTCCCTCTTCTCCATCCTTTCTGTCTCTCAAATCCTTACCTCCTTTAACCATCTAATTTCTTCCTCATGCTTGCCTGTTTTTGCTATGTCCATCTCCTCTCCTCCCCATTTCCTTTTCCTCCTTCCTTTGTGCCCCCCCCCCTTTCCTCCATGTCTCCTCCCTGCTTTTCCTTAATCCAGAAGGACTCATTATGGCAGCCTCTGTTATTGTCCTGCCTGTGTCGCTAACATACTCACACACACACACATACTCACAGAATCACACACAGTAGTGATGTTGAGGAGGACTGGTTAATTATTCAGGAAAACAAAGTGCTGCAGTCCCATCTCCAGGGGATCCGACCATGTTTAATCTCCATAATGTTTCAGAGGACAAAAAACACAAAACACACACATACAAACAACAAAACAACATATAAAAATAAAAAATACTATTTGCTATTTTCAGCAGATGTTTGGGTAGGGTTTTCCTGTGCAAATGTTCAAATCCACGGAATTAAAAGGTCCAGTGTGTAGGATTTAGTTGCAGATTCTCTCTCGCTTCAAAACAAAAACAAAACAAAACTATCTAGATTTAGTGTTTGGTTTATCCCTTCTTGGCTACTGTAGAAACATGGTGGCTCAACATGGCAGACTCCATGGAAGGCGACCCATGTACACAGATGCAAGTTATCTGTAGCTAACTGTGGTGCAATTACTTTTAATGTGCATTGTCCCTATACAAATGAGCAAATAAAATAAAATAGAATAAAACTGCTCATTCCAAGGTAACAAAAACACAACTATTCCTATATTTAAGTAATTATACACGAATGAAAACATACCTATGAATATCATATTGGGTCTATTACACGGTTTGGCGTGAGGCTGATGTAACCTTTGTGTTTTTGCCTGTGCTGATTACATGTGGCTTTTGTCCTGGAAGGCGTGATGAACCTTTACAGGGAGTGTTGAGTTTCATTGACAATAACATTAAGTGTTCTAAAAAGTGAATAAGTAAGTAAATAAATACAGTATATCTGTTGGAAAAGAGAAAGTCAGAGTAGCAGAATGGTGAGTGACACACATGACTAGTACAGGCAAAATCAAATCCCTTTCTTGTTTTTTTTAACATTTATTAACAATCGGTTTTAATTTTGCTCAAGCTACCCAAACCTTATTGGGCCTCAGCCATTATTTGAATACTGGGTTTTATTTTATAAGTAATGGTGTGTCTACTTTTATGCTGAAGAATCTGAAGAAACTGTCTTCTTTCAGCCACCATTTGCCTCTGTGTGCTTGGGTTCCTACTACACACACAGAAAGGCTGGTGTGCAAAGTGTTTTAGGTTGTATTCATGGTAAATCCAATATGACATGAATGCAGCACAAGTGGACCCTGCAGCTTTTCATCTGCTCACATTAGCGTGTCGCCTTTAGTTTCGAGACTGCATTGATTGCCAAACATCAAAGTCTGGGTTCAAACACTCAGCCAAAAAGCCATGTGATGCTACCTGCCTGGACTCAATGCAACGCGTGGCGCCAGCAGCCGAGCGCAGCGCTCATCAAAAGACAGAAGAAGCCTTCAGACATCATTAGTCTGGAGTGCTGTACACTGTGTGGACGTGTCAAACACACAATATTTGGATGTTGTTGTGTGTATGAGTAACTGAGCTTTGTGTGTAAGTGCCGAAACTTTTTCGTGTGTGTATGACTCTTTTGTGAGATGGTTTGTGTGTTTGTGTGTAAGCTTATGGGTCGCTGTGGGTATTTTCTTCATGTGTGACAGTATTAGCTGTTAGAGCCATCTTCAGCAAGCTCTTATAATTTCCTTCAAACTTTTCAATTATTTCAAAATAAATAGTTTGTCAGCACCAGTTTGGTGCTAAACAAAGCGCACAGCATCATTTGACCTTGCATCTCTGCAACCTCTTAAAGCTGGGGTTGGTAATCTTGGAAAGCTGGCGAGAGAGCTAGCAAGGTTTGAAAATAGCAATAGCCGCCTCCTGCCTCTCTGATTGCTCCATGGTATCCACCCCCTCCCCCCCCCCCCTCCCTCCCATATGTCGTCCAAGCCAAACCGGCCCAACCCCACAACCTGGCAGCGTTAACGTTAAGTGCCTACCGTTCATCAACCGCAAGTTGTAAAACGTAAAAAGTCAATAATATAACGTCTTTTTATTCCACAATAATGAATGGCAGACCACTGACGACTATGGTAGAGTAATATCTTCCATATATTGAATATCTTAATAATATAGGCGCACTATAATCTTTTTGCAATAACTAGCGTCAAACCGAGCCCGTTTTAAACTCAGCAAGAGAAGCAATATTAGGCATTAACGGCTAATACAAGCTACAAACGTAGCTAAGTACAATATTTCATGAAAATAACAAATCATTGCCCCAAAAAAGCAAAGAAATAAATATCTGCCCAGCCAGAAGAGAGCCAACCCTCCCGGCATCAGCTTTTCAGACACCTTCTGATCCCCCCCAGTTGTCCTCCAACCGCTCAAAAGTACACTGATGTTTGACTCTGGTTGACGCTCTTGCTTTATCCCAGAGCCCTTTTTGTTAGCTGCCTTTTCAGTCCCTCCAGCTTTCTTTTTCCTTTGCCCTTTTTCTCCGGGGCAAGCGCGTTACAGTAACCGTGGAAGCGGTAGCTTTCTCAGCCCATTGCTCAGAATTTAGGCATAAAACCTGGTGTTCTGTTAACTCTTGTTCTGCAGAGAAGTGGTGCTGTTTGTTTCGGGCAAGCAGCTACATGTGGCGCGGCCGAGCAGGCAGGGACAGAGGGGGGGCGGGCCCTGCAGAACTAAGACCATGAAGGCATCTGATTGGTTTTTGCTTTCGGACGGCGAAGGGCACGGATGGTCGAAGTTTTCTCAAAGTCTTGCAAGCTGACCAGAGAGCTCTGATTTTATCCGTTCTTCCTTTTCTGAAGACATAACCCGAATTGATTCGTCCTGACGAACAGAGGGGAACCATTTCAACCAGTATAACAAGAACGTGCTTCTGAACAGGATTGCGCTAAAGCCTTTAATGAAGGCTGGTGTGCTGCAATTGGTGGACTGTGGAAGATGCCACAGATATACGCTCTTGTATTATCATTCGTAACATTTTATGGAATTGGTATCATCTGAGTAGTGCACTATTTGCACACATAGATGAGCATTTTCCTTTGCAACTGGACATGTTTTTAACTCATTATCAGTTTAAGTCTGTGGGCAACAGGGCTGGTCATCAGGTGATGGAGGAATGATGACATCCTGGTCTTGCTTTCTGTCCTCCTCTCCTCCAGTGTTCCAACTTCTGATCAGATATGATGTGACCTTTCCTTGGCTCCACCCCTTCTCTTCCTCTCCTTTTTTGTCCAATTCTTCCTCAGCATTCTTTTCTTCCTCCCCTCCTCCCCTCAAACATTAGCCTCTTCATCTGCCCCTTTTTCTCCTTCTCTCTCACCCTCAACACCCTCAACACCGTCCTTTTCCTCTCCTTCCTCTTCTTGGTGTCCCCCTCTTCCTCCTCCACTCTCTCTTGTTTACAAGTGTCTCTCTCTGAAACATCCTCTCTCCTTTCTCCCACTTTTCCCTCTTCTTCTCCTCCTTCAGTCTGACCTCCCGTCTTTGCTGCCTCCCTCCTTCTTCCCCTCCTCTCCCAGTGTCCCATCAGGCCGAGCCAACCTAATTAAGAGTGTTGTGCCTGTTAGAGGGCTCAAACACCACTCCTGTTTATTGCAATTAGCACGGCCATTAACAAACACTTCACAACACCGGGGGGCGCCACGCTCTGCATTATTTATAAAGTGGGAAACTGTGGGGAGGAGAGAGGGGGAAGGGAGAGCAGGATGTAGCTCTTGTCTTGTCTTTTGGCTACCTTCTCTTCTTTCCTCACCCCTCCTACCCTCTCCTTCTCCATCCATTGCCAACTTACCATTAGAGAGACCACAACCACTGCCCACACATGGGTATTTCAGAGTTTTGAGGCTTATTATTCCCTCAGAAACAGATAATAGGTCTTATTAGTTGTTCTGAATCTATGGTGCAAGTGAGGTAAACAGGGAGATTCTGTTTGATTCTGAGTTTGACAAGTGAATCTGATGGCATTATTGTCGCTATGGTGTTCGCAATCCGGTTCACGCCAAAGCATGTAATACACATGCTGGTCCACTGTCTGCCGGAGTGGTGGGTGTCTGTGTAATACCTTAGATGCAACAGCTAACCAGAGTTACAATTAAGGCTTACATTAATAAAATATTAATAATAGTTTAACTGAGTATTTCTCTAACCCACTAGTGAGGGTAGCAACAACCCTGTTAAAATGTTACAAATATTACGTCTTTTTTTAAAAACAATCACAACGGTATGATTAAATATGTTTTCAATAATACTAATACAACATAATTTAATACCGTAGGTAAGCAAATATACAGTGTAGTGGGCTTTAAGAGGTTGAATGCATCCAAAGAATTTATTTAAAATTCAGACCAGGCCTCTAATTGAGTCCTCTTTTTTTGTTTTTGTTTGTTTGTCCTTTGCACAGGAAATTTTTAAGGGTTGGGGGGTAAAGGGGGTACAGCGGCAAAAGTATCAGGGGTCAGGGGAGGGTCAAGGATAAAGGTTGCTCAAAGGGCGCTTGCCCTATGTAGAACTCTGGTGTAGTCAGTTCTTGTTCAAATGGAGCCCAGCCCAGTTAATCCAGTTGTAGTGTTGAAATACAAGTCTAAAATGATAGAGTGAGCAGGAAATAAATCATGGAGCTGCTAGGATCAGAGACTGGGAAGTTCAGTTCATTAGATCACTGCTTATTCAGCAACACAGGCTCTGAGTCAACATCCAGTGTCCTGAGGGAGTCCAGCTGGAGATGAGACACCAAACACTCTGTGCTCTCAGTTTAAATGCTGTTAGACACAATGAAGCTTCACTGATTCCTGTGGGAAAATTATTGATGATTTGTTTGGTTTTCAAAACCAAATTGGAACAACAAATAAACAGGGTTATTTTGTTTTTTCTGTTTTAAAACCAAGGCGGAAGGAGCTGGGGATCGAACCAACAACCTTCCGATTAGTGGATGAACGCCTCCTGAGCACAGCCGCCCACAGCTAACTGGCAATGAGTCTTTCACAGAATTGTTTTAGTTCAGCCATATTGGAGGGTTTTCGGGCAATGGAAGCGGCCCTGTTTAACTAAAGCCCACTCGCAAAACCCTTCATTTTTTTTTTTTTAAAGCATCAGAGGTGGACTTGCTGGTGTGTTTCGGATCATTGTCCTGCCTGGCATAACCCAAGTGCGCTTGAGCTAGAGGTCACAAACTGGTGGTCGGACATTCTACTTCAGGATTTTATGGTAAAGAGCAGAATTCATGGTTCCATCAATTACAGCAAGTCCTCAAGGTCCTGAAGCAGCAAAGCAGCCCCAGACCATCACACTACCACCACCATGTTTGACTGTTCCAGTCTTCCAAAAAGTTTAATTTTTGCCTTGTCAGTCCACAGAATATTTTCCCAAAAGTCTTGGGGATCATCAAGATGTTTTTTGGAAAATGTGAGACGAGCTTTTGTGTTCTTTTTGGTCAGCAGTGGTTTTCTCCTTGGAACTCTCCCATGGATGCCATTTTTGCCCAGTCTTTTCTTATTGTTCATGAACACTGACCTTAACTGAGGCAAGTGAGGCCTGCATGTCTTTGATGTTGTTCTGGTTCTTCTTGTGACCCTCCTACATTAAGTCTGTCGATGCCACCTCGAAGCCTAATTTTGGTAGCCGCCATCCCCGGAAGGTTCACCACTGTTCCAAGTTTTCTCCATTTGTGGATAATGCCTAAGAAATGGCTTTGTAACCCTTTCCAGACTCCTAGATGTTAATGATTTTGTTTCTCATCTGTATTTGAATTACTTTATACCACGGCATGTGTTGCTTTTTGAGATCTTTAAGCCTACTTCACTTTTCAGTCAGGTTCTATTTCAGTGATTTCTTGATTCAACAGGTCTGACATTAATCAGGAATGGGTGTGGCAACTTTCCAAAAAATGTGGTTAATCACAGTTAATTCATGATTTAACAAGGGGGGCAATTACTCTTTCACATAGGGCTTGGATAGTTTTCCCTTAATAAATGAAATCATCGTTTACAAACTGCATTTTGTATTTAGACTCCTGGTTATCTTTGTCTATATTAAAATTGTGTTTGATGATCTGAAACATTTAAGTGTGACAGAATATGCAGAAAAAATAAGAAATCAGAATGAGGCAGATACCTTTTTTTACAGCTCTGTATATCGCTTTTATCTTTTAGCCATCTTCAAAATGTGTTTCTTTAGCACATAGCATATGAAGGAAAGAAGAAAGTTGACCGACATTCCAAAAGGAGTGGGACCAAAAGGGTCAATTGTCCGTGTTTGTCTGCCAAATAAATTTGGTTAACCTGGGGGCTTGTTTACAACCTGTCTGATTGTTTCACAGCAGACAGTAGGACACATGTTTCTTCAAATACTTGTCAAATACAAACATTTTGTCACCCCCCTCCATACAAACGCACAAGGTAACCTTTAGTGTTAATTTAAGACACAGTGGGCTATCATCTAACACCAATGCAATCCAGCAGTGAAAGGGGATGTAGAGTAGGAGCAGAAAGTCCACGTAAGGACGTGGATTGTGTGGATGAATGGGTGAAACAAGTACAGGACTTTCACCCAGAAGACCAGGGTTCATGTCCTGTGTCACAACTTGTTGCTGCAGTAATGGCAACAAAACTTGCATCATGTTATGTACTGATTTTAACTAAAATCTTTTCCTAAACTTAACCAAGTAGTTTTGTTGCCTAATCAAACTGCAACTGTGTAACTCACAATGTTAATCGTCTGTTAAAAAGGCATCTCATACAGAGGCTAGTATGCGATGATGAGGGCCGGCACTAAAGGGCATCACTATTTATTGGCCTTTGATAAGAACTCAGTAATTTGCACAAGTTGGAAACAAATCCATTCACGCATCATTTTGGAAATATCTCGAATCTCAAGCGAGGTAGATCAGTTGCTAAACAGACAATGAATTCTCACCGTTTATTCAAGAGACTTGTGTCTCAAATGTGTGTCTTTTATGGACAGTTTTGTACTACAGATGAGGGTTATATCAAAGTGGATGGTGAAACACAGCTAATAAGCTTGCTTCCTTTGTTGTGGACTCCAGACCCTCAAGGGCAGCACTGTCAAGAAAATTGTAGTCCCAAAAGATAAATATTTGTAGCGCACGGTAGCCACCCCATGTAGGCTGGGTGATGAAGTTATACATTTATGAGAATCTACTTAAACAGAGGTTTTTCCTCTGTTTAAGTAGATTCTCATGAAATGAAAACAGTGCATGAAAACAGTTACAAAAATAGCTCATAAACCTGCGTTAGATGTAGAGAAATTAGCACAAAATGATTAGATTGGATTAGATTCAACTTTATTGTCAT
>NW_023339650.1:636875-638587 GCF_004916995.1 Morone saxatilis
GCAGTTAAGCATCTAACCAGAAGTTCAAAAAGCAGTAAAGTGCAGAGTAATGTACATATGTATAGGGGTATAAAAATAACAGTGTAGATATATATATGAATATGTTAGCAAGATATATAAAGAATACACAGTGAATACACTAAGATATATACAGCTTGTGCAGCAGCAGCAACAGTCTCAAGTGCCAAAAGTATAATTATGGTGTAATTATATAGTGCGGGTTAATTAAGTTAAGATATGTACAGTATGAACAAAAAAAAAAGGAAAATGACGGTCTAAGGTTGTCGATGCCGACCATTTTGAAATGATGATAGATGGATGGATGTATGGTCTATATTATAGTATATAAGGGATGTGGAAAGTGCATTTGGTCCACTTCCTGATAGTGGCCATGGTAGGCCTGGGCACACAGCAGATAAAGTGGGGTCTGGTACTCTGCTGGAATGCTAAAATGTGGCAGGATGAGATGGAGGAAGGTTTATCAGTCAGCTCTGACGGGCTCTGGGTTCCACTTCACTGTCCTCTATGAGCTCAGAGGGCAATGGAGCATCTAGAAGGACTGAGTGATCCACAGAAACTCCAGTTACAGAGTGAAACGGTGGGTCATGGACGGCAGTGAGCCTCAGCACATCACCCACTGGAATCACCCCCAAAATCACTTTGCCCCCTGCCTATAAGCATATAAATTGTCCTGATAACAAAAGCCAGGCTTAATAACTTGAATTGCAGTCATGGAATGGATCCCAGTGAAGACATGATAGAACTGAGACACAAATATTAGGCTATTGGTCCCAAAATTAGATTTGAAATCCAGTGCTAATTATTTTCTTTCCCCCTTGTTGCACACACACACAACTAGCTGCTTGCAAAGTAAAACAGTTATACACCTATAACAGTGAGAAAAGGGTGAATCTAAAAGAAGCATTTACATTTTCTTGTGTAAAATTATCAGTCTTAAAATTGAAAATCTCTTTGACAGTTAATAATGTAAACTGTACAGCAAGCCATTCAATGCAACATTTGTAAAATGATTAAAAACAGTGGGGAACCTGCATTAAACATTCATCCTGCTTCTTATAAATAACAGCAGCACTGTGGGCATCCGTGGATAATGTCCTTTAATAAAGACTTTTTAAGATAGTGCTAGAACTGTTACGTTCTCAGAGCATCTTCAATGAAACAGTGATAATAATAATAATTATTTATATAGCCCAATGCATGCATATGATGCACATAGTGCTTAGCAAAAAAGCAAATAATCATTAAACGATAAAACAATAAAAACAAGAAAGGTGCATGCAAGTCATTGATAGACCTGTAATCATTGGAGCTTCCATGTATAGCTAAGTATCGTGCATAATTATGGAAGTTGATGTTGCAATATTTTTGGAGCTTTTATGCCTGTATTTGAATGGACAGGTGAAGATAGGAAAGGGGGAAAGAGAGGGAGGGTGGAGCGACATGCAGCAAAGGGCTGCAGGTTGAAATCGAACCAAGGCTGCTGTGGTAAGGGACTCAGTCTACACAGGGCGGATGCTCTACCAGGTGCGGTACCATGCACCCTGATGTTGTGATTTCTAATAATATTTCCAGGTGGTAGCATATACAGACTGAATATTATCGGGTCTAAGATAGAGCCCTGCAGCATACCAAGTGTCAGGGCAAAGGTCTGCTAGAGGACAAGCTTGTCCAGCTCACTGTGCCTGACTCCA
>NW_023339650.1:638687-645677 GCF_004916995.1 Morone saxatilis
CTCCTTATAACATTTACAGAGACCCAACAGTACCACCATGAGCAAGCACTTGGCGACGGGGGCAAGGAAAAACTGCCTGTTAAAAGGCAGAAACCTAGGACAGATCCTTCGGCTCTAGGTGGGTGGTCATCTGTCTCGACCAGTTGGGGTGAGAGAGAGAGATTCCCTATTGTAGATTAAAGAGGTGCAACTATCACAGGAATGTGGCACAACACCAATATTGTTAATGTTTATTTTCTGGTATGTCAAGTAGTCTATTTTGTTGCTTAAATGCAGTGCCTGACAGTATTGTTGTTTCTATCTGTTTTTGGCTTTATTGCTGAATTATCTATGACAGTAATGAACTTCTTCTTGTTAACATTTACAGAGGAGCCATAGAAAGCATCTTGAATGGAATCACAAACAGGCATCATGGGATGTCCATGGCCTAGGACAGGAGGACTGCAGTGGGTAAATAAAACCGCCCAAAGGACACTAAAGGACAGTACTCACCCCAGCCACAGCCTGTTCTCCCCCTGTCATCTGGCAAGAGATACAGAAGTATCCGCTGCTATACCACCAGACTTAAAGGCCATGAGACTCTGTAGTACATCCTCAGAATCCCATTATGTAAAATAGCTTTTTTTTAATAGACTTTTTAATCTGTTTTTATTTTTTCAGGAAGAACAAGGAAAACTACAAACTACATTTCTAGAATGGGGTTTGAATTAAAGAGCAGCAATCCTGAAGCCACCAAGCCAGATTGGCTGGACCAGTCCACCACAATGGGTGCTGTAGCCCCAAGAGGAGAGGCAGAGAATCATGCTGGCCCAGCTTGGATTTAAGGCTGCTCCTGGATAATGTCTGACCTGGACAAAATGGCAAACAACAGGAAATCAGAGACTGTTGTGCCCAGAGCTTTACAGAGACCTGCTCCATCAACATCCTGGATCAATCACTGCCGGTGGACCGTGTTCTGATCTGACAAACTGTGTTTCCATCAATGATGTTTGGTGCTCAAACAAAATCAATAAATTTCACTGGAAATGCTGGATTAAGACATTGCAAACTGTTTTGACTTTTTTCAGCAGCTTGAATTTAAATAATCAGTATCAGCCTCCAAAATCACGTATCAGTGGAACTCTAATAGCTCAGGTCTGGATCCTGATGTTACCTTCAGTCCCATCTACAAGCATCCGTGCTTTCAGCTGCAGCTGATAACATGTTATTACCTTCAGCCTGCTGGTCCAAGGCAAAGAGACAGCCATATCCGTCTCAATCTCTTCCAGTGTGCTGCCATAATGGCCCTGATTATTATAGCCCAAATTAAATTCAGACCGGATATTAGCAATACACAAGCTCTCGTCAACAGTGCCATTTCCCTGGCATATGCAGGACATTATCCAGAAAGCATTGCTCTCAGCCCAATTAATCCTCCTCCACTGCAAATTCACACACAAACACACAACCACCAAGTACATAAACACTTACACATACTTGTCCGTCTCAATACAGTCCAATGTTATGCCAACCTACGACTAGAAAACACAAAGAGCACAGCAGCCAGCCAAACAGTGTGAACAATGCTGCAGTGATTAGTGATTTGGGATTGTTTTTCAGGGCGTGTAAATTGAAAAATTCCAGCTGGTAAAGCATGCAGAATTGATTCTGCGGAGGAGGCCGGGCTGATGCGTTTAGCAATTGTCCACACAAGCAAAATAATTCAATGGTAATAGGAACAGCAGCTCGAGAGGGAGGGGGGGAATTGCATTTAAGTGGAAAGAACATTGAGTCAACATTTCTTTCTTTGTTGGAGTGGAGTGTACACTGTGGATTTATGAGAATCCCTCTTTGCTTTGTGCATGCATGTGTGTGAGTGAGAGAGGCAGCCCAAATAGAGATGCACATTGTGTTTACCAACTCACAGAGTGCTTTGATGATAGAGGACTTGGGGTCAATTTATGTCTTCCTGCAGGTCAGCGTTCATATGTTTTTTATTAGAGCTGCTAATATTTGGTGCCAGCCTTTACTTTCTTTATCAGGAACTAAATTAAAATTTAATTGAATGAAAAAAAATATATACACATTTTTTTTAAGGTAAGAGGCACCCTACAGTTTTCCTGTGGTCTTGCGTGTCCCCCCTGCAGCAACTCTGTAGCCCTCAGCTATGATTACTGGGTTATGACGACACAAGGTCTAGAGCATGGCAATATCACTACAAAGCAGTCAAGAGACAGAAGCAGTCACATGATCAGACAGTTTATCCAGCAGGTCAGAGATGAAGCAGTGACTGAATGGGTGTATTAATAGAGCTGATACGGTGCTGCCAGTCAGACTTGTTGCTAATTTGCCCAAGTAGCCGACCACAGTACTGAAACTAAAAAGATCATAAAGCATTTTCCCATCATTATAAAAGCTCAGTTATTACACGCTATACGTTTAATCTTTGACGATTTTATACTTGCAACCAGTGGCAGACACAGGCTGTTTTTGGGGCAAGGGCATAAAAGTACCCACCACTATACTACCAGCGTTGTGGAAGTTATGATGCATTTATGCTGAAACAGCTTAGTCAGGGTTAGGATTAGCACCCTGGAAGGCAAATATGGTGTTTTGTCCGTGGAAAGGGCATGCAGAGGGCACTTTATCATGTTTTATCTACCATAGGAGCATCCAAGAGGGCACTGACAGTGCACCATTTACGTCTACAAATACTCTTATCAGCTGTTAAATGCCACAGGAAGGAGAACACGTTGAAGACAGCCACAAGTGCAACTGTTCACATGATTATGTTACTCGCAGAACTTTTCTTGCACAGTACTCCAGAACAGCTAAGGAACAGCTTGGTTGCAAGCACTTTTTTTCTTAATGCAATGAGAGCTATTCACCTGTATTATCAAGGAAAATATACATTTTGGATCGGGACTGGGATTGCAGATACTGAATATTAAATGGGCATTGGGAGCATAAAAAACTTGATTGGGACGTTTTTACCCTGGTATCAAAATTGTGGAATTTCACAGTTTCTGGTATTGACTACTTCTGGTATGGTGACATCCCTAGTTGTTAGTGATAAATATATATTTATAAACAAACAAATTATAAGGTCTACTATGTTACATTGAATTATTTGAGAGTATTATGAGCACACATCATTGGTCAAAAAATTGCTAAATTTGCCCGAGTTGGTAAATGAAAAGCCATTTGGGAGGTGAAAGAGCCAGTTCATAGTGCTGAGCTGAGCCAAGTGATCACTAAGAATAGCCAGAATTCCCATCACTAGGTCTAACAGACCCGTAAACCGCAGCTCTTTATACATTCACTCTTGCATGGATCTCCACTCTTTGTTTTAGTGTTTCCCGCCCTGAACAAGTCTATGTGATAATATTTAGTAGTAGTGAGAGCGCCACCTAGTGGTGAAAGGGAATGTAATTTTTTTATACTTCCATGTTCTTCTCCTAGCAGGATGATCAGATCTAGCTGAAATTTAGTCAGGAAATGCAATGTTGTTGATGATATTTCATGATTGTGGTGAGTTTTTGTCAAAGGGCATGTTCGTGGCGTGGTGTCCAATTTTTATGTACCGCCAGAACACACAAAATTGCTATAACTTGAGTGTACATTGTCCATTCGGCTCCAAACTTCACTTGTCTGATAAAAGTCCTGCCCTGAACACATCTATGTGATAATATTCAGTAATAGTGACAGCGCTACCTAGTGGTGAAATAAAATGTCATATTTATACTTTTATGTATATCTATCAGCAGATTGACCAGTTCCAGCTGAAATTCTGTCAGCAGTCCTTTAGGATGATGACGATGACATCTTATGAATCTTAAGAATTTACGTAGAGCCACGCATCAAAAATCATCAAAACTCATGAAACTTTGCACAAAATTCAGTCGTGGCGAACGCTAATGTATTGTCTTGGTCCCGTAGATGGGCGTTGCAAAATGGCTTAGCCACACCCCCCCGAATCAGCCCCCAAAAAACGTAAGACTGACACGTACCAAAATTGGCACTTATGTGTGTCATGATTGGACAAGCAGAAAAGCCTCTTGGACACATAACCCAAACCCAACAGGAAGTCGGCCATTTTGAATTCCGTGGTCATTTTTGGTGATTTGCACACGTTGTTTTTGAACTATCCCTACATTCTAGGGAATTTATCGGATCTAAACTTCAATTTATTAGCGTCAATCTCAAGCATTCAGATTCAACAGTTGTGCGTATTTACAAATTCCGTTGAATGCGTTGTCCGTGGTTGTGTCGTCCAAGTTTCATGATTGCCATGGAAAAAAGGAAGTTTCATTAACTTCAGTGTGATTGTCAATCTCAACAAAAAAACTTACATGTTTATGAAGTCCCGCCCTGAACAGTCTACATGCAATATTCATGATATAGTGATAGCGCCACCTATGGCAACAGGAAGTAGCACTGCATGGTGGGATTTGACGATTTAGGTGAAATTTTCATTTTGTGTTCTGCCCGTGTTACGCCGGCATGTGATGTGGCCGCAGACAGCACACCCCGAGTTGCGTGGAGTTGCGAGGGCCCGTTCATCGCTGCTTGCAGCTTTAATTTCTCTTATATTTTCAATAATTTTCTAAAACAGTTTTTCAAACAGGAGGAAATAGTGCATTTATTTGGGACTATTTTCAGCAGTTTAATCCACATTTGGTGCTCTGGTGAGTAGGACAGTGTATGAATAAACTACAGTGTGTGTGTTCATGGTAATAAGGGGACATATCACCCAGTGCAACACTGTGGCTCACTGATGTGTTTTTAATAGTTTTTGAACATTCATAGAGCTCTATGGCACAGAGGAAGGAGGTTCCATCAGGCTTTGATACACATACAAATACTTGTTAGTACAATCAGTTCAGTTTCTTTATGTGGAAATTTAGAAAAATATAAAATGTGACTTATCCTTTTAAGTGTACAAAAATTAACTAAAAGGGGGAATTATTTTGTAGCTGTGGTAGCAGAAGTGAATGACACCCAGCATCTATATATTGTTCAGCGATATCTTTCCAGTAAACCTTTGGGCAGACAATGCTTGGCTATATGCACCAGCCTGAGCCGGGTGGTCTCTGATTACGTTAACAAATAGCGTTCCCCATTCAAGTCAACAGAAAGGTTTTCAATGACAGCTAGCATGACAAAAGGTCAGCGGCAGGCTCAGCACTGCTAATTAAGTCCAATTGGTGAATGTCAGATCCACAAAGGGCAACGCTAATCCCCAGTCCTGCCTAAATAGGGATCTGTGGTGTGTGTGTATGTGTGTGTGTGTAAGTGTGTGTGCGCAAGAAGACAGGGAGTGAGATGATGGGTAAAGGTGTGTGTTTGGGGGCATACACTGCATTCAGGCATTATGCACTTTCAGTGTATATGCACTCTAGAACAGAGTAAATTCAGAATAAATCCTTAATTCACCAATGTAGATAAGAGAAACAACAATTTCAGTCTTAGCTGTATATGGAGGGACTTGTGTTGCCAGACCAGCTTTGTAAACAAACCACAGAGAGGCTGCGATAGTAACACAGGCCTGATGTCATTCTCAGTAAAAATCCCATTCATATTATAAAAGGAGGATTTCTATTATCAGCCATAATGTCCTAACCATCCAAGCTAGACTTACCACAAGATATGATATTGTGAAACAATAGCATATGCTCCTGTAGAAGCCACAAGTCCATATGATATCAACCAGTGCCTAAATTGGACCAAAAAAGGTGCCAGTACCCTAGGTCAGCACAACCCTAAACACATAACAACATAACGCTAACCCAAATTTTTTTGGCTTAACAAGCACATTTTCAGCCCTATTTTTTTTTAGCATTAAGCTAGTTATGTCTGTTGTGAGATAAAACTGCAGTCGCACTAATCATGTAATTACATTGCACACAACACAAACTACAATATAACACTATTATTAACAATATAAACACTATAGTGACAATTGTTAAATTCAAGAACAAGTGCGTTACTATTGTTATCTTTCGCAGTTTTGTACCTTTGCCCTTTTTTTTTCGAGCTATTTTTTGCTCCAAATGAAATGTTTTATGGTCACGATTATTCTTGTGGTTGCTTGGCTTCCAGGTGTAAAGGTCCAGTGTGTAACACTGAGGAGGAATTATTGTCAGAAATTAAACATAATATTCATAGGTATGTTTTAATTATTAATTAGTGTAAAATCCCCTAAAATAAGAACTGTTGTATAATATTCATGTTAAACTACCATGTTTTTCCTTCAGCTCAGAAGGGACAAACCAAACACTGGCTCCGGACAGGGCCATTTGTGTTTTCTGCATGTTTTGCTGCCACCACAGTTTCTCCATTTTGCTGTGAAAGGGAGGGTGAAGCCAGTGGGTTGCTATTTGCAACACAATACTACATACTGGACCTTTGACTCTTAAAATACATATAGAGGCCTATATATTGAGTCCAGAGCTAAAAATACACCGGTTTCTCCCTGATATATTTTATAACATTTTTCTTCCAGTGTATGTGACCTTTATATATGTATAAAACTCACAGATATATTTAAACCTAACTCTGTAGAAAGACTTTTGTGCCCACTGTGTGAACTTTAATCAGGACTGAAGCGTTGACAGTATTTACTTTCTCCCGCTGTTTTTTATCCAGAAATGCAGATTGGTAAATGCCTCAGATTTCTCCCTCTTTCCTTGCAGTCTTCTGGTCGCCGTGGGAGGAACGTGTGCGTTGGTGCAATGTTTGATTAACAAGTCTCTCTGGGGATGTGTGTGTGTGCGTATGTGTGTGTGACAGTGTGGCCACATGTAGCTTCTAATGAGCCCCAGTGGTGGCCCTCCAGTGGGCCTACCTATTGATCATTAGCCTGCTGTCCACACTCTAATTTCCAACAAGGAAACGCCAGTTGCAACGAGAGGCCAGTCAGATTGCCTGTTACTATGTGTGTTTGTGTGTGTGTGTGTGTGTGTGTGTGTGTGTGTGTGATGTTACATCTTGCTGGGTGTTCAGAGTGTG
>NW_023339650.1:645777-648593 GCF_004916995.1 Morone saxatilis
CAGTCAGATTGCCTGTTACTATGTGGTGTTTGTGTGTGTGTGTGTGTGTGTGTGTGTGTGTGTGATGTTACATCTTGCTGGGTGTTCAGAGTGTGCAGTCTGATGTGGAAAGTCGAGGTTTGATGTGTGTGATGCGTGTGGCGAGGCAGCAGGTTCCTTCTACTTATTAGGATGTTTAAACTGACAAAGTCAGAGGTTAGCAAGTTATGGGGGCACTGTGCTGGTATAGGGGACCAATACTGGCTTTTATGTAACATTTCTTCATTAAAATTTCTATAAACTCTAGAGCTGCAGTGCTGTGAAAAAGTATTTCCCCCTTTCCTGATTTCTTATCTGTTTGCATATTTGTCACACTTAAATGTTTCAGATCGTCGAACCAATTTTAATATTAGCAGCAGGTCCACACTTACCCCATTCACACACATTCATACACTGATGGCAGTGGCCACCATGCAAAGTAGAATGGAAACTAATTGTTCATACACATATTCATACACCGATGCACAGCATGGGGTTCAGTGTCTTACTCAAGGACACTTCGACATGCAGCTAGAGGAGCCAGGGATTGAACCTCCAACCTTCCGATTAGTGGACGACCGACTCTACCTCTGAGCCACAGCCGCCCGCAGTCATCCATGTCAGGTATGGCAGAGCTGCCTACTGACCATAAGACCAATAAAATCATCTCCAAAAGGTTCATTTTCAACTTCAGTTAATATTAGTTAGTACGAAATAATCTTATTAAAGCTTTTATAATAGCTTCAGTATGATTTTAAACTACAACCACAAACTCACATTCTAGCATACACACCGTTAAAAGCAGCACATCAACAATAAAATATGCACATCACCAAATACTTCATTACCATGAAAAATCCACATACTATATGCACAATGTATGCAGCCCAGACCTAGACAGGTGCTTAAACACATTTACACATACATATAGTCACACCATGGAGCTGTTGCTCACCAGACACATAATACAAACACACACACACACACAACAACACACCTGATTTCCATGACAATTAAAGCGGCTGTGTCGGATGCAGGAGGGTGTTTGCACAGCAGGAGGCTAATGTGGATCCGTACAGGCTCGGCCAGGTGGCTACATCCTACCTCTCTGCCACCCACGCTTCGTGTGAGAGAGAGAAAAGCAGGAGGGGGGTCGGGGGGGGGGTTATCAAAATGGTCTTCATCTTCTCATATGAGCAGTGCAGTGATAACTTAGAAAAAGGCATTTTACTCATTTTAAATTCACAGATGTCAGCAAAAGCATCTTTAGCTTTTGGTAATGTGATGTATTTCACACTGAAAGCCATTTGGGCAGGGTACTGCGAGACAGGTTTGATCAGATTCTTCAGATATCTGATTTGATTTCCTAAAAGTGAGTATGACTCAGTGACTGTGCACTATCAGGGTGAAAGCCATGATTGTACGAAAAACAACTGAATGTAGTGTTATATATACGCTGCCCCAGTTATTCTAATGAAGTCCTTACAATGGGTGCATATGCTAAAAAAGTTTTTCAGGCTTCCTCAAAATTCTATGTTTTTTAGTATGTAAGAGTAGTATTTTTTAAACTACAACCACAACCAGCCTGGCATAGTTCTTAAATGGTTCAGGTCTTACACAAAATTCTATTGGGCCCTGGATGACCACTGCTTTCAGAATCAGAATCAGGTTTATTGCCAAGTAAGTTTTCACATATGAGGAATTTGCCTTGGTACATTGGTGGATAAAAATCACAATCAACCGTAGAAAAATATAAACAAAGACAAAAGATGAAAAATAGAGATAATAACAAGGAGCGACTATATACAAGTATAAAGAGAGAGAGAATATGTACAAAATGGCCGGATACTTATATAAATGAGTAAAGAGCTGTACAGAAATGTGCCAAAAAATTGCCCGGAAAAGTCTACAAGTTAGCAGTGTGACATTTATATTTGCAATGTGCAAGATAAAAACCCAACGGAAGTTCATTAATGTGGGTGGGTATAACAGTCAGGGTCAGTGGGAGTACCAGGCCCTGTTGATGAAATCAGCTGCAGATGGGAAGAAACTGTTCTTGTGGCGTAAGGTTTTGGTCCTGATAGACTACAGCCTCCTGCCGAAGGGATGTGTTTCAAAGAGTCTGTGTCCAGAGTGAGAGGGGTCGGCCACTGACTTGACGGCAGTGTAGAAGTTAGGGGTGGGTAAAAATATTGATGGGGGTGGCGTTCTGTTTTCTCGACCAGGTTTTTTTGGGGGTTGGAGGGAGGGAAAAGGGAGAAGGAGAGAGAAGAGAGAGAGACATGGACAGACAGGACAGGACAGGCTTGGCAAAGCAACTAACGGTATTTGGTGAAATGGCAATCCAGCAGGGACCATGGCATGGGAGGTCCACCAGGATCGATAATGAACCTGCAAGACGGTGATAAAGCACCCAAGAACTTCCGAAGAAGGTGAAGTAGTAAACAGCATTAGATTGGGACATGAATGAGGGCAGAAAGAGGGAGAGAAGGGAAGAGAGGAGGCCTCAGGTGCACCAATGGAAATCCCCCCGATCAGGGTCTAGGGGCCTATTAGGCAGCCACGGTAACTAAGGGATGGTTCAGGACCTCACCTGGATCCAGCCTAACTATAAGCTTTTATCAAAACGAGGGGAGGAACGTCTTAAGCTACTCTTAAAGTGTGAGAGGTGTCTGCCTTCCGAACCACAAACTGGGGAAGTGGTTCCACAGCGAGGAGGAGCTTGGTAACTGAAGCTCTGCTCCTGTTCTATTTTAGGAGACTATAGGAACACAGAGGCCCAGCATTCACAGAACGTA
>NW_023339650.1:648618-651590 GCF_004916995.1 Morone saxatilis
GTGTTCTAGAGGGGTAATAGGGTACTATGAGCTCTTCAAGATAAGAAGGGGCCTGACCATGAAGAGCTTTATAGGTGAGGAGGAGAATTTTAAATTCTATTCTAAATTTTACAACGGACAACGGTGTGTCAGAAACTGTCAGCAGACTTCCAAGCCAAGGTTGACAGTTTCCGTGAGTTCGTTGAAAAGCAGGTAACTGAACACAACGTGTCACCAGATCATATTATCAACTTATATATGGTTTTTTCCTCTTCATGAGGCATTTTTTGACTGATGCGACTTATACTCCGGAGCGACTTATAGTCCGGAAAATACGGTATTCTGGTCATTGCTGGCCATATAGGTACCCTAATGTATGTTGTACATTGCTGACAAAGTTGGTATATCATCTTGCTGGTCATCGCTGACCCTTTTCATTTAGTTCCTGGTCATCACTGATCTTGGCTGACAAAGGGCATTAACTCTTTTAGTTAAACCAAAATATTCTGCCATGACTTTTGTGAGCCAGTCATCTCTGCTGCTGTCAAACTTTTAAACTGTTCCATTCTCAGCGATCATTTCAGTGTCAGATCGATGCCACCCTCCCCAGCCCCATTCACCTCCATTTTCATCACATCCAGCGCCAATGGGTCCTTCGACTGAGTCTCGCTCAAATCATGTCTTGCTCTGCATCACATCCATCCAGATCCTCAGTGTTCTTGAGTCCTTTACCACCACTGTCTAGACTCCACTGGGGGGATATTCCTCTCACAACAGGGCCTAATTGCCTAAGACTCATCTCACATTTCTTATGAGAAATATATAAATATAATTACATACATAAGTATATTCTCTAAGTCTTTTTAGATAATATTTTCATCCCAACAGTAACATCTTGGAATGGAAAATGGTCAAAGTAATGGTCACTATGCAAGCCCTTGAATGTGATATTTTTTCTCGACCCTTGCCATTTCCAGTCTGGTTCTTGTAGAAATCTCCCGGCACTGTACCATCATGCTGTGGGTTGATTGATTGCTGCGTTCCACTCACACCGCTGTAATGTTGTTAAGAAGGCAGTATAACCAATCAGGTGGCCATTTCCCATCCATCCCGTTTCATCCGAGGATTCGTCTTGTTAATGTTACAAGGCAGCCAGTTTAACTAAAAGAAATTCCTCAGACTATGAGATATGGCACACAAACTCTCACACACACCCCTTTCCAACAAATTAAATAAAACTTAAATCGTCTATTTTTTTCCCTCTCTTCAACTTTTTACAGGTTTAGAAATGTTAAGTTTGTGTCTGGCTGAGAGGAGAAATACCATTGCTTGTAATACAGGGTTTTATTTTGTAAAGGAATCACATCCCGCTGTTTATCAAAGCTTTTAAGAATAACATGACTTTAACCAAATATTTTTGAGGATTTCGAAAATATGTAAATCATTATCGGTGTCTGTTCAACCAACTAAGTTACTTAGGTATTCGTATCTTTACTCGGAATGGGTGTGGCTTAAACCGTAAGTGGGTGGGAACTAAGTGGAAGCTGTTAATTTAAGCCTAAAATTGATAAGAAGTTGCTATATTTTTTGAAAAATCATTTAAAGAACAGCCTCAAACTTGGGTGTCAGAGCAAGAAAACAATTTACAATATAGTTTTTTAAGCTAAGGTTGGTATATTTATTTAATTATTTTATCTGTACTGGACACTTTTTTCAGTGCTCACTCTACCCTCGTAACATCGTAATGTAAATGTAAATGTAACTAACACCAACCAAACAACAACAGAATGCCCAGGTAGAGAATGACTCCACCAGGTTAGATGGAGGAGTAGCCAAGCAGTCTCAGAAATCATATTAATGGACTTCCTGCCTTACTCCTAAAACGAAAAATGAGACTCTTGTCGCAGCTGTAACTGTGATTGATAACACACTCATACTATGACTTGCTGTATTTGTACACTCTTAATAATAATAATAATAATAATAATAATAAGCTGCTACTATACTGTATATTGTTGTACTACTACATCTCACTTTATGTTATGTTCCACTTGATACTAGTTATTATATTTTTTATTTATCATGTGTTATACTGTTATAGCACCATTATGTTAGTTTGCATGAGACAAAACTGCAGTTAGTTCAAGCACAACACTTTTTTGTTGAGTTTGCTGACTATAGTTACTAGTAAATTATAGTTTCTATTTCTAGTTATTTTTCATTTGTATTTTATTCTATCTCTATGCAGCCTGATTATTCTGTCCACACTCTATGCACATACTATGCACACAAATGCAGGTTGTGAGACCTGTTTCTTATACAAACCCCCCCTCTCCTTTTTCCTCCTCTACCACCTCTGTCTCCCTCCTCCACTCCAGTCCGATTAAAGGCAGGACAGTCTGGATGTGGCTAAATTGCCCTTATAATTCTTATTATGGCCTAAGTTTCTGGTGCAGATAATAAAGATTTCTTGGCCTGTGCCACTTCTAAATTTAGAGAAAATTGCATTCCACAGATTTCATGGTGAAACAGACTGCTCATTCAGACAATATCACAGTAAAACTCTTCAGCGTAACTCTGCATATACACTATGCTTAATGAACAGTCTGATAATGCCCTTTGCATTTACACCTGGCATTTCTCCTATGCATTGTGATCTGATCTCATTTCTCCTGTGCTCTATGCAAAGCGGGGAGTAGGTGGAAATGTGGCATTATCAACAAAAACAAACATGGCAGGTGTGGTTTCACTAGGCAAGGTACTGTACAGGCTGAATTTACTTTTCTAACAGGCATAAAATATGGCATTTCATTCACAGGAGGCAGCAGTGTGGCAGCTGCACTGAAAGCTTTATATGGATGAGACAGATACAAACATTACGCATACCGGATCCTGTGGGGTGAACAGACTAATGCCACTTATCATGGCATTTATGGCCTAAGCTAAATTGCAGCACTTGTCAACTCGACCTTTATTCAAATATTTTTATTGGG
>NW_023339650.1:651690-659811 GCF_004916995.1 Morone saxatilis
TTTTTAAAAACTCAACACCTCCTGTATCTCTTTCAGATTAAAAGCTCTCTCACGTTTCTGTGGCGTTTATTGTAATGTATTTATCAAAGGCAGCAGCAGCTCTGCAGCATCCTATATGGACCAACTGTAAAGGATACCTACAGTATCATATTTTAAAGCAGAGGGCCACTGACCAGGTGGCAATATTTGAAGAGTTGGGAGTGAGATCGGGCTGGTAATGCATAACTGGCAACATTCCAGTGGTTGGCAGAGGATAAACTGATTGCCCAATCAGGCCCCTACAGTAGATTAAGCTAGTTAGACACAACTGGCATCACTATATTTAATAAATAACTATAACTACCTTTTTTAACAAGTTAGGTTAGCACACCCACACACTTAACTTTCCCACACTTAGCACTTTTTGTGTTACTGGCTGAGCTTCCCTCTTTAAGGAGGCCTTATAGATGGTAACCTACAGAGTCTACTCTGTGTGAGACAAGTACCAGCACTTTGCCACAGAAAAGTGAATGCTATTGGGGCAGAGAAGTTACGCTAGTCACCAGTGTCTAGATAAGCTCAGGTTGCAGCATAATAGTTTTTGAAAGGCTGTGTATTCAGAGAAACTTTCTTGTGTCGGAAGCAAGTTGAACCTACCAGCCAGTGGAGGTGACATACTGCAAGTTGAGCTGCTCACAGTTTCAGCTTGCCTGGTCACACACAATCTCGTATTCCAGATAAACAGTACTCTGAAATTTGTTTCTGAAACGACTGAGGAGAGAAAGGTCAACGTAGTAACAGAATCTGGATCCTTTGATCATCTAGTTTGACAGTTTGATCTGAGTCACTGAGAATGACAATCACAAGGTAGCCCCGCCCTAAAGCACACCCTGCTTTATCATCTATTTTACTCTAAATGGGACGTAATTTAATTAATTAACATCATGCTGTATAGAAGACATGAAAGTAGAGATTGAGACCATACACTCATTAGGAAACTGAGCTGCCTTTTATTGCAGTCAATGAAGCTGCCCCCTGCTGGCCATTACATAGAATGCAGGCTTCACTTCACAAACCCGGAAGCTTTGTCCATTTTATAAACTGTCAATGGTCAGATGTTTACCTGGCTGTTATGCTTGATTGCACATGCATCATACAGAAACAGGATTTTGGACTACTGCCGCTTGCGAATCGTTCGTATGAGTTGTTCAAAAAGAACAATTCATTCACGCATCTAACATTATT
Source organism: Morone saxatilis (assembly GCF_004916995.1). Classification (NCBI taxonomy): domain Eukaryota; kingdom Metazoa; phylum Chordata; class Actinopteri; family Moronidae; genus Morone; species Morone saxatilis. The sequence continues at coordinate 652,915 of NW_023339650.1, forward strand.
TATTTTCCTGCCTCACAGACTTTGAAGGAGAGGTGACATAAACATGAAGACAAGTTCAGTTTCAGATTAAATGTATCCTTAAATATTAATTTCATGTCACTCTCAGTAAACATAGGCATTTACACAAATGCACTCTATTTCTGCTGGACACTGGCTGGAATGCTCTGGTTACCTACTATACGGGTTAACAGGGTGCAAGGAAACCAGGAGGAGCTTGGCTCCTCTTAATAAGACAAGATATGGGCATGTGAAAACATGATTTATGAATTTTTTGGGGGGTCTTTAAAATATTGACAGTATGTTATTTTCGCCTTATATTTCTGTTTTTCTGTATCTTCATCATCATAGATCATGCGTAAAAAACGGATGTATGATTCATGCATAAGCTTGATTCATCACTAAAGGTTCTTACCATCATCATTGAAGCATGGTGGCGCAATATCCTAAACTTCACTCACTTCAACTCAAAGATCAGAAAAAAAAACACATTTTCTTTGTCCCACTCAGTCTGTGCGCAGACTACGGGGATAAGACCATGAACTGTACTGTTGCTGCTAGTCCAGCTCAGGACATCTGATGCATGTTGTTCCCTGCCTCTCTCTCTCCCCAAATTCCCTGTCGTCTGTCTACTATGAATGCTGTAATAGAGCAATAAAGGCAGGAAATGGTCTAAAAAATACTTTAAAATTGACTCACTGGCTGGAATGACAGCAGCAAATTGTCTCCCATGATACCAGACTGTCCACCCCAGAAATACAGACGTATAGGTCGTCTGTGCAAGTAGATTATTACAACCCATATTTACGCCCATTGTTACGACCTTTAGTGGCTGCAGTAATTATGACAGGAGCAAAGGAGGAAGTCAGGTGAGGTAGTCTAAAGTGCAACAAAGTCTGGGGAGGTTTGGGTAGAAAGATGGTTTAAACAGGATTTTACCAGGGCGCCACTGCTTATGTCCCCTGTGAAACCAAAAGACTGAATTGAGGTTTAGAGCAATGTTTTTGCATTTTTTCATAAAAAGTTGCTATATTTACGAGGACAGATATTGAAAGGTTACTTGTCTGATACTTGTAGTATTAGCGCCTAAACAAACTACAACCATTTCACAACGTTAGCCATGTGTTTAGTATTCTTATCATGACAACCAAGGTCCAGTATATGCCAGTCACTGGTACTATCCAATTGTCATATGTCGTTTTCAGAGAAATTGGCAAACAACCTACTCTTAGATATGAAGACGTGTTGGTGATCGGCCAGTTATTGTCACACTAACCTCCAGCGGAAGTGAACAATGATTTATTAATGACTATAATTATTTTATTTTATTTATATTATTGTCAATAGGAGGGAACTTGTAGGTACATGTGACTCAGTTTAATGCTACGGCTCTTTGTGAGTACAGGGTCAACAGGCTAGTTCTGTGGTGCAGAGGCATAATGTATTTCTGTCAAGGTCGAGTTGACGGGCTTCCGGTCTGAGCGGTGCCATGTGAGGACGCGTTTTTACTGAGCTCCTCGCCAACACTATTAATAAATATAGAAGCAGCTATTTAATGTAAAGACCTTGAGCCACACTCAGGACTGAAGCCAATACGTCCCACCAGGCTTGAAAATTTTGACTTAACGCTCGCTGAAAATGTCTAAAAACCCCCGAAAAGCACCTGGAGCGCCAAGGGTTAGTGCCAAGCTAGCCCAGAGGGCTAACGCAGTGCATGCTGATCGCGTACCTAACCGCTGCACTTGACCGGGGACTCGGACATGAGGCCATCCTTTTAGCAATCGCCGAGTTGAGGAACGAATTGCTCACCAAAGCGGAGGTACAATCCGCTGAAATTCGGAACCAGGTTGACCAGCTAAGAGCAGAAATTAAACTAGCGAACGACAATGCTAACGCCAAGAGCGAAGCCCTAGACAAGCGGGTGGTCGCCCTCGAGTCTGCAACCGACAGCCACTCCGACCTGACTGCTGCTCTGGAGCGAGACGTGGCTAACGTGCGGAGGGAGCTCGCTACCCAGAAAGCACGTAATGAGGATTTGGAGGCACGGTCGCGCAGTAACAACCTGCGCATCACCGGGATAAAGGAAAGACGGGAGGACGGGAAGCGCTTGACGGACTTTATATCTCAGTGCCTGAAGGAAACGCTTGGTCTCGATAAACCCCCTTTATTGGACCGGGCACACCGTACGCTGCGCCTGAGACCGGGTGACAACGACCCGCCGAGAGCCTTCGTCATCAGATGCCATTATTACCAGGAGAAGGAGGACATACTAAGGAAAGCTGGGCAGATGAAACAACTGACTACGGGGGACGGTGATAAGATCCGCATCCAACCAGACTACACACAGGCAGTAGCCAAGCAGCGGGCAGAGTTCAACGAAGTGCGGGGCCTATTAAGGAGCTGTGAAGGAATACGCTATGGCCTGTGGTACCCAGCGGAGCTGAGGATAACGACGCCGGATGGCGTGCGCACAAACTTCAAAGACCCAGAACAGGCCAAGGATTTCATAATGAAAAACCTGAAACGCTCAACCTGAAGATGTGACAGCGCGGAGTGACCTGCTTTCCCGCATCCCGTATACAGAGGTATGTTTGATTAACGTTATCCGGACTGTCATCCTGATAAGGACTTTGTTTAAGCAAAGGGGATTTTAATATCTCCAATCACCAGCAAGACCGTCAGCGAAAGTACAAATTTACGATAAACTCAATGTTTTGGGCTGACATGGTCCCGATAACACATAACTGGTTGGTTTAAAATGTACACTTGAGTCTAATAACGCTCCTTGAACTGTTCAATATTGGGCCATAAGGACTGGTTAACATAACTGGATGGTTTGGAAGCCCCACCGAAATTTAATGTTGTTCTATTGTGTCCAATATGTACCAGCAGAAATTTAATTTTATATTTAATTTTGGTTTTGAACTGTTATGGTCCTGACAACACATGACGGGTTGGCTCAGAGACTTGGCCTATGTTTGTTAAGGTTACTCACATAAAGTGGGATATGAATAAGGTGCTAGATTGGAAATTTATTGAGTGTGCACTGTATTTGATCACAGTTAAGATCAGCTGCAACATATTATTTTGTCATTCATATAGTGTTGGTGAGGCTCGGTCTCACGAGGTAAGCTTTGTTATGTTGTACGATAGTATACGACTGGGGGGGTATGCAGCCTTTCGTTTGGGGAGAGGCCAGCAATGGGGTTTTGTGAAGGATGTGTTTGGTTCTGTGTTTTTGTATTTTCTGTTGTTTTCATGTTTTCTATTATCGATTTTAATTGCACAATATCTAAACAGAGTTCTGTCACTTGTGAAAAGGCTTTATGATCAGGTTGTTTCTGGACAGGCTGCTGTCGGGTCATTTCAGATACCGGACTATGGCGACCGCTAATGTGAGTGGTTCGGGAGGGGTAAGCACTAAATTTACGAACTGGAACACCAAAGGGCTTAACCACCCAGTAAAACGTAATAAGGTGTTTTCTCATCTCTTAAAGCTGAAAACAGACATAGCATTCTTAACTGAAACACACCTGCTTAATAAGGATCACTCCAGGCTTAAGAGAGGGGGCTTTTCCCAGATTTTCCACTCCAAATTTAACGCTAAATGCCGTGGTGCGGCCATTCTCATCCATAGGGAAGTGCAATTTGTACAAACAAATATGACTCAGGATAAAGACGGTCGGTTTATTATTGTTCAAGGACATTTATTTAATTTACCAGTGGTACTGGCCTGCGTTTATGCTCCAAACTGGGATAATGCTAAATTTTTCACTGACCTTTTCTCACTCCTTCCAGACTTAAACAGTCACCAATTGGTCCTCGGAGGAGATTTAAACTGTGTTCTAGATCCCGCTATGGACCGTTCTAGAGCTATCCCGGGAGCACTTAGTAAATCAGCAGAGACAATTAACGCTTTTCTCCAAGCATATGGGATGATTGATGCATGGAGATATAGAAATCCGGTTTCCAGACAGTATTCTTTTTTCTCTCCAGTGCATAATTCATATTCCAGGGTAGACTATTTTTTGCTGGACAATAAACTCCTCCCCCTGCTGAAATCTAGTGAATATGAGAGCATCGTTATCTCTGACCATAGCCCAGTAACAATGGTGCTCTGCTTTCCAGACAACGAGCCTCCACAACGCACCTGGAGACTTAACCCACGTCTTTTGTCTGATGAAGACTTTGTCAGCTTCCTATCCGCCCAAATTGACTTCTTTCTGGAAACAAATCAATCACCAGACACGAGCCACTCTAACCTGTGGGAAGCAATGAAAGCGTATTTACGTGGTCAGATAATATCTTATAATGTAAGCATGAACAGAAGACGGTCAGCACGCCTTAATGAGTTGATCTCTTTGATAAAGGATGTTGATCGTAAAAATTCTGAAGCTCCATCTGCGGATCTCCGTAAGGAGAGAACAGGTTTGCTAACAGAATTCGATATCCTCTCATCTGGAGTAGCCGAGGAGCTTCATCTTAAATCTCGCCAAGAATTCTACGAGCATGGGGAACGAGCTAGCAAATTACTAAGCCATCAGCTAAAACAATCAGCAGAGGCTGGATTTATAGCAGAGATTAACACTCCAGAAGGGCTTACCACAGATCAAAAAAGCATAAATGAACAATTCAGAAAATTTTATGAGGACCTCTATGCCACTGAAAATTGTGATACCACTATGTTAGCTCAGTTTTTCGATAGTCTTGAGATTCCAACCGTAGACCGACAAGACAGGGCAGACCTTGATAGCAACATTTCAGTAGCTGAAATTGTTCGGGCGATTAATAAGATGAGGAGTGGTAAGGCCCCAGGGCCGGATGGCTTCCCTATTGAATTCTTCAAAAAATTCTCATTCAAACTGAGCCCTCTTTTAAAAAACGTATATATCGAGGCATTGGAGCGTGGGACTCTCCCTCCTACAATGAACCAGGCCACCATTTCAGTCCTTCTTAAGAAAGGAAAAGGATCCTCTGAAATGTGAGTCTTTCGGCCTGTGAGTCTACTCTGCTGCGACTACAAAATCTTGACCAAGTTCTGGCTAGTAGATTAGAGATCTGTTATGCACACAGTGATACATCCGGAATCAGACTGGTTTTATTACAGGGCGGCAGCTTTACGGCAAACATCATACGGAAGCTGTTTAATGTTCTTTATTCCCCGGAAACTCCACCTACAGCAGAGGTTTTGCTCCTCCCTCGATGCTCAAAAGCTTTTGACCGGATTGAGTATGATATCTCTTTGCAACTCTGGAAGAATTCTCTGGCTTTGGAGAGACTTTCAGGCCTACAGAATCAACCTTACTAACGAGTTTGCTCTTCCCTATTAACGACCAGGCTCGACAGATAGTCTTTTGAGGCAATCCCTAAAAAGAAACTTGTTTAGGGAATATGCCTATCACTTTTTACCTATCTTGGCGTATCAGTAACCTGTAAGAATACAGTGATTATTCAAGCATAACTTTGAAACCAGCCCTGGAGAGGCCAAATCAGGACCTTCATCCGTTGGTCAGCGCTGCGCTATATCGCTTGCTGGCCCAGGGTTAATATCTGTCAAGATGAATAATCAATGCCCAGGTTTCTTCGATTCTTGTTTCATACAATACCCGTTTTTATCCCGAAGTCCTTTTTCAGAGAGCTAGATAAATCTAATATCCACCTTGTAGCTGAATAAGACCATTCCCTCGAATAAAGGAGGGCACATGTTGGGAGAAACAGCAAAGAGCTGGAGGCTTAGCACTACCAAATTTTTTAAGAATATTACATGGGCAGCTAATATTTATACTAATATGATGGGTCTCTGCTTTTGATGAGGGAGTGGACTTATGGGTTTGGAAATGGAACGAAATTCGCTTATCCTGTGTCACGCTACCTTCTTTTAGTATGTGCCATGCCACTCAGTAAAGCACGTCATCACAAATAACGTCTATTGTGAGTGGCTCACTTCGCAAAGTATGGTCCAATTCAGCATCACTTCAAAACAAGTAAACAGGCTAATGCCGTATCTCTCTTTTAGAGATATAGTTATGAATATGAAATTGGATATGAATGAATATGAATTACAGGGATGTGTAGACTGGTGCCTGTAGCTCACATACCAAAAACGTGTTTGTCGTGTTTGTAGCGCCCCCTACAGGCTTTAAAAAAAAGCAGCCCGGCGCCACGTTTTCACCGACATGTACGAAACCTCGGTAGGAACGTGTAAAATGCTGAGACGTAAAAAAAGCTCTTGGACCCATACCCAAAACCGCACGGGAAGTGCCATTTGATTTCATTTTCACTTTCGAACGAACTTTTCGCCTTTATTTGGAACGAACTCCCTCCTAAGGAGTTCATCGGACTGCTTCAATATTGTCAGTACAGTCAAAGTATGTTTGATTGGTTAAAGTTTGCTATTGTGCATGTATGTTGAAGGCGTGTCCGTGGCGTGCGTCAAAAGTTGGCCGTTGTTGAATTCCGTGCTCATTTTCGGTGATTTTCGCCTTGTATTGAACGAACTCTCCTAGGGAATTTATCGGATCTTCAAATTGGTACAGTACAGTCAAAAATGGTGCTGATTAAGGGACACTCGCCCATGTTGCATTAAGCTTTGGTATCGATTAGAAGTCCCAGTCATATTTTTCAATGGTCGTGCATCATTCCCTCACTCCACCGGAGAGGGGAGAAATACGGATTTCAGTGGTTTGCACTTCACTGCTTCCAATGAGTAATATCGTCATTTTGCGTCATTGGAAGCCAGGAAATTCGCATATGTTCTGTTAGATGGAATGAGAATACAAACATACTTCCTCCCATTTTTTTTTTCACTCACGTACAATGACCTATGTCACGAGGATGGTCAGTGGGTGGAACTACTAGCAGTAACTTATAATAATTATTATACCGCCATCTTGTTTGGGA
>NW_023339650.1:659836-664192 GCF_004916995.1 Morone saxatilis
TGTTTGGAGCTAAGCGGCAGGGCGCTGGTCGATCAGATACGTTTACGACTATGATAATCAATCTAATATGGGAAGAAAATTTTGAAAGTTGTGACTGTCGAATCAGGCATGTTCGTGGGCTACTTTATGAGCCGTCAATTAGCGAAGAGCAGCTGAGACTTCTGCCGCGCCGAGGCAGAGGACCTGCCTGTCGCGGACGAGGAGCCCCGGACCGGCTTGAGCTGGGGCGGGACTGTTGTGCCCTTGCTCTCACTGTGGGTCTACGGACAACACCGGACGTTTCTGACTGTAAAAGTGAGTGCTTTCTCTTTTCTTCTTACTAAACAATTCAACAGTTCAAGCATTATCACAAAGTTATTCCCGGCTGTAATACGTAACGTCAGCCAACTGAACTAGCTTCTTTACTGCACAAACAGCTTGCAGCTGCATTTGCTAACTACTGTGGCAACGCTAAACACAAAGACCATGCCATCGCGTAACCTGTGTGCTCATGTCTTGTAGACAATTCGCCTAACAGCCTTTCTGGAATGGGTCCTGCAAGACGAGAGATTGGGGCTCGAGGCATCGTGGTTGTTTTACCCGCTGTGTGCTGCAGGCTATCGGCGACAGAAATATCCAGCTCCAGATGGCCAGTACGGCGGGCACCAAAGGAAGTTTGAGGACGTTCAGGGAGGAACTATAACTGTCATTGTTAACATTTATTTTTGTTGTTGTTTGATCATATTTCTGTAATAAATGGCTACATTCCACTTGTTGTAGTCCTTGATAGTGCTTAGTGGGAGCGGCTTGCGGAGCCTGCTGCATGTTGCGGAGTTGTTGTCTTTAAGACAAATTGCGCCCTAAAGGTCACTTTCTGGTATTTTCTCGCGTCAAATTAGGCACCAAATTAAAATTTTGTTACATTTCGACTACATATATACCAAACTTTCAATAAATATGTTTCCACAAGTGAAATGTCCCTTTTAAAAGTTGTGCTATTTGTGGCATGTACGTTAAAGGGCGTGTCCGTGGCGTGCCGTCAAAGTTGCCGTCAGGTTGACTCGAATGTACTGTGATGCATTCCGCATTTAAGGGCTTCTGCTTTTAAACTAACTCCTCCTACAGATTTTATCGGAGTTGACTCAAATTCGATCACTGCAATCTAAACACACCTTTGGGTGCATCAAAAGTTGTTGCTATTGTGGACTGCTACATTTAACCGCGTGCCCGTGACAACGTGCTTCGAATTCGGCCGATTGCCATAAAACAGATAGTTCTCCTTTCTTCAGGTGTTTCAGTCCCACCCTGAACACGTCCTCACAACTTCAGTGTTACATGGCCCAATCTCAATAAACGTCAACCACGTTGATAAGGAGTCCCGCCCTGAACACGTCTACATGACAATATTCAGATATAGTGGGAGAGCGCCCCCTACTGGCAACAGGAAAGTAAGCGCGCATAAGCGCTGCATGGCAACTTTGATCTAATTTACGTGAAATTTTCATGTTTTGGTCTGCACGTGTTACGCCTGCACGTGACGCGGCCGCAGCATGCACCGAGTTGCGTGGAGTGCGAGGTCCCGCCCAACGCTGCTTGCAGCTTTGATTTACACATTTTAATTAGTAGTTAAACATGTGTGTTATTAAATACAGTGTTAAAAGAAATTGCATGTTGGAGGAGGAAGTACATTAGCCAGAAGTGTAAACCCTATAACCCCTAAATTGTATATCATTGTAACTGCATCAAATAAACTACTCTATAGCAAAATACTGTTTTTACTCACTAATCATTCCAATCCACTTCTACTTTGCTGTTTTTTAATTGCTGTTAAGTTGCCGTCAGTGACACATTTTCCAGATGCTTCTAATTTGAAATCCTCCCAGGAATGGGAGGAGTGTGCCAGTTCAGCTACTGGAAAGCTTTTAATTTAAAACACGCAGGAAGTGTTGCAAATCATTCATGCTAGCTTAACAGCAATCAAAGAAACAAATGCAAAATGAAGCAACAGAAAAATATTAGTAAATGAAAACAGTATTTCTGTTGGAGAAGAGACAGCTTTGTCAGCAGAGTGGTGAGTGTGTCCAGTCTCTGATGGTAGTGCTGTGGAGCTCTATGGTTACCTGCTGTCTTGATAAATGTAGGATAATGGAGGGGTGAGGGTGCATTAAGCAAAAAGCTAATTAAATAAGAGCAGATCAGAAAAATTTGCAGCGGTATGAACTGGTTGTCTCAGCTCGACTGAAGCCGGCTGACGGTGTCGCATGGAACCAGCTTGTCAAATCTCCAGTGGCTGGTTTTAGAACATAAGGCAAGTCACCTCTTTCATTAGCCAATTGGCTTGTTGCTAAGTCAGCTGGTCGAAATGACAATTTTGGACGGATGAAAGTAAGGATCACGTCATTAATATTCTCAACCCTCACTATATACTACTTTGTGACGCAACCTGAGTTCAAAATCTGTCAGGATTTAAAACCTCCTCGAGCCTGGTCTCAGTTGAGCTTACAAAAAAAGGTTCTGTAAGTGAAAAGAAATCCAAATTAAATAGAACAGAAAGTGTTTTCTAATATGACACCCCCACAAATCACATTGAAATATGAATCTGTTTTATGATTTTAACAATGTTGTTCAAATTAAGGTAAAAAAATGACATGGATGAGTTTAGGGAAAGATCATGATTTCGGTTGAAATTACTACTTCGTTATGGCTAGGGGACACAATTGTGGTCAATAAACTATATAAACATATGCATACATGCATACGTATGTAGGCTGAAACCAGTATAATACAGATAATGAACTTTGTATGAGTACAAGTACTAAATAAGTAAAACGTAACAATATCTGTACTTGTTAATACTGGTGTAACAACTTTTATAAAGAAAACTTGTTCTGTTTATCATTCTCTTTTGATCAAAAACATTGCTCTGAAGCTAAATTCTGTAAATATTTTCTAATAATATAGCAACTTCTGATCAACCCAATCAATCAAAGAGCCAAATTTAGCTTGTATGAAAAGTGCTATACAAATAAAGTCTGATTGACTGATTGATAGACTTGTGCTTTCGCGTTCTTTTTGTTTTGCACTCATGGTTTTTCTAGGTTTTTGTCCACCACCATTCTGCAAATACCTGCCCTACTCTGCCTCTGATTGGCTAGTGTTTGTTTCCTTCGTTGGTTCGGTTGCTTAGGTTTAGGCGGTTAGATCGAGGTGGTTAGGGTCAGAAAAAATTGTCAGGGTCAGAGCCAATCAGAGGCCTGCACATAAGGGTAGCCAGCTACTGTAACCTTAGTAAAACTGACATGGCTCTGTGGTGGTTCTCTTGCCCATGGAAAAGCAAACCAGTTCTTGGAAGGTTCGCAAGTTAAACCAACTCTGAACTGAGCTTTTTTTTTAGCATTGGTGGAATGGGGGTATATTAAAGGTAGTAATGTCTGCTAAACAACATGGATCATCATTAAAGCGTGCTTGCCCTCTACTCCTTGGTTGCTGGTCATGATGGCTGTAATGCAATGAGCGGTCAGGGTCAGGGTTGCTGGCAAAAGGCCATCCTGACTGAGCCGAAACGACTTTACATTATCCTGCATTTCTGAATCTCCTCCTGTCCCTTTCCTCTTCTCGCTTGCAGGTTAAAGACAAACAGATGGGTGGGTGTTGCGGGTTTCTTTTGAGCGCAGAATTAATTAAGGCTTATGGCAGCTGACGCGTCAGATTCACACTGACCTGCAATTAAGAAGAAACACTTGAGTTTGGAGAGCTGGGGATATCACAGCTGAACATACAGTCCTGCCAACTGCCATGGAAAATAACATCCTTCAAACTGGGCTTTACACTTATTACTCATTAAAAGTTGCTTTGTGACATTTTGCTTTGGTTATCTTAGATATATTTTTTCTGCTCTGCATGGTCTGTGTGATTGAATGTTATATTTAGAAGGACTGCATCTTGTCACAAAAAGTTGAGTATTATCCTCCAAAGGTCCACTGAACAGGCAGACATTAAAATTAGAGTGAGGTTTTGGTTGGAAAATTGACTAAGGTTTAAGTTAAAGGATAAGTTCCCAATTCTTTCAGATATCTGTCTGAAATTACTGCCTCAACCCTAATGCAGTGGACTTGAATTGACTGTTCTGTATCAGTCTGGGACTACTACAATGAAAGCTGTTTTTATGTACGGGATTAAGAATATTTTTAATTTAAAACTATAAAATCCAGATTGCCCCTAATTTGCTGCATCCTCGGTTTCAAAGTATTTACCTGTGGCTGCCATGTCCTCATATGTTGATACAGCTCACAACATATGTAAAGATGGACAACATGACATCTCTCCAAAAGTAAAGCCAAAACATCTCCATTGCACCCTGGTGGCTGACTGCAGTAT
>NW_023339650.1:664292-671149 GCF_004916995.1 Morone saxatilis
GGAGCAAAGTGTTTTACAGTTTGCTCAAATATAAAAAATATGCAATCTGGATGGTATAAATATGGATTTTTATTGTTGAATTTCCCCACATTGGTACAGTAGAATGCTTGATATTAAGTTATACTTGTATTTCTTATATGGGTATAAGTCAAATATACCATCCATAGCCAGGAATTATTGAGCAATATGTTTTTTACAGTACCTCAAATATTTTGAGGAAAAACGATTGCCACTTGGAGGTACAAATATGGAACTTTTTTTTGGCATCTCCACATTTGGTGCAGTTAAACAAATGGCTATGCTTGATATTAAGTATTTTTTTCATTCATCATGGGCGCATGAAACACTTGTAAAGTGTAAATGTAACATATTTTATTTTAAATGTAGGTTCGAATTATAGCTTACTGTTCTTAATACCTTTATTTTGAAAACCGGAAGTGAAAACGGAGGAAATAAAAAGTATAAATGCATGGCCCTTTAGGGCTTCCGTAGTTTTCACTGCCACATGAGTTCAGTTTTAACTCCTGAAAAGTGTTTAAAGATCAACTCCCAGAAAAGTGTTACTTTGCCCTGCCCTCAAGTGTATTCCATGGTCTCACGTGTACACTCAAATTTAGCTGATTTTAACTTTTAACGCCTGTATCCTGCTGGGACTGATAGAGTTATAAAACAATTAGCTACAATTTATAAACCCTTAAAGTATACCATATTCTGAAGTGGTACTGATTTTCTTCATTTTAGTTTCAGTGAACTTCCTGCACATATTTTCTCACTGCTGAAGTTGCACATATAGCTTTTACCATGTAAAACCTGTTTTACCTTCCTACCTTTTCAGTAGGAATGATGACAGCTGAGGTGTGAAGCATTTTCTAGTAAGCACAGCTTGATTTGGACGTGAAGCTAACATCAAAAGTCCCTTGCATGTTACATCAGTAAAAACTGTTGACAGCTGTGAACGAAGTGTAACACAAACTGTTAGGAGCAGTAAAGTACGTAGTAATGGCAGATTGTCGTCATCATCATCAGCAGCAGCCCTGTGCTTATCTTCCACTCCATCCCCCCAAACTGGAAAACAGCCCTCCCTTGCCCACTCATGACATGAGCCTTTGATTCACAAAATGGTTGCCCACACATCACAGGAATGCATGAGGCGTCTCACAAACAGGAGATCACACACACATACACACACAGACTAGGAAGGCTGGCCTAGGGTCTCGGTGCTCACAGACTGTGAGTGTAATCACGAGAAAGAAAAGATGAGGAGAAGAAGGACCACCTCTACTTGATAAGGTGACTCACTGGGGATCTTGTTGAGAGAGAGAGACATGGAGAGAACTAATATCACCATATTGTTGCCAGTATCAAAGGCTCATTGCTGGTTTCTTGTACCTTTAATCAAAGAAAGGCTTTTTTCTGTATTATGTCATTGTCAAGATGTATCAGGTGAATCTCAAATCAAAAATTTCAATATTATTGTATCTACAATTGGATATTTGTACATTTCAGTCAAAGAAACACTTGGATCATATCCAGTAGGCAATATGAGGGGCCATCCGCCTTGTAAGCAAAATTCACTTATTAACCTGCCAGGTCACTCATAGATGGACTGCAGTCCAGGTCCGGACACAGACATCATCCTATCACGACCCAGACCTGTAACCGATCAATTTTTGAGAATGATTAAATTTTTGACAGAACCTTTTTTTTTCTGTTTTTGTTTCTTTACAGGCACAGCATTTCTAGCCTTATGGCACTAGTTTAACAGCCCAGGAAACTTACAGACAATTTGCATGCGTTGTAAATCATCTCAGGTGATGCTACTCAGCCAATCAGATATGTGCATTACAACAAGCTGTCATGTTTTATTTTGTAAGTTTCCCCTTCTTGTGTCTTGTTTTACTTCATTTCCTGTGTTTGTCTGTTTTCCCTGTTGTTTTGATTGTTTGCCCCACCTCGATTATTCTCACCTGTGCCTTGTTATCCTGCACCTCACCTGCCACATAGCATGCTCTAAAATAAATTCCAAATTTGGTTGTTTTATCAACATAGGCTTATGTTCACACTGCAAGCCTTAGCACTTGATTTTGATTTATAGTTCATACCAGATTTTTTTGTTTGGCTGCTCACATTATTTTTTAAATGTGCCCAATATCAGATGCCAGTCTGAACAGGTCACGGTCCTGAAAGTCACATGAATTCTGATATGACTCTTCTTTGTTTGGAATGAGGTGGTATTGGCTTACTTCACTGACAAGTGGCCCAAATCAGAATTGATTAGCACTGTTCACAATATCATAAATAACAGATCTGAGTCACATATGAGCAAAAAAAAAAGAAGAAAAATCTGATTTGGGCCTGTTGTTCCTGCAGTGCAAACGTAGCTTTAGTCTAGGAAGGGAGAAAGTTGACAGAGGTTCTGACTGAGGAATGCTCAACTGTAAAAAGGGGTGGGATTTAGGAAGGGTCCATTATCAACACACGGTAAAGTGAGCTCATAATTGGGACAGCATTTCTATAGAAGCCCAGTACTCAAGTTAAGCGATGTCTGACCAATCATCAGGCTGTGCTTTGATAAATCTACTGGGCCCTCTGACAGGTGATACCACTCTCACATACAAACCTTTTTTTTGGGGGGGGGGTTGTTTGCACTATAAAAGTAATCTTTAATAAAATATTATATTTGTCTAAATAAGGTATCCCAGTTAATCTTATGTTTCCATTAAGAAGCTACAACAATGGTTTGCATAATATTCTAATATCCCAGCAGGGGAACAAAATTGTTTTCCTTATTTTAATAGTAAGACCACAACTTTTCAATTTAGGAATTGTATGGAGTGACACCAATGTTTGTTCATCTATTTGTATTCCTTGACAACACACATCACATGTACATACGTAATAGTATTCATAAAGTGTACCTTTTACAATCAGGTTAGGCTTTGTGTTAATCCAGTCACATCTCCCAGGTTATATGTCAAAGACATATTTGCCACATGAGTAAAAAACAACACCAATAAAATTAAGGATTTATTATATAGATATTTCTCAAGTCCAATTTTGGGTAAATTATTAGAATAAACAGCACTTACAAGTAATGAATTATCCCCTATATATTTGCTGTCATTTCGATGAATCCATTTAACAGATACTGCATTATTTATTTTGTTGTTTCTGCAAGGCGCTAATTCTTTGATGTATGGCAGTAATGTTGGTCCCAGGGTACACTCATTTAAAAAAATTGGGCTGCTCAGAATGACTTACATTCTGACAACATTTATACATTATTCCTTATGGTTATTCTTTATTAAAGACTAACCCCTAAAAGGCCATTGCACACCAAGTCTGTACTTTTGATTAGAAATTGTCGTACGTTTAAAAATAAATACAGCCTCATGTTGTGTCAATCATGTTTACACACCAACTATAAAAAAACTTTTGTTCGATTTTCTACATTTTTTTCGTGCCAGTCATATGAGGACAGCACACGGACAGAGAGGGGGGACAGACAGCCGCGGTAAGATATGCAGAATGCAGACAGAGTGTCGACAGCCTGTGGAGGAACCTCCAGTAGAGAGACGCAAGTAAGGAAGTGAGAGAAAGGAGTGAGAGACAGAGCAACAGCAGCAAGCAGACAGCTCCTTTATCAGCAGGAGAAACTCTCCTTGTTCTTGACACCCTGGACCAAATATATCCTGTTTTATTTCTCTACTTTCAAGTGAGAAGACCGCAAAATCATCCTCAGTGTGTGATTACTCCATGTCATACTGTGAACTGCGTAACGAATGCAATAATAAAACACATTGGACTCTATGTGCAAGGCATAATAATTTAAAGTGGGAAAATAGGGACTTAGTGTTCAAAGGCCTGCAAGGTTTTGAGGCCAACTGTTGAAAAAAAAATCTCATGCATGCGTGTTGGACCATTGGTCCCAGTAGTTTAATCTGGGATGCGTGAATCAAATATTATTGTGTAGTGGTTGATGTTATCTGAGAATACAGGTTATGGTACAGGTTTTTCATATAAATGCGTGTTCTCAGTTTGTTAGTCTAGTTTCTGATGAGCAGTTGGCACCTTGCATGATAGCCTCTGTGATCAGCGTATGAATGTCTATAAATGGGTGAATGTTAAATGTCGTGTTAAGCACTTTGGGTGGTCGGAGGATTAGAAAGGCACTATATAAGTGCAGTCATTTTTACCATTCAAAATAGAAGAGTATATGTTCTGTCAAGCATTAAATGGACAAAATAAAAAGGAAGCTGAAATGCCTCCTGCTGCAAGAAAGGTAGCCCATATATCCTTCACCATAGCCATGTCATCCAGCTCCTCCTGGAAGATCCCTTCAACCATGATCAGATTTTTTGCAGGGTCTCCTCCCAGTTGGACCTATCCAATGAGTTTTTGTAGCCTGGTGGTCATGGTGCATGCCAAGGACATAACCTTACATCCAGCTTTGCAAGTGTTAGGTCCACAAAGTACCTCCATTAGTTGCTTTCCTCCCAGGCCAGGCTCAGGAGGGTGTCCTTGTCTCCCTGAGATAGCTTGCTTCTTTACCACTCCATAAGGGTTCCGGACTGGGACCAGTTTGGCTTGGGTGACCTCACCAAGCGCTATTGTCCTTGGCAACACACAAAGTAGCATCATGAGGGTACCCAAATCCATCCACCACCTTTCCCAGAGGGAATGTAAAACAGTTAGGTTCAAATACAGGGGAATATAGTCCCTCCAAGAAGTTGCAAACAAAACAGTTCAATTCCTCTGAATTCTGCGCAACCTTGTAATTCTGTCCAATCACAGCGACTTTTCCCACTTTTTACCAATCATAGCAGTCCCCTGAGCAAAACATTGAACGAAACATCACCAAACTCTTAAGTGATTTTATTCTCACTGGGAAAAGTTGCCATTGATTTTAATGTATACAAAATAAAATCTTAACTAGTTTTGCAATTTTTGCTTTGTTCCAAAATTTTATTGCAGAAAGAATTACTGCAACATGCATTTTTTTTTATAAAAGCTTCAGAGAAATCAGGGATTTTAGGCTGCAACACAAATCCTGGAGGGTTCGGAAATTGAAGGGTATTGTAGTCCATGAGTTGTGGAGGCTTGAGAGGAAGAGAAGGGAGTGGTGATTGTGACAGCATTGGGTGTGGGTGAGTGTGAGGATGGTGGGAATGTGTCTTCACAGCTGGCTTTGGCTGTTGCCAGAGTTCCTGTGGGCACAGAACACTACTGGAAGTGTCTTGCTCTTAAATTGAAGCAGACAAGTTGATTATTGACAATGAATTGAAAATATAACTTCAGTCCATGACAGAAACAGCAGAAGTACCTCTGTGCAGTGCGTATGCAGTGTACTTACTGTAGTCTAATAGCTGAGTATGAGATCATAAGAACGCAA
The DNA here is from genome assembly GCF_004916995.1 of Morone saxatilis. NCBI lineage: Eukaryota > Metazoa > Chordata > Actinopteri > Moronidae > Morone > Morone saxatilis. Next base: position 669,685 of record NW_023339650.1, read on the forward strand.
GCAAGAAGTGGTGACAGGTGGTCTCTTAGTACGTGGGTCACTGTATGTATATCTATGTGAGCCTGTGTGGAGGTGGGAGGGGTGTGTATGTTCTACTTCATACTGTGAAAACAGGTCCACTTATGATTCTAACAGGGTGTATATATCTCCCTTTGTTTATAAAAATGCTACATAGCACATGTACATATGTCAGCTCTCAGGATGGCAAACACACACACGGCAGCTCACACCTCAGTCAAACGTGAGACCAACTGTCCTTACAGGTTTCATTTAATGCATGTTCCAAAGCATTTACATAAGAGGAGAGCAGTGTTGGCATCGTCGCATTTATTCTGAAAACTTTCCTTTGTTCCAGGATAGTGTCCCAGGTACATTCTCTCTTAATACTGTGATGAGTTTGTTTGCATAAAATATTAAATGTGTATTTACCAAGCAGCATTCATTTTGAATGAACCATCCTTTGTGAAGAATTCCCTCTAGTGAGCTGACAGGAAAATGACCACCTGTGTCAGCCAGTAACAGTAAGATCACTACATTTTATCGCCTGTCCTGACAAAGATATTCCATACTTCCACTTTCATCTACTTCTCCAGGTGTTGGTCCTGAGGCATTTCTAGATCAGATGGAATATATAATATTTATCTGTCTCCTCCCAGTTGGATGTTCTCCACATGAGTCCTGCACAGGGTCAGGTACCTGTGGGCAAAGATGTGGACATGACTGATCCAAGTCAGACTTGAGTCTGAAATTTGATGACTTTAGACTCCACTTGACAAAATCCAAAAATACTAGTAACTCGGCTTGAGACACCAATGACCCTGACTTCACTTGGACTTGAGCCTTTTGACTTGAAAATACTTGATACTTTCCCTCAAACCCAAAGATTAAACCATGTTTTTTTAAGTGTGTCACAAATCAATTTCCCTTCATTTCCTAAAACAACTGTCATGACTTGGGACGCACGTGATTGCAAAGACTTGTGTGACTTACAAAACATTGACCGAAAAAAAATATCACAGGTACGGGCAGGGGTAAAAGTAAACTAAATGTGGGCGGGCAGCAAAAATGTGTATTTCCTGGAGAAATCAGATGATGAAATGGCTATTTTTAACACCTAAATCATCTAAATATCATCAAACCTTATCACCTGCTGGAATTACTTTTTATTGTGAATGCCGCAAACTTGCACATCTTCTCTGAGGAAAGATACAGCTGCAGCAGTAGCACAGGTGCTGTGCCAGTTGACAGAAATGTTTCCAAGAACACAACTCTCAAACTGCCAAAACAGAGGTGAAGTTTGTATGTCTGGACATCCTTTGAAACTGTGTGTGGTGATGGATTCAGCAAACTGGCACAGGGCTTGATGGACATCAGTGCCCAGCTAGCTGTGTGAATGCAGCAGCATAGTGAGTAGCAACATAGAAGGGGGGTTCAGATCTAAACTGTGACGTGCTACGGTAAGCGT
>NW_023339650.1:671249-671657 GCF_004916995.1 Morone saxatilis
TTTCTTGCTTTTATAGAGAGATTTTTTATTTATCAACGCTTTATTTTTAATCAGACTTTGCCTCCTTGTTATGACTTATCCAGTGCTGCTATTACAAGCTCATACTGTACTCCACAGCTGTACAAATCTATTCTGTACATAATGCTCTGCCTGCTTCGAAAACCATTCTTACATGGATCATTAAAGTGTCATCTTTAATCTTGTTTTATCCTATGAAAGTCCTGCATAATCTTACATAAGTCATGCAGAGAAGGCAGGCTGCATTGATAATTAGGCCGCTCTGATTCAGTGTAAAAAGTGCCTGCTGCTTGCTGCAGGCCTGGCTGCCTCTCCCAAGGATCGCCCCCGGTCACAGCCCTTCATTTGCGTTTTGGTTTACCGCCATTGCATGCACGCACACACACACAC
>NW_023339650.1:671665-673997 GCF_004916995.1 Morone saxatilis
CACACACACCACACACACACCCACACACAAACACACACTGGCCTCTTCACTAATGACTGACCCTGACCCACCAAACAGTCCTAGAGCTGAGGGTTGTTTGAGGGAAGAGGGGAGAGATGTGGCTAGGAAGGCAGGACCTACGGCGGCTGGTAGAGGTCAAACTTCTTGGTCGATATATGGACAGTCTGAACACAAATAAGCAGAGAAGAATCCCTGGCTGTCCGCCCACCCTGTGAAGCTCATCTACCTTCAGGCCATGAATACCGACACACATAACTCTTCTGGGGGAAATCTGTGTGCTTGTTCACTTCTGGAAAGTGATAGATAACAAGTTTCTTTCTACATTTTTGAATTGTCATTGTGTGTACTTTTGTTTATGTTTTTGGATTGCATTTTGGGAACTGTGACAGGCGGTTGCTGTTACAGGCGGCTGATGTCAGTAACCAGGCTTCATTCAGCCTGCTTCAGCTCCACCAACACGCCACTTCTTTGCCCATTTTTGGATTAGCTGGGTACCGGCCAAGTCAGGACTGCCAAGATGGCGTTGCCCAGAGCTGACCGCACTGAGCTTCACAGCTGCTCTTCGGAAACCTGTAAGTGGCGGCACACAGACTACATCCATTTAAAATGATAAAGTCTATGGTTCAAACGGGACAGAAACGGCAGTCTCATGGGTGAAAGTCCTGTTTGTTTTACCCATCCATCCATCCTCAATATGGAGACTTTCTGGCTCTTTTTTACTACATCTAGTGGGCGCCTCCATAATTGACACTTTAAGCTGGAGCCTTGCTTCACCACAAATGAAGGTAAGGGCCACCTACAGAGTCATATTTTGAAGCAGTGGGCCACTGAGTGGCTGATAAGTTGGGAGTGAGACTATATTGTATTTCTAAATACATCCACTTGGGAAATCTATAGGCAGGGGTCATAGAGAGAAGGAAAAAAAAACACGTTTTTTTTGTATCACAGCAGTAGCTCAGTGTGTAGAGACTTGGCTTGGGAACCGGAGGGTCGCGGTTCAAGTCCCACAGACCCCAAAATATGAGGGCAACCTAACCCCGAAACCTGCTCATGGGGTGCTGGTAACGCGGCAGCCCAATCACTCCACCATCTGTCCACATGTGCATGAAGTGTGCATTTCTGTGTGTGTGTGTCTGTGTGTAAAACAATTTCCTCCTAGGGGATCAATAAAGTATTTCTTCTTTCTTTTCTACTCTTCCTACATTTTAAAGGTGTATTCATGTTGCCATTTTTCACAGGAATGCCACTGTAGCATTCAGCTTATACACACAGCGCAACACTGTCTTAGAAACTATAGTATACTACTAAGTATGTCAACCTAATAAGCACTATCCACTCTTAAAGATTGATATATTAATGAATAAAAAGCAGTTCAGAAACCAGCTTCAACTCATGAAGTATGGAGTGTGTCACAATTAGCTTCATTTACGGCATCATGGGTTTGTTTTCATTCTGATGAAACAAGCTCCGGCACTGTGCCTGTGGAGACTGCTAATCCATCTAATATATATGCTTACAGTATATACACTGACACTTCTTCCACTGTTGAATTTGAATGAATAGCAAACCTGCCAGATTAATAAATTTTGATCTCAGAGAACCCAGGTGTTGTCATTAAAACTGCCACCCTGCCTCCACCCTCCAGCATCCGCGTCCCTTCCTGACCCCTGACTGTCCTCTCAGGCCCTTTGCAGGATAACCTCCTCCTTCATCTCGCTGACCTCTTGAACCACAAGTAGCATCAGAAGTCCAGGTGGGGTTCCAGTTATGCAAAGCTCTGTGAACGGAGGCCAGAGGTGACCGATTGACAACCCACAGTGGAGTGCCTCTGCCTCGACTTGTAGGCTGCTGCTTGTTAGCGTAACATGCAAGCTACTTAGTATTACAGGACAGGCCGCTGTTACTCATTAACAGGATGTCTGCGGAGGCCCCAATGTGGCTCTGATGCTAACTTACAGACAAGCTAATGCAAACGGTAACACACTTGTTCAATGCATCTCCCATTAAGTCTCCACGAACACATACACAGATTTAAGGACCAAATTAACATTTTGCTTTGTATGTGATAGCTTACGATAACTTACAGGCAGGTCCAGGTACAAGCAGGCAGGCAAGTCCAGGAAAAGCAAAAACCAACAGTAAAACACGAGTAAAAAAACGCCAGGGGTAAAACCAAGATGAACTGAACAACAGAACACAAAGGCTAGATACACAGGTGAGGCGAGAACGAGACACCAGACAGTAATAGTCAATTTAAACAGGACACAAGAGGAGGGAAATACAGGAAATTCAATAGACCTTTTTCACAGCA
>NW_023339650.1:674030-674975 GCF_004916995.1 Morone saxatilis
TAAACACAGGTGTTACCAATGATACTATCGAGGTTCCATTCTATTTAGTGTAGCAGAGACTTTTTAGTGAGCCAACATGTACAATAGCAGCACCCTGACTGTTTGACTGAATGGAACAAAACCTTCATAATAAACACCTGTGTTTACCCTATGGGATTTAATGTCAAAATGTCTGCTGTGAAAAAGGTCTAGATAGACCTGACATGATAAAGTCTTATAAAGTTAACTTACTCCACCTCACTTCTGCTAAACCAGACTTATTGTCGTCTGAAAGAACTAGTGCACCACCGTGGCTTCTTACTTCCCCCAGTTGCATTCAATTACAGTCAGTCCATTCACTCCTGTACTTAGAGCTGTAGAGTCCACTTGTGATTGGATCATCCATGGTGCATGTTAATGGCAGTAGTTTGATTGGGCCCAAATAATCGGGGCCGGACCTGACCTGTTTGATCCAAAGAATGAAAGCCCTAAATGGCAGGTGTAAACAGGGCCCAAATATATGACATAGGAAATTAGAGCTTTTCAATGTACGAGGGGTTAAAATCAAAACAATAGTTAGGCTACTTAATGCTTCCACAGTGATCATATTAGTTTGCATACAATGTTTTTTTTTTTATGTACTGTCATACCCATCAACCTTATTTCAGCATCCTTTGCACCATTGTCTTACTGTCTACAAATGTCATTGTTATTTATATACCATAAAACTACTTCAATTACTTAACTCAACCTGCCTATATTTTTGTAGGTGATCTAAGCAGCTTGTCAAAACGTGTAGCCACAGAAGGCTAGTAAAGGAGACCTGCCACTAATTAGGACCCTGCTTCTAAGTTAAGTTTTAAGGTTTATATACGTAAAAAAAAAATCTTTGCAGATTTGTTGTTGTTTTGATTTTGCTGCATGTATGCCCATTACTGTGTATGTACGAGAGCAGTAAGTAAGTAA
>NW_023339650.1:675008-675567 GCF_004916995.1 Morone saxatilis
TATGTGTGCACATACCTGGCTAATGAAAGTAATTCTGATTTCAAATTACTAGTATTTTAATTAAATGTGTTTACTCATAGAGGTATTTTATATTTTACATACATTTGATGAGCAAGTAAAATAATTTGTAATGACACTTTTTGATGTATCCAGGCCCAGGACATGATTTACCTAAAAATGTATGTAAAAGGATATATGCAGAGGAGGGTAAAGGTAAATAAAACTGGTAAAATATGGGACATTATCACATAACCTAGCTAGATTTACCTATAAATTATGCTAATTTGTCTCTATTTTGACTGCAATATAACATTAAGACCCCAGACATTGCATTGCCTCTAATGTAGGAGACATGTGTCCTCTTTTTGTGGAAGTCCCTTTCACCAGCACATCTGTTTGTCGAACATAGTTGGCTTTCAACCTCCTCCCATCCCGCAATTGTAAACTGCTTTCCTGGATTAATTGGCTGCTAATAGTTTATGGATTTTTCTTTTTCTTGTTACTGTCTCTCTCTCTCTCTTTCTCTCTCTCTCTCTCTCTCTGTTACAGTTGCGTCGTC
>NW_023339650.1:675667-678512 GCF_004916995.1 Morone saxatilis
ATCAATCAAGAGTTGCATTTAATCATCACAGAGCATTTATATTGATAAAAACGTATTATTAATCAATTAATTAAATTTCCTAGACATCGTTGTAAAAAAAAAGTTACATAGAAAATAAAGGGAAAAGTAGAAAATTGTACACTTCTTAGTACAGCTTGCATTCAAACGCACACATATCTGTAGGTAGACGCCACCGCATTAATGCCGACTTGTTTACTTCCATTACTTCCATGGATTTGTGAATAGGCATTTTTGGACAAAAACAGTTCTGAGGAGCTCCCCCAAGAACTATATCTTCAAGGGCTTTTTTTTCTGTTTGCATTCATACCGCCAATAGGAACAATAAGCTGGTTTGTGGCTAGTTAGTATAGCAATGTCCTTTCAGTGCGACAACCGTTTCTACAACAACAATACAACAAGATGGAGGACGCCGTGGTTGGAGCTGTATGTTTATTGTGTGTTTTAGTGATGACTGTATGATTGAAAAAGCAAGCAGGAGAGTTTAAAGGCGGAAACTTGTTACAGTTGGCAGTACTTCATATTATTGATGCCAGGGGGGTCTTCATAGATCTTAAAGACAATGTAATTCCACCTAATTCCTGTTACTGAATTTGATACAAAAAAAATCCAACAATGTATTTTAACATAAACCCAATCATGTTAATTTAAACTTGCTTACCATTGGTTCTGTATACAAATATTAGATATTTGCCTCTGAACTGCTTAGATAAGTTTGAGCTGTTTCCTCCTTTAGTTCGAAGTGCTCTACAACACGGTTCACTTGTCCCTGATCATCCAAATGAAATGCTAAATGTCTCCAAGCACCACTCCCGGTGTGTCTCAATAGTGCATCTCAGTGGACCTGTTGCGGCACCTGCCCTTGCTACCACCATTCCACACATTGTTATTTTACTCACTGTACAGCACTTTATAGTTTATGCTGTCTGTAATGTTTATTAGCTGGTTCTGTGTTGATCATACTTGCTATCAGGGGGGTGGAGTTTAATAGTAACAGTTTATGAAATCCAAGTATTTTATCAGCCTTTAACCAAACAACCCAACATACAGACTGTTGTTATTCCATAGAAGGAGCTGTTGTAATTATAATACATTTAGGGAAAATGGAAAATGTATTTTGAAATTGAATTGAAAAATCTGGATGCTGTTTACATCCATCTATAGAGCACATTATCTGTTCATATCTCAATATTTGTTTTCAGTTACATCTCTAGCCTTAATGGATTTTCACTTTTAAGATTCCCAATATTTCAGCAATGGAGTTAAGTGACACATGCTTACTACAGAAGGCCCAGGCTGTGAAATATTTAACCATTAATAAAACTTTCAAGCAAAAAACATAGTATTTTTATTTTTTAATCTTTTTTTTGTGGCTTTTTTTTATGCCTTTATTTGATAGGACAGCTGGAGACAGACAGGACATGGGGGCAGAGAGAGGGGATGACACGCAGCAAAGGGCCGCAGCCCACATAGTTTCAGTTTTGGTTTTCAGACTACAGCTGCAATGATTGGTCAATAATTTGATTAATATTAAATTATTATTTTGCCAATCGATTAATTGTTTTGAGATATATTTTTAAGGTAAAATGTCCAAATTCTCATTTCAGCTTCACAAATGTGAATATTTTCTGCTTTCTTTCGTCCTCTAGGACACTGGTCCCCAACCTGTTTCCTTAAGGGACCCCTTAATAATTTAACAAACTGATGACCTGAAACTGAAGTTTTGATGACCACTAGCTGGGGTCTCAACCACCAGGTTAAGAACCACTGCTCTATGACAGCGACCTGAATATTTTTGGGTTGTGGACTAAATTAGACATTTGATTACATCATTTTGCACTTTGGGAAACATTGATTGTTTTCTTTTTTTTTACCAATTGTGAAATTTTCTGGACGAAAGAGCTAATTGATTAATGGAGAAAACGATCTACAGATTAATTAATGATCAAAATAGCAGCCCCAGTTCATACAGACTCATGGATTTCTTGCCATTTAAATAAATCATGTTGAGATTATTGCCCTGTTGAAACATTTTACGGCCTTGTGGTGTCTATGAAACGTGAGTGGAGGGGGTTTATGAGGAGTTATCATCTGTGCTCAGATCGTTTGGATTATTTGTTTTAATTGGATGCATTATGAGGAGAGAATGTTTGTCATATTCCTGTTTTTCTTTTTTACCCTTTCCTGTGTAAGCAGCTCATAGCAGAGGAATTGGAGAGGAGCTGTGAGATAAAAGAGGAGTGGAGGGTGGGATCGAGAGGGCCGTCCGCTGAGGATCGGACTCCCCCATTCAATCTGTGCAATCTCCACAACAGCGAGAAATAGATTGCTTTTTAAATAGATTGCTTAGCTCCCTATCTTGGAGCCACTGATGTGGATACATTTCATAGCAGCCCTTGTTTAAATGAGTGCGGGCGTATTTGATAGCAGAACCACTTACCCTGCCGTTATTAAGGCTACAATACTGTTAGCATAGCCCTCATCCCCTGTTTGGACTTTAAAAAGAAATGGGAGAAGAGAAACATTATAGATGAATTAGGGGAGTTGGGCAGAGCATCCTACAGTGGATGAGAGAGATATAGTTATTAATTGTTAGGTATTTTGTGTATATAAGCTCCAGCAACTCCTTAATTAAAGTCAATATTAGGCTATAGGGGTGGAAAGAAGGGATGAGAGAAGGGGAAAAAACGAGAAACAGAGGGAGACGTCTGTGTCCTTTTGTCTCAGGAAGAGAGGAAATGCAGCACATTTCGAATTGATTAATACTGCAGACAGGGTTTGTTGGCGGAAACCACATTATGCTGTTGGTTGGTGGGTGGGTGGGTTG
>NW_023339650.1:678551-679422 GCF_004916995.1 Morone saxatilis
GGTGGGTGGGTTGGGCAGAGGGGGAGGGAAGAAGAGGAGGGAGGAAGAGAGCCAGAATTGTTATCACGATTCAGTGAGGGGAAGAGAGCGGACTCAGGAGACACTTTAAGATATCCTCTCCCTAACAGGCCTTTTCCATCAACAGGGGACCAGCTTCATTCTGGTTTGAACCGTTCTGAGCTTTTTGACCAAAAATACAGTTCAGAAACCAAAAAGTTGGTTCCCAGCTGGAATGAAAGTAGACCTCCAAACCAATTTAATTTTGGTTGAAATGCTCTGAACAGGGCAAAACTACATGCAAAAAAAACTGGAGCACAGCCGGTTCCCTGTTCCTGTCAGCGTTCCAGTTCTGGTGCTGCTGACTGTCCGGACTCTGGTCGTCAGTAAGACTGATACTGGGCTTTTTTCACCACACAGAGGAAATACCCCAGTGGGGAATCTGGATTTTAAAAATGTGCTTTACCACAATCGAAATCCAGTGGATTTTAAGAACTTAACTAAAGCATCTAAATAAAATTTTAATAATTACTGTATGGGCATATTTTCAATGAAACATTTGGATGAATTCACAGGGCTTGAAAGTTAAGTTGGTTGTTCTATATTTCTTTGTTGTCCACAGACCCCATAAAAAGTCAAAAACCATCCATGTCTGTGTCTTTCTGACTTCTCTGTCCTGGCTGTGCAACCCTGTCTCCTAGAAATGGCATATACACACCAAGTTATTGTATTACTTTGATGTTTTAAAGGAGATGTAATTGCTGCCTGGTTACCTCACTAATAACACATTTGCAGGCCTGGAACTGCTTCTTCTTCACTCCTACTTTGTGCATCAGTGTATGAATGTGTGAGTGTAAATGGTAAATGGACCTGT
>NW_023339650.1:679657-680115 GCF_004916995.1 Morone saxatilis
CTCTGAGCCACAGCCGCCCTGAGTGTGGCATGTAGTGTTCAGCGCAATGAGTGGTCGAAAGACTAGAAGTACAGTCCATTTACCATTTACAATTTACTTCACTGTAAAGTCCATTCTTAGTGTATGTGCACTGGTGACTTCAAGTTTCTACATCACACTGTACAAGCTGCATACTGGACCATGTGCACATTTTATAATTATAAACAAAGTGCTGTTGCAAATTAGTAATATATAAACAATTTTAAGACAGGATTTGTTTATGGCTCTATGTGGCCATTAGTTCCTACTGAAGATATACATTTTCAAAAATCACATTAATAGTTGTTTTTTAAGGTTCATCATTTCTTAAAACCAGCTGGTCATTGTAAGAGAAATATTGCAATTACTTTCTGCAGCGGATTAATCCTCATTTTGTGCTCTAGTGGGTATTTCTGGCAGCAGAACAGTGTATGTGGGAC
>NW_023339650.1:680187-692927 GCF_004916995.1 Morone saxatilis
AACAATGGAGCTCTACAGCACAGACAAAGAAGAGGCTTGTTTGTAGGACACACTCATTGTTGGCATTGCTCTGCAGATGGGGTTTGTTGCCAAGATGAAAAATATAGAATATTATCAGACTTATCCTGTACGATTTGTCGACAACGATTGTCGTAGTGCATTCTGTGACAAAAAAAGGCCAGCACATTCTGAAGACAAGAAGGCCAAAAAGACAACAACTGAAAAGGTTAAATGAACCTAAAGACATCTGAACATGGATTTTTTTTTAAATGTATAACCTTATTATAGTTTTAATTAAAAAAATAATGTAATTTAATAAACAGTTGGCCAGTAAGTATTTAAAGTTGTCGGTGTGAACAGAGATTAAAACAGTATAATTCATACTTCAAATGTATTATTTACATTTGAAATAGATTGAACACGTTAAAAATGTGATCAGTTAGTCCATAATACATTCAGCTAATATACAACAGTGCTACCCTACACCAAGCTAATGTTTCTGTTTGGAAGTTATAAGAATAGCTTTGCTAAAGCAACACGCTTCCAGCTTGTTAGAGACATTAATGTGCACTTGACACTGAAACAGGGACCTGTTACTCTATATAAATCTGCACAAAGGTTGATGCTAAACTAACAGTTTCTTTCAATGACTGCTGATCTCATATTCTTATTGAACTGATGCTCAGAGGATCTTTGTCTCTTCCTGCTCTTTCAGTTGTCAGTCTGGTTAAACCACTGTATAGAGTTTTGTTCTCAATCTGTTTGTAAAGAGGACTTTGTACATGCATGAAAGACCATTAAAACATCTACAATAGTCCTCTAAAACATATGACTGTACTGAATTAAGCTTTTGTGGCAGATCGCCCCAAACCTTTGATATTTATCTTGCAAGACTAAACATTTCATATCAAAATGGTGCATACAGTATATTTCTTTATATTTGTCAGTTATGAGCATCATTTCCTTTTTACCTACTTGAGCATGCTGTGCTACATTACACCCAGCTCAGTCTACAGAGAGAGCAAAGTAAAGATGATGCATAATTAATTGGTACAAAAGCTGAATATTTCCTGTGGCGTTTCTGCCAAATGAGCCTGGGTCCTATCCCTCCCATCATTACCGTCAATTTTCCTTAATAGTTTGCTTAATAAGTAATGAGTGGCCTAAAAACAGGGCGAGCCAATAGCTGTGCAGCCTCCTCTTAGGGTTTAAACACCTCCCTTGTAATGTCAGCGACACACTGCAACAAAGAAATGTGTTTGAAATTTTGGCTAAGACCCAATTAATTATTTGATTTTTGTTTTCAATTCACAAAATATCTCACACAGAATGTGGCTCATGGATAAACTGGGACTTCAGCCTACACGGAACAAATGTCAAATTAAAAAAGAAGATATTGTTAAATATTCTGCGTCTGGGTTCTAATGAAGAACCGTGGATTGTGCTTGGCTACGGCATGTGTGTTTGCAGTCCAGCAGGGCTGGTTTTGGGATTCTAATTACTGCGGTTTTAACAGGATTACAAGAGATAAAATGTACTAAGACGCTCGGGGTGTTTGCGGGCTAAATTAAATAGGATGTAATATGGTGGTCTGCTGTGTGGCGATAAGAGGATGCAAATAGCCGCCGACAGTAGATCAGTTATCTGGTGTGAATAACAATGGTGGGAAGCTCAGGGTGTCCTCTTGATTTTCTTGGCGGTTGCGGGTTGGAGAGGTCCCATCTAGTGAGTCACATATAATGTAGTTAAGTGATTGTGTGGCAGAATCATCCTACACTGGAATAAATGCATATAAATACAGTTATATTCAAGGTAGTGATACACTTATATTGGTCAAAGATACATACAGTATGCAGAAGATTACAGACTGGATCTTTGACAGTTTTTTTTTTTATTGATAATATAACCAGTGTAGTAAGGCATTACTAGTAACAATACAGTAATTACATTACTTACCCCAGTAACTAGTTACTAATATATTTCAAAATAGCGTATAACAGAGTTACCACCCAAAAAATTACTTACAACCTTACTTTTGTTGTTGCCTTCATCTGATCTGAAATCCAACAATCAAATCACATCCTTGGATTCATTTTCATAATCAGGAATGAAACTAATATTGAAACCTTTAAATTCAGCAGCTGGAAATAGTCCATTACTTGGATTTTAACAAACAAAACTGGATTTTAATCGTCGTAAGTCTGAATTTTGGCTAATTTGTGCAGAGTAGCAGTAAATACTATTGGCAGGGAGTAATAAGTAAAGTAATAATATTATATTTTTAAAATGTAATGAGTAATAAAAGCTTACACTGTATGATAAACACATCTGGATACAGATTCAGAAACTTGTATACCCTTGGATCTTTCCGGATCCTTTTTGTCCACTACTATACTTCCATAAAATGTAAGCCCCCGTATTTTTGCTTGAATTTACTTTGACTTGTAATTTATCATCACACCTGACAGATTTGGTACAATTACATTTTTTGGTAATTGTGTCTTTTGGAGCAGGATTCCCACGCGCCATGGAAAACCTGGCAATTTAGAGACTATCTGTAAAAATTGATTGAAACAACCAAATATACTGGAAATAATTTAAGTTTTCCTGGAAACTTTTAATTTTATTTTAGCTCTTCACTCAGCTCACCTCTGTAAACCTGGATGCGTATTTTGGTAGGATGGGCTGCGGATCCTTTAAGCACTGAGTCGCCAATGTTACAGTGAGAGGAAAACCGTAGTGAAACTAAAGAAATGTTAGTAGATTTTATGGTGAATAACTGTTAAACCATGACAGAAAAAGACTGTAAACTCTAAATAGGTGAAATACAGTTTCTGTAACAGTAAAACACCATAATATCTCATGGAAAACCCTTTATTTTTACATTTTAAAGGAATTTATATGGAATGAAGTAGTTTTTTTTATAATTTCTCATGGCAAAAACTTTCTTCATATGGCAAAACAGTTTATTTTGATGGTAAAAACTTGTATTTATATAATTATATAATAATAAATACATGGAATAAATATATGGAATACCATAATAGTAAAAATGTTTTACTGAACAGCGGCATGACAGTGAGCTAACGTTGGGTGTCCCATAGACACTGAGCAACTATGTGGGACAAGTCATCATGAATCTGCATCATTAAACAAGGACAAATAAATATGTCAATACAAGGCCTACCAGTAAATTATATGATCATTTGTTTGTTACCAATGATGGTTCCCCTATCCATCATTGGTGTGTACCATAGAATAAAAGGAGCTGTTCTGCTGACCCATGATCTGTTGTTTTTTTAAGCAGGCTTGGTAAGTAACAAATTACATGTAATTGAGTTATGTAATCAGGATACAAAGAAAAGGTCCATTACACTAGTGGTTGAGACCTCTTTTCTAAACTGACTGACATATTTTATGCTTTATTTCATATTATATTCAATACATAAAAATAACAGTAGGGAACAACTGATAAACTGTACAATGAACACAATACCTCTAGGTCTTTGTGCTAAACGAGAGATTTCGATGAATTTTGAACAGATTATTTTCTGTGAAAATTGATCAGAGATAACTTTTCCTTATATTTCTTTACAATTCTCTGTTTGTAGTATGTATTTTGTTTAATTTTTAACAATCATACAGACTGAATAGGCTTATTTTAGACTTTTAGTCTGTGTTTTCTTCTCATTGTTCTATCAGCTCTTTAGTTGTTTTAACTGCGTACTTTACTAATGCAGGATAAGGCAGTTTAGCAGAGAGTGAAGGCTCTGGGAATATATGTTGAAAAATAACAATTTAATTTAATTTTCTAACACAATGCTGAGATATAGGCCTACCGTGTCTATTTTTTAAGTGATCTTACACCCCTTCAAATCAAGAAGGCCTCTTGAAAAACATAAAAGTCAAATCATTTATTTTCTCTTATCTTTATTTGCATATTTGATTTTACAAAAGAAACAAAGAAATAACTTTATGTTACTTTTAGTACTTTTTTAAAGTAACCTTCCCAATCCTGATTTTAAATCACAGGACAATGCATTTTTTTTTTTTTAAATTGATCTTGATCTGATGTCATACATAACATTTTTAAAGCTACATATTCCCTTCTACCCGAGGCCCAGTCTGTGTAAAGCAGAAGTTAAAAGCCCAGACTGGCTATTTATTCTTCTCCTAACTGAGCTGCTGTAACTCCCAGTGAGAAGGTTGAGCAGAAGTGCTTATTTTAATATTTGGGTTTGTCTGTGGGATGACTGGAAATAAGGCCTCTAGAGAGAGATCCAGAATGTTTTTTTTTTTAAAAGAGCAGAGACAGAAAAATGTTTAGGCAGCAGTCCGTGACCAGTCCTCTGCCGGAGGAAGACGTATTCAGGGTTCCAACTTTTACATCCACAGGCCTGCAAGAAGTAATCCACTGTGCAATCCAATCTCGTCACGAACATTATTCATAATCTCATCTGATGTTTCTTGTCGAAGCTAAAACAGGCCTGGAGTGCTAGACCGAAGGCCTCTTCTCACATACATCCTACATATTGTGTTAATTAAAGCTTCATTTCACATTTCAATTTCAAAAGAGGGGTTTATTTATGTTTACAGCCACATTTTATTGACAGAAATAAGGCACACTTACAGGGGGAAAATGACATTCTCATCATCACTGCTGTTGTTGAATGATTGAAATGCATGCAGCGTTCTTCTCTGGTTAGCTTTAAAACAATCATCATCATCAGCAGCAGCAGCAGCATGCCATTAGTACAGAGCAGCATACATTAGTGCACAACCACAGCTCTTTGACTGCAGAGATAGATGTGTGCAGATATGGCATTCACATTAGATCACCAGCAGTTTAGACATCCCAGTGCCATCAGCAGCTGTTACAATGATGCTTTAAATTTATTAAATCAAATTTTAAAAAAAATCGTCCATTGCATTTTGATGTCACGCATCAACAATGTGTTTTACGGCATGGCAGCTCTTGGAAAACAAGCAGAGACAATCCAAATACAGGCTGGCACACACACAGAATGACACTAAGACAGCACTTTATACCACATCATTGTCACTGACGAGCCTTATTGTAAGCAGTTATTATTGCATCAGTTAAGCATTGGAAGTCGATAAATGTGACAAGAATGTGGTTTTGAAATCATATTCAATTAATAGTGTATTCATGAAGGTGAAGTTAAGTTAGTGGACAAATGTAGCCAGTTTTTACAGCTAATAAATCACTGGAGGCCTACAGTGTATCAGCAGAAGTGAGTATAAAGTGTTCACATGATGCAAAACGACTGGATCACATGGCAGTAGCCAGCAGAGGCCCTGCAGCAGCAGCAGCAGCAA
This sequence comes from Morone saxatilis, assembly GCF_004916995.1. Lineage (NCBI taxonomy): Eukaryota > Metazoa > Chordata > Actinopteri > Moronidae > Morone > Morone saxatilis. The sequence continues at coordinate 685,528 of NW_023339650.1, forward strand.
CAACAAGCAACCCAGAGACACACGGACGCACAGGAAACAGACAGCGATTGGACGTCCACTCTGCTTTGTCCTCGACAATCAACACGCAAATACAGGGGAGGGAAACGATGTGTGTGTGAGTGTGATTTTTATTCATTTACGCCACTCTACTTTACATCCTCCTACACAGATTTTAGCATGTCGCTTTGTTTGTTTCCACCAGAAAAGGAACGGTAATTATCAACCGAGCCAAGTGTTAAACATATAATTGTATTATTTGAATAATCTGCAATGGTAATGACCGGGATGATTTGTATAATTACAATCGTGTCTGACTGACTCTGCGGCTAACTTTAAAATGCCTGAGATTATTCGAAAACAGCCAGGACTCGAGCCCTGACACAACAAGGAAATCTCCAGCGAATGATCACGGGAGGTGACATGCGTGAGGACGTGGCTGTATGAGTCAAGTTGATCCTATTAGGTGTTTAAATTGATTTTACATGGGTGTTAAGGTTCAGAATGTGCCATCAGACATGGAGAGGGAATCCATATTCATGGCGCATCACGGGAATGGTGGTTATAGAGAGTTTGAGCCGGGGGTAATTGTTTATCTAGACGCCTCTCTCCTCGTTACATAAGTTGAGCTGTCGACCGCTCGTGGTGGACATTTTGTTTTCTCAGCCGTGTGTGTGTGTGTGAGGCTCAGCGGCAGCAGCAGCGTTACATGTGGTGTAAACCTCACTGCGATAAATGTCATTTGAACAACCATTTGCATAAAAAAGGGGCATAAAGGGGGGGAATGTGAGAGGCGGCTCGGCTCAGCCCCATAATAAACGCACTACATGGAGAATAGGTTCCACTCTATAAGCACAACCAGAGGAAATACTGTCTGCTCAGACCTCATCAAATATTACAGGCTTAATTTGACTTATTACTAAAGTAAAATACTTATATTCTATACTTATAATAGAATATTTTCATTATGATGAGCCTAAACTGTCCTGACGAAAGCAAACTTTATCTTTTATGTCCTTTCTTTAACGCACAGGCCTGAAAATGACAAACCCAAAATAAAAAGGTTACTAGTCGAGAACCTTTTTGATCACAGACGATGATTAGAACTGGAACAGTCAGTCAATAACTGATTTGTCGATTCACAGAAAATGAATCAACAGTGATTTAGGTAATCAATTCAGTCAAAGTCAATTTAAGTCATTAATCCAGCAAAATGCCAAACAACTTATATTAATATTATATATTAATATTTAGGGGTTTTTTGACTGTTAATTGGACAAAATTAGACATTCGGAGATGCCATATTGGACTATTATGTAACATTTCGGCACCAAACTATTAATCGAGAAAATAATGATTCGATAATAAAAATAATAATTAGTTGAAGCCCCATTTCATATCATTTCAAATTTTATTTCATATTCATTTTTGGTTTTTTTATCAGCAAGGGCACTGGTAAATTGTTCAGGTATTTTCACTATCTTCTGATGTTTTATAGAATATATGATTAACTGTACTTGGCCAGCAAGACTGGATTACCGATCCCAAAGCAGGCCCTGGAACTGTATGTGAACTGGTTTGTGCTCATTTAATTGAATTTGTGCAAAATCAACTGATAATAGGGCCATCAAAGTGGGTCCAGCTTTATTTCCTAATCCTGAGGCCCCCGTCTTGAAGACGGTCTATTTTAAAATCTAGTCTCTAGACTTTCACTGAATTTAAGTTTTGCGTTTACATGTTGCATGTTCCAAAACCCATTAACGACTAACGTCTATATTTAGTATGTTAAGAAAAAGTCCCATGTATTGTTTTCTGTTCGAAGTTGAAACCCAAAATCTGCTGTGTAAACTGTCAACACATGCCAACACATGACAAAAACTAAATGTTTGATTGAACATATGTACCAGGCCTTAATTGGTAGATAAGTTGGTTTTCCTTAAAAAAAAACATAAAAAACATAAATTTGATATGTTAAAGATCAGATTTACACTGGATCAAAGCACATATTATTGAATTATTGAAGTTGTTCCAAATCCAATGGTGCCAAGCATTTGATAAGACATAATATAATACAGCCATTTCTGCATCATAATATATTTAGTTTAGTCTTAGGAGTCCTTAGGAGTTACTAATTTTATCCCATAGGAATACATTATAACATTTCTGCACAATGGCAACAATGGACCAAGAAAAAGCAAAAGATTATAATTTTTCTTTTTTAATCTATATTATAACAGTCCAGAATATGTGTGAATCAAAAATTATGAATTTCTGAAATTCCTAACCTTTCCTGGAAAAAAAAATTATAATAATTTGACCAATTTTAAAAATTGAACTGGATTTGTGCTTGACTCTTGATTTAAGTGCAGTGAAATTATAAAATTCCACTGTGGACATTAATGACCACCCATTTCAGAGGATGAATGAAGAGGGGGGTTAATGGGGGTCCACTTGCTTGTTATTGCCCCAAGGCCCTGTAGTAGGTTTATCCGGCCATACTGGTCAAGTGGTCAGTGGTGATCACAGCACATTAGCATTGTGTATTGTTTAAATCTTTGGTTTACAAATAAAATTGTGCCACTTTCATATGATTTGTCATTTACTGACCCCGTATCTGCAAAACCACTAATAAACCCTGACCCTCCTATTGTAATTATACGTGTTGGTGTTAGTGTGCAGGCTGCCATGCTGGCCTTGCATTATGGGAACAGGCACCGCTCATGCAGAGAGAGTTATCAGACGTTGTTGTCAGACGAGACGAAGACACGTTTTTTTTCTCTGCGACACCGAACAATCGAGAAGCAACACGTCCGACAGACACACAGACGGAAACAAAACACACACACTGCGCTTGGCCCATCGCCATCGAGACAGAGACAGATTGACAGGATGCATGGTGGGATAGACGTGAGGACACTCTTGACCTCGAACCGTGACTCGGCAGACAGGAAGTGGGCAGAAGGGAAAAAACAACATTGCAATGCAGTACAGGACAAAGAAGAGGCGGGGTGTTTCTTTTTTGGATAGGTGGAGACAGTCCTGACAGTCCTCCGTGGGTGGGTGGGTAGTCAGGGGTGAGGTGAGGTGAGGTGGGTGGGTGTCGGGGGATGGGGGGTGTTGCTGGTGTTGGGCGAAGAGAGGACTCTCCTCGACTACGCGTATTCTTAAGCAATAACAACGTGATCCGTATTATCCACCCAAGAATACCCGTCACCGAAGAGAGTCTTTCAGTAAACGCGGGGAGCTAAGCCAGAAACCACGTGGGCAGCGCCACTGCCATCGCATCATCATCATCACCACCACCATCACCACCGCCGCCGCCATCAGCAGCCCCCCTTCAGGCTCCGGCGGCAAACAGACACATACACATACAAAGAGAGTGGGCCAGTCGCATTGATTGAAGACGCCTTGCTGCAGCGTGAGGCAAGGCTCCATCAATGGCTCCTCTGCAAAGGAGAAAATTGGTGGCATTTTCAATCCGAGCCAGGAGCGTGTATGGCGGGGGGAGAAACAGAAAAACAAAAAAAAAGAAAAGAAGGGTGTGTAAAAGCTGAGGTTAACTTGACTCTCTTGGAAACTTGGGAGGGAAGAAGGGGAGCCCAACCACCCCCCCCTCCCGACAGCGAGCCTCTTACCTGGGCCGCAGCCTAGCAGCACCATCCCTGTCTTCTCGAAGTTCTCATCCAGCGGTGACATTTGGTTTCCCCGCTGCCGTTGATGCTCCTGTGTTCCCCTACCAGGGCACAATGACATCTGGGGGGGAGGGGAGGGGGGTTGCACACACAGGGGGGATGAGGGGTTAGGGAGGTCAGGCCACGGTGTGACAATAGCCCCATACACTTCATTACCACCACCACCCCCGAAGCACAAGGAGAGAAATCAACACATGGATTATACCACAGGAGGGAGGGTGCAGTGCATGCAGGGAACTAATTTGTTTGATTATATAAAAATAGTGCTGCTTTTTGCAGCAGCGCACCAGTCTGCGCTCCGGTTTCTTCAGGCTGATTGCTATCGTGTTGCAAAACACACATTTTAATAAAATGTAAAATTCACAGAGACAGCCCATAACCTTTATTTCCCTTAAAAATTCCAAATGTTAAAACGCCTTTTAAATGAATTCCTAAATGTTAATTTAGCAATCATTATTATGATTTCCCCCCTCTTCTTTATTTTCAAATTAAAGCGATGAGTTTAAATGCTAGAGTGAGGGCCCATGAATAATGTATGAAAAGTTCAAGCAAATTTATTCCATTCTATTCTAATTGAACTAGCCGGCTGAATACAAAGAGCAGGCTCTGGCTAAGCCGATCCAAAATCATTCCATTGATTTGTCGTCTCCAATCAATATTTACAATTACTCTCCGGATGGGTTGGTTAAAGGAATAGGCTCATCGGCGTGTGTGCATCCTCCACGCTGAAATTAGAATTGCATGACGTGCATTCATCAGAACTGATAAATAATGGTGTCATTTGCTGCATTTTCTTTAGAGTAGGAGATACTGAGAGAGAGAGAGAAAAATGCTTTTTAGATGTTTAACATGTAAAAAAGATTAAAGTGAGTGGATCTGCTGTCATATCAGTCAATAAAACATTCATTCTTCTGGATGAAAAATGTCAACTCTGCAGAGAGGCTGAAGCAGGATGGACAAATTGATAATCAACAGCCCTGAGGAGCAGGGTGGAGGGGTGGACAGAGGAGGAAAAGAAAGGGAAAAAGAGTAGAGGAGGAGGGGAGAAAGTAAAACAAAGAATGGACAGATGAAGCAGATGCTAATCCACAGGTTTTTTTCACCCCCAGCCTCTTCTTCTCCATTTCCCCTCTCATCCTCCACTCAGCCGGCCGGCCTGGACCACTCAGCCCAGGAGACACACACACCACACACACACACACACACACATAACCTCAGCCAAAACCAGGAAGACCCCCACCCATCCACCCGTCCAACCACCCCCGAGCTGCAGAGAGCTGGGATTTACCACCCGCAGCCAAACACACACTCACACACACACAGATCCTCAGCCCAACCCAGGCCATCTGTAGAGAGGGAGAGAAAAGAGAACCTGAGGGCTTTAGCCAGAGATCATCTCACACACACACACACACACACACACACACTCACACACACGGACGTCAGCCAGCCCAAGTATCATTGATTGTTCAGTGGAAGCACCCCCGGAGACTCATCAGATTACTTCAAGAGCGGGGGGCAACGGCAAAAATCTAACACCGGGAATCTTCTCTTCCCTCTGTTTTCATTCAAACTTCCTCACACACACACACACACACACTCATGGCAAACACACAGCACCACAGGTTGTCAGAAGGAGGCAGCGAAGATGATGAGGAGGATGGGAGTGAAATGCCCTCTCTGCTGCATTTTTTTTCTCTTTTTCACACACAGACACCCACCTCCTCATTTTTTTGCCCACAAGTCCTGTGAATATTAAGGGGGGGATAACACTACAACACACTAGAGAAGACAAACATAAAAAAAAAAAATGTGACAAATAGAAAATAAAAAATCTCCTCTGGTCAGAGAGAAGAAAAATGGTCAAAAATATTTTCAGGAATTTTCCCACCAAAGGAGGAAGGAGTTGAGAAATAAAACTATAAAGGTGAAACTGCGACAACAGGTCCGCTCTTTTGGCCTCTTACCCTCTTTGATTCTTCTCCTCTCGGCTCTCCTGTAAACCAGGGTGTTGCCTCTCCTCTGCTCTCCTGACGGCCTCTTCTAAAATACCCTCCCCTTCCATTCCTCCTGATGCCTTTGCTGAGGGTCCGCGGCAAGCTGGGAGGTGGTGATCTCCCTCCCCCTCCCAGTTCCAGGAAGAGCTCCCTGAGGAGAAGGAGGAGGCAGATCCCGGCAGGAGACGGAGGATCCAGCAGCGGGAGCGGCGGTGGAGGCAGTGGTGCTGATGCTGCTGCTGCCAGAGAGGGATGAAGGGGAGGGAAGGATGCTTAACAAAAGATCTCCTTTTTTCTCCTCTTCTCGTCCTCCTTCACTTCTTTTTTCTTCTTCTTGCACTCGTCCCGCCGTTCTCGCCTTCCCCTCTCTGCTCCCGGCGCTGAAAGAAGCCAGTTGTTGCTCTGCCGCGGCAAATGAACTGACAGCCAGCGACAAGCCGGCGGAGCGAATGAGAGAGCAGACAGAGAGTGAGGAAGAGAGAGAGAGAGAGAGAGAGAGAGAGTGTGGTGTGATGTGGCATCTGCGAGAGAGTGATAGAGAGGAGAGAGAGGGATACGGAGGTAGAGATGGACGGGGGGTGGGTGGGAGGATGGACGAAGGAGGAGGAGGAGGAGGTGGAGAAGGAGGAGGAGAAAGACAGAGAGAGAAAGGTGGGGTGAGGCAGGATGCGGGGAAGGATGAGAGAGAGAGCAGACATAAGGGGAAAAAGAGAAATATATGTAAAGAAAGAGAGAGAGGTATTGCAGCAATGAAAACCTTCAGCCACCAGCAGTCTGTCTAACAGACTCTGTCCCTGCTATGAGGAAAGCCAGAGAATAATTAGATTTGAGCCTCACACACACCCACACACACACACACACACACACCCTGGCACCTAGTAATGGTGCATTAATTGATGTGCTGTGTGCTTCGCGGCCCTTGGCCAACACCTCCACCAGCACCCACTGAAACGTGCTCTCTGTGAGGAAAAAATCATCAGAAATAAAGCGAGGGACGATGATGATGATGATGACGGGAAGATTAGGAGGAGTAGGAAGAAAGGAAAATGACTTGTCCCTCGGGACTGATGAGAACACACAATGAGAGAGAGAGAGAAAGAGAGAGAGAGACAGTGGAAATCATATGCATTGACACAGCGCGCACGCTTCATCGTCCGCTGTGATCAGCACCCACGGCCGACACAAGCCTCTGCACACACAGTGTGGGGGGGGTTCAAGTGTTATAACATTTCAGATTTTTTCCTCCTTGATGAAAAAAGAAAGGAGAAATGGGAAGGTAATAAGGAGTAAAAAATATTCCACTTTTTCTTTTTGTCTCTCCTTTGTCTTTCCTTTTTGACTGATGTTGGTCTCTGAAAGCCGCTCAATTTCTTCTCAAAAATACTTAAAAACAGGCACAAAACATGTGTGTTTTCGGCGAACACAACCAGTGCTGATATAGCTGCAACTAGTCAATTTTCAACCTCCATATTCTCCCCAAATTAAATGTTTTTTTTAATTAATGTGATTTTAAGTGTATTTTTCCACTTTATGCCTTTGAAACAGCATTTAGACCTTCATAAGACGCCATAACTACCAACCGAAAGCCCAGCAGGCGATCAATATCGTCTGATATAAATATTAAACGGCTGAATATTCACAAGCTGTTGCAGAAGAGAATCATCACGTCACAGGGTAGACTGCTAGAATTTCCGCCTGAAACCAAAAATGCAAG
>NW_023339650.1:692981-693269 GCF_004916995.1 Morone saxatilis
AAAAAAAAAAAAAAGACAGGGAGGGAAAGAGAGGAGGAGAGAAGAATGAAAGCAAGAGGAAAAATGAAACCAATTTCCTCGGGGCTGATTTAAGGTCTTCTTAATGCCAACTGGTCTCTTAACTCGCTGCAACAGGCCTTGACTTTTCAAGCTGACATTTTCAATTAGTAAGGCTTAAAATTATTTGAGCAGAAAGAATAAGGGAGCTGGTTTTTAACCGCAGATAATGGTCAGATAGTGTAAGATTCCCTGTAGGTGTCCGGATCACACGCACATACACACACACAC
>NW_023339650.1:693283-694636 GCF_004916995.1 Morone saxatilis
CACACACACACACACAGAAATGCAGGAACAGATCAGTGATACTGTGCCATTCTTTTTCAAAACTGCAGGGACATGAAATGTACACAAACATCAAACATGCTTTAATGTTCTCTTTACATTAGCTCCACTCAAAGGCCAAAAGCCTGAAAAGCCACACTCTCGTATTGGGGGAATCTCTCAGCCACGAGTGAAAAAAATTAGGGGAAGTGATCGATATGTCCGGTTTGTGTGCGATAATGATTCTATTTTGTCTCTGTTTTATTCCTCCTTCCCTTTTCATATTTGTGGAAAGTCCACCAAAAGCTTCATTTCAGCAGCATCTTGATTTCAATGGAGCAACAGAGCAATTACATTTACATTTCTGCTACTGCCTTTGACACGCCTGAATCTCCAGAGTCAAAGGAAATTAAAATCTCTCAAGGATTCCGCAGCCGTCCTCGCCGTCTTTGAGGGGGGTAAAACAATCATACACAGTTTTATCTTTGGATGGAGATGGTTCCTTAATGTATAGGAGACAAAGGAGCCAGGCTGGGGGGACCGGGGCTCTGTTTTGTGGCGGTGTAGTGCCCCCCAGTGGCTGCGGGCAGTATGTCAGCCTTTGCGGCTGCTGCTGCTGTTTGGCTCATTGTTCAGCCACAGCAGGTGCTTTTAGAGGTAAAACAGCAAGAGGAATACAAAAAAGATGGAGGGGAGACAAAGGCGCTATGTTTAACTACACATCATTGATCAGTGTGAGTGTGTGCGGGGAATAAGAGAAGATGGAGCACAGTCAGAATGCAGAGAATGACTGTCAATGTGCAGTGACTGCAACACAATTGCTATTATATAACATATATACAATATTTGCCAGTCATGTCACCCCCAACATAATGGAGGCTCCTCCTTGGCCACACATGCAGAATATTCATGGGCCTGAAAACTTTCCACATTTAAAACACATGCATACAAAATATAAAAAAACACTAGAAATAAACTGCTTTAGAGAGCTGTTATCCCTAAACTGAAGACTCTGATATAAAACTACGAATGTGAAAACGGCATCCTCTTTTTGTTGGGAGAAGTAAATTGTTAAGCATTAAAACTACAGAACACTAGCACAAAATATCAACTTCAATATGAAAATATTACTATTGGGCTTTCAAATATTCACACACACATTCTCCACTTGTCTGTATTGAGATGTTTTGGCAACAGCATTCATCCAACATTCATGCCTAAAAATCAGATTGGACTGAGAATCCAATTGCATTGATAGATACAGAGGGAGCTGCAGGAAGAAACAGACAGGCAGACAGAGGGTGAGAGAGAGAGAGAGAGAGAGAGAGAGCTAAATCACAATATTAATTATATTAA
>NW_023339650.1:694736-699822 GCF_004916995.1 Morone saxatilis
TTTTTTTACCCATGTACCTGTATAGATCCTGTACAAAACTCTAGACATTGATTCTTATATGAAAAGCCAAAATCTACAGTATACATCGTCCTATGTCTACAGTGTAACAGCCAGTGAAAATAACTGCCAAAGCCCACAGGCCACAATTACAGCTCATTCTTACTTAGTTTTCCTGTTTCATTCCTTTTACTGGACACCAGTTTGTATCTTTGTTAATAGTGCTGTTGTTAAAAAGCACATTTCCTCCTGTAACAGCAGTTAGTATTGTAAAGGATGGCTCTCATTTGGACTGCAGACAGTTATTAAGTCGTAGCTTATGGAACACAATATGCCCCACATATTCAATATCTTCATTAAACAATTAGTGTGCCTTTGTTAAATTGGTTGGCCAGCTTATCTTGTTAAGCCATTTGCCTGAGGCCTAATTCCACAGAAGGTGATACAGTGAGCACACAACTATTTTGAGGCGTCGCTCCAGCTTTCATATCAGGACCCTGGTATTATGTTTGTAATAAGAGGGCAGCGTCATTAAGATGTAATGTGGGAGTTGAAGAGATATTATATGTAATGACTATCTATTCTTATCGACTATTAGAGGACTCTGGAGATTACTCTTAAATCTGCCCTGATGTGGGTACTAAGTGTACTAGGGGGTTCTATGTTCGCTCAGGGTTCAGTTCCAGAATACTCAATCACTTTCAATCAGAAACAAGAGAGACAGCAAATAAATCTCAAAGACCTAAAGACCAGAGTTTGTGGCTGGCCATGTCTGCTAAAGTGAGTTTTGAGTGTGCAGTTCTCCACCTTTTTTTCCTTCAAGAATGGGTATCGTCACATCCTAACTGGCCGAGAGTGGAATCACCAAACTGCTCTCAATCATTGAGGAGACAGTGGCCACACCCTGTGCAACAGGTGATTAGAATAGTCCTTAATCAACCCAGTGGAACATTAACACAGAGCAAAGATTTATCAATCTAAAAACTCAGGCATGCTCAATCTTTTTCGGGGGGCCGATAATTTATGGGCCCCAGTAATGGAAAATGTATATTCAGAATTAACTAGATAATTAAATTACAGCCTATAAATTAGCGGCCCATAATAATATTTTATTTTGAATTCTTATGCATAACGACTGATAGGCTGTATGTTCTGCGAAAGCCAAAGTACTTATTTTTGTTCTATTAGGAATAGTAATGTCAGTTACATATGGTTAGAACAGAGTTATGGAATATTAAATCATCTCAGCCTTTCTTACCCTTAGGTGTGTAAAAACTACAGGCTGTGAACTTCTTTTAAAAAAACATGGCAGTTATCTTCTTTGTATCGGCCATGAGAAGCAGAAAATGATCAGTTATCGTATCGGCTGAATAATATCCATAATGCATTCCTATTGAAAATGGCGGAGTTATGCATCGTGGTTATAATAATAAATTATGGTTTTATTAGTCTGATTGCTCTGTAGCTGACATGTATTAGCTTCCTCAACAACAGCACTACTGCATGGCCATTAAACATAAATGGCAGCACTGTAACAAGCATTGATTAAGACTACTGTTCCTACTGTGATCAAACTGGAGCAGCAGCCGCCTGAAGAGAACCATCAACCTCAACCTATTGGACAGACTCCTCTCTGAGACCATCTGATAATTTCTTACTCATCTTTCATGTCCATGTGACGTTGCTTTCCGACTCTCAATGAATGAAGGGTGTGGTGGCAGGGAGTTATTACAGTGTATCTGGAAATAAGTAAACGTTATATCAAAGCAATACCCCACTGCAGGCTGTGATAAATGGAGCTCATATCACAGTGTGGGGAAGACAATGTAAATCAGCTGTGATATTATTTCCATAAAACATGGCCTGTCGTGGATTATTGCTCAAATACAGCACTTCTCTTTGTACTAGTGGTAAAGACTAGGGCAACAATATAACAATACTGTATCATTTAAATGCATTTAAATCTGTGAATATGTCCATAGCTTACAATCGTTGCATTTTTGATTTAAAAAAGATGAAGTGAATGCTAGATAGAAATATTTCATCAACATGGCAGGACGAAAATTGTATTATATTGTGTATGTATGATTTGGGCTGGCAGGGTGTCTGGTAGTTTGTCCTGCTGAGGTGTCCTCAAGCACAGCAGTAAACAGTTCCAGCTCCAGGCCTGAACACTGAACTTTGACCTCTCTGGCAAGAGGTGTAACAGCAAGGGACCATGAGCCAGAGTCCTGTTAAAAAAAGTTTGAGAAACAACTTCGAAGTGCTATTTTGTTTTGGGTATTTTTTCGGTAAAATTTCGGAAGAAATATAAATTTAATATAATACACAAAAAAGAGTGTATTAGTCTCGTTAGGTGCTTTCTAACACAACTTAAATACACGTAACTTAAAAGAAATCAACAGAAGAACTTAACTTTTGCTTTCAACAGCAGTCCCCTGGGTGAAATTCCTGTTTGTTTACTGACTTTATCGTATTTTAGGCATTTTTTAATATTGGAGGCAAGTACCACTCAGTTTAGTTCAATATACATTGAATGAGTAAGTTAATGTGTATTAGTCTCGTTTGGTGCTAATTGGTAAACTATTTGTTGACACAATTGATTTTTTAAAATATTGTTCCTCATTTTTACCAATGTTTTATTGGGTATTAATTCTTTAACATGGCACCATGTTCTCTGTCAAAAACAACCACTTGGTCAGGGCCCCTACGCTTCAAAATATGAAGCTGTAGATACCCCTTGCATAATTTTGGACACACACATGTAATGTCAACAATATGCAGTGGTTAGAATTTCAAAATAAAGCTTGGGTGATTAACATTGTGTGGTTAGTTTAAGGTACAAAAACTACTTGGTTAGGAAAAGGTACATTACGTACCTGACATTAAATAAACTAGCATACGTAACTTAAAAGAAGTCAACATTAACTTTTAGTTTCACATGTGACACAAACAGCAGTCCCCTGGGCGAAAGTCCTGTGTTTGTTTGCTGACTTTCTTGCTCTTCATACCAAGTCACCTGACTTTGACGGCACGTCAAACCATTGTCCAGACATGACACTAGAAAGATACCTTCAGCATCATATTTTGCAGCGTAGAGCCAATGCCAGTATTTGATGAGACTGGGATTACATTCAATAATGAACTATACATTTTTATACATTTTGACAATTTTTGATAATATTAGTTATATCCACATATAATTGATTGTATGATATATGAAACTCATACATTCCACATAAAACATGTATTTGACATATGTGATTTAAATATTCATAGGTTGTGTGTTAGATAATTTTTAATTTAAAGTTTTCTTTACGCAGTAAGTATTTAAATAAAAAGGAAAGAAAGCAGTCTCTAAAAACTGTTGGCTGGTGATAGCGTGCGGTTTAGCACTATGGGAGTTCTCAAGATTATATATTATTGTTTATGTATTAAAGAATATTGTTTACTGTCAAAGCCACAGCCAGGTGAGAATATTTATATCAGGGTTATCTCTGAAACACAGCCTCCATCCATCAGTCACCTGGGTTTGTTTTCACTGTGAAAACCTGCCAATAGTACTATGAAGACACTGTGACACAATGAGGACTTGCAACACTAAGAGGAGACGACCAACCTATGAGGACACACCCACACTATGAGGACACTGCAACACTAAGAGGATACACCCACACTATGAGAATGCTGCAACACTAAGAGGACACACCCACACTATGAGGACACTGCCTACCACACTATATGAACGCTGCCACACTATAAAGACACTATTACACTATGAGGACACTGCCACACTATGAGGATACTATGAGGACACTGTTACGTTAGTTGCCTGTAATCACTGCATACAGTGGTTGTTGGTCAAGAAACTTGGGCATAAGTTTATAGTCACATCATAATTTTATTTCTTTTGTTTTACAGCGGCTAAATAATTCCCCTTGCTTCCAGTATTTGTGCTAAGCTAGGCTCTAATGCGCACATAGAGTGGAACAAGTTATTTCTCAGAACATTCCTTTATAGGAGAGACTGCTATTAGAGATTTGAACACATAACCCTGCAGTCACAAGTTTACTTCCTACTGACCATTCTTAGTCCTTTATTGTTCACATCATTTTTATTGTTCGCTGTCACGCAGTCTGGCGAGAGACACATAAATGGAAGGCATGATACACACACATTCATAGGCAGGCCAGACAAATGATTACAGCATACAGCGCATAGCAGGATGAAGATAAATATTCATGTAACAACACGCCCACATACTATATCACTTTGTCATGCTAAGTCTTTGTCCAAGCCCACGTTCACACGCCACACAACTCATTCTGTATGCGTTCGACAAACACAATTACATTATATAAACCCCAGTCAGTCAGCAGCCAGAGGCACAGTGTCTTCAGACGGAAGCAAACAGTCCAAACAGTCCATGTGCCCAAACTACAGACTGCATTACATAATGAGTCATACACAACACCTAAGAGTTAATTCATGTGCTCTCCAACTGCTGCTAATTTTTAGGGGGTCAAATTTGACTTTTCTGAGTCTCATTCAATACAGTGGCCCTCTGCTGCAGCTCGCATCCATTTGAAAACTGATGGTAGTCTACAGGGCAGCCAGAGAACCTTTCACCGTGGAGTTTTGCCTCTGAATTGAAAGAAGCAACATTGGGCCTTAATGCACATTCCCCTCAAGTCATATTTCCTCATTTTCAGCAACTTTCAGATAGTTATTTGATTTTTACTTAATACATGAATCTCTACTGCTTTAGGATCTACCATACTCTTACATTTTAGAGTCTCTCTCATTCTAAGGTAACAAAAACACAATTATTGTTAGGGTGGTCAGTACACACTAATTGAAAACATTACCTTATGAAGGTAGTTATAATTTCCATATGCGTCGACCAATTACGAAATCGCTCCTAAATGTTACATACTGGACCTTTAAGTAGTCTTAATTTTTTATACAGTGTTGTCATACACAACAACAAGTAAACATAACATTTGCAGACTTCTTAAAGCTTTGCAAATTTAAAAACAAATTCTAGTCAGTTAAACTAGGCTGAAATTAAATGGTAAATGGTAAATGG
>NW_023339650.1:699922-704274 GCF_004916995.1 Morone saxatilis
TTGTAGACAGCCTCAGTGTTTCTAGTCCAGTCCAGCTTATTTTACTTCTGGCTACACTGATTCAGTCCGCCCCTCAAGTACCTGCTGTATTAAAAGAAACACAAAACATTAGAACAAAACCAAGGGGACCGTCACACTATATTATCAGTGGTGGCATTTTTACAAACTTCTGATGAGGGTTCTGCTGAAGCTGGGTGTGCTAAATAGTAGCAGTCAGACGAGGTGTACACCTGACATTGCTCCACTTCTTTGTGGTTCTTCCAATCTACTGCCTCACTTTAATGGCAAGCTAAAGTTAGTGAGTGCAGATTTGTTGTGATTATAGAGTTAGACAATTGCTTTGTACAAAGTTGACAAAAGCTTCTGAGATGCGTTGGTGTCATGATTGTCTGCTGGGGACAGCTTAGCTCCATGCTTTGCTCACTAGTGTCCTTTTTTTAAAATTTTCTGAATTTTGACAGCCCGCCACAATTGCCTCCTGCCCTTTCCATGACCTGAGGCTGGACAGCAGCTTTTATATATTATACAGGCATGCAGCTCTCATGCATAACACAGCATCACCGTAAAGCCTGCAACAACAAAGCCATTCCCATATCATCCATAACATTTTCATAATGCGAGAGGCCAGGTTGCTGTGTATTCGCTGCACTTGGGTTCCTTGCGGTGAAAGACAGCGTTTTCCTGGACACAGGAGCAGTGGGATCACACACACATACACACACACACAGTGGTGCACATACACTATATATCCACACACTGCAGGATCAGTCGGGAGCTATGGGACCTGCTCTGGCATAATAGGCACTAAGTCATGCATGTATTCATGTAGCCCAGCAGCACAGAGGACACCTTGATCTCTGTGTCAAACACTGCTGGCTTTCACACAGGAAGTCAACACCTATATGCCACTTCAGCATGTAGCTGCTGCGTTGCCACCATGCTGGTTGTGGCTACACCTGTGGCTCATGCTGATGTTTGTACTGTCAGTGAGAGTAGAATAGTCCAGGGAGTGGTGAAAGAAAGAAAGACTGGCATTAGTGTATAATCGGCTAAAAATAGGAATTGTTGTGATTTCGTTACTGTAGAACGAGTTGTTTTTATGTACAGATGGAGCAGGTCCTTCTCTATAGAGTCTGAGAACATTAGCATTTTCCTGTAGTTTCTCCTTTATCAGTTGGTTGCATTCTACAACTTCACAGCTAGATGCACCCTGGTTCTTTAAACACTTTGCCATTTCATCAGCTCCAACGCAAAGTCTGGGTATGTGTGAATTGTTGGACTGTAAGTTGTAAATAATTTCCACTGCTATGCTATGTAAAGAAGTCCAGCTGGCACCAGGATGCCAGAACCTGATTTTACCAGAAGAGTTTCACGTCTATCCATTACTTGAAGTCCAGAAGACCAGTCCCTGCCCAGGTGGACTCCTTTTATGGTCAGGTTCCTGGGGGAATGTGCCAAGTGTAGTATAGATGAGGGGGAGATTCAGGAGGTGTTTGGGAGATTTGTTGTTTTGAACAGTTTGGGATCTAGTTTACTCCTTTAATATGTGTAGTGAGTTTTTTTCCATTGTTGCGTTATAAAATAAATTAGATAAATGTTTGCTATAAGGTAATTGATTCCTTAATTATTGCTTCCTGGGGTAGGAGGAGCTACAGGCTATATAAGCAGGAGTTGAGGTATGATGTTGGTGAGCAGGCCACAGGGATTGTTGGCTGCCAGGGGCCCAAGCTTAAAAGTGGCATAGCCCAGAGCAGAGTTTATTTTTTTTCTTGATACCTCTAGTTATCGTTTTTCCCCAGTTGTTTTCCATTTGTTTTTCTTTTTCTTTAGTGTGTTGTTTTCTCTGGTTTGGACCAAGCTGATCCTCACTGTAAATATGCTGCACTGATCCACTGCTAAACAAAAAAAAGGAAGTAAAGAAATTGGAATGACTGGACAGTTTCAAGGTCCCTTCCTTCCTGCCTTTACCGCTCAACCAACCTTACAGTCATAATCACACAATTCATGATGTCTGTGTTCACTTCTAAATCCCCGAATGCCCAAGTAGCATTTGGAACTGTATTCCCTATGGGAATGTTGCACTAATAAGAGACATTAAACATGCTGTATAACTTGAACATGGCCACATGTTCTTGTGTGTTTGGGTGTGATAGCGAAGACGGATGAAAACGAGTGGGAGCCGTTTGAGGGCAGGGTGCCTGAAGTTCATTTCGTGGCCTTTCAGAAGAGGGTCCCTGGCCATGTTGGTGCTAGGAAAACAATTAGCCACAAAGCCCAAGTTAAATGATGTAGAAAGGAAATAGAAACTTGATGACCCTGAAATACTGGCCCTCTGGAGGAACCCGACACACAGGCAGAGCTCATGGACACTCTACTAGCTGTAGATCTATGCACACACATACTTTATGCATAAACACAAGTTGGATATAGGTACGGTAGTGACCATGCACACACACACACACACACACACACACACACAGAGGTCCAGGATCATCATTGTTGATGGATTAAAAGTCCAGTTTGAATGAGCTTGGCCAAGAGAGTAATAAGCGGTCCGTTGGCTCCACTGTCACTTGTCAGTGCGTGTGTGTGAGTAACAGTGTGTGTATCTGAAACGGTGCCAGCAGCCCAGTGCAGTGCACTCAGCAAGATGTTAAAGATAATCAGAGGCAATGGCCCTGCATAAACCCCCGCTAACTGGCAAGCTTGCTACAATATGCTGCTTTGTGAGGTAAGCTGGCACAGGCTCCCTTTCTTCGAAACACACATTCACACACTTACAAAAAGTCTATTTTATCTCTAACCAAGTCCAAGTACATTTTCTTGCACAATTGCCACAAATGGCAAGATAAAAATCAACAGTACATTTTCTAAATAAACAAGTACAGTGGTGCAGTAGTTAAATATTATGCTGCTGTGTTCATATTAACACTTTCAGTGCAGGGAAGCGTTCCGTCTTAAATGACAGAAAAGCATTTTAAAGGCAGGTATAGTGTTAAAATGTCCTTGATGACCTTGGTGGTTACACCTGACTGACCACGACTGTCCGTACCAACCCCATACCATTGTGTTTTGTGATTTGCACTTCAAGGCCACCAATACAATAGACAATAGATCCTTCTAAATGTTACACACTGGACCTTTAACAGTTAATACAGTAAACATATGGCAATACTGAATTGACTCGTTTCAGTAATGGGGTTTAAAAATCTAAAGGAGCCTAAATCTAAAGTATAAACAATACAATAAACAATTATATTGGATTATTAGTAATTTTAGGGATCTACAGGAACTCAAGACTCCTATGTGGCAGTGTATGTATAGTCTGGATAGACATCAGATAACCTGAGAGTTGGTCTATGTGTGAAGCCTGTCCTAAACACACACTCACTACAAACCTGTGAGCACATTTAAATACAGAATAACCTTGGAATGGTTGATGATGTACCGACTGCTGGTAAACAGATTTTGAAAAAGGTGTTGCACTTTCTTGTCCTTGTTTAAACTCTCCAAACAGCATTTTTAAAACAAGCTCAGAGTTTTCTTGGGAGACCTAAAAGAAGAGTAGTCCACTGGTGATAAAAGCTTTTTTTTTTCAGTGTTCGCTGGAGTAAGAAATGGTCTGAACTTTGCCATATTTCTAAGATGAGAGAAAGCAATTTTGGATACAACTCTGATGGGGTGTCCAAACTTAAGGTCATAGAGCAGACTAACCTATAATGCTGACCCTACACTGAATGATACCTGAAGCAATTTTACAGTTTCATACAAATTTCTAAGCTGGAGGTAAAATCATGCTGCATTCTTCTTTCCCATACTTGTAAGGTTTAAAATGCAGTGAGCTTTCCTGATATGAGGAGGCATTTTAAACTTTCTTTTCTGTGTTATGATCGCTAACAACCACAGTTCCAACAGTGAGTGGTGTCACTGGCTGCATTAGAACACCTGTACAGACACAGCTGTAATAATATGGCAGCGCTACACCATCACCACAGAGCACGGTTTTGAAGCCCAGAGTTTGCCATTCAGTTTGGCTGCACTTGGTTTCAATTAATCCGTAGCAAGAATCAATAGCAGTTCGCCTGGTCACACATCTTCTTGTATTACAGACAAACAGTACAATAAAATATGTTTCTGGTCAGATGTTAAGCATAAAATAGACAATGCAGTAAGTATTTGATCAGCACAGCCAGGTTCTGACTGAGTTTGAACTTGAGATTTAGACCATAAATTCATTGAGAAACTGTTAATAAATTAAATTCAATTTCAGTTCAGTTCAATTATATTTGTATAGCGTGAAGATGTGTTATGTTTTATATCTGTCATATGACCAATGATTAGGGTCACGCTAA
>NW_023339650.1:704294-706876 GCF_004916995.1 Morone saxatilis
GCCACATAATCATGCAAAACAACTCCATATATGAAAATGAATAAGTTGTCAGTTACATGCGAAGGTTAGATAGTGTTAATCAATCTTTTGCAAAGAACAGAGAGTGCTCTGTAGCAAAGAACAGGCCTATTGTCTATTTGTATGTAAAGTTATTCGTCGACGATTTCTCTTTTTGCCACAAATCCGGGCGAATAATGTCTTTGAACATTCCTGCTGTGTGTGGTAAAGATTGTGATTCTGATTTTAGAGATTGATTTTTGCTAGGCGTGCTGCGAATGATGGTGTCAATTCTTATTTATCTTTAAGAGATATTGGTATGTTTTCAGGAATTTATTGTCACCTTGTTTTTTGAATTATCAATAACAGTGTTTCTTTTGTTTAAGGAATTGGAGACTCGTAACATTTGTGGGGGGGTATCATCATTGCGTCATTTTTCATTGATGAAATTCTGAGGGAGCAAACAAGCTGAGTAGTCGGGCTCCAAATATGGCTCAAGAAAATCGGCAGTCCGTATCTGGTTAGTCGGCTAAGCCTGCGTGCAAAACAAAAGGTTGGAGTGCGGTATCGCATTCGGCCCTAAAAAAGTCCTATCGAGTCTATCCCTGGATCTTAAGTCCTGAATCTGTGAAATGTGTGGTAGGGCGCGCGGCTTGCGCTGCCCGCCGCTTAGAGTGGTGGTCTGCCTCCCCAGACCACAGACTGGGAAAGCTGGTTCCAGCAGGACAGGAGCGTCCGGAACTGAACGGCTCTGGCGTCCTTCTGACTTTTTGACGAGAGGCTAGTAGGAACCACACGAGAGTGACGCCTGCACGTTCTCAGAGAGACAGCCGCGTGTTGTGCTCGGCGAGTGGGGGGGCGGCGGGGTAATAGTGGGCAGCCACACCCCATCTCTCTCCCCCGCCCCACATCTCCCCCCCGCCCCCCCGGCTTGAGCGTCTAGCAAGATAGAAGACGGCTGCACCACGAAGGACGCGTTATGGGTGAGGAGGGAGAGCGTGTTACAGATTGCTATTCTAAATTTAGCGAGGAGCAGTGCAGAGAAGCTAAAACAGGATGGGGAGTGGCGTGTTTCGCTCCAGCTGCCAGGAGAGACGTGTGGGGAAGGCGGAAGCGGCACCAAGGTAGTGAATCCCTCCCACCCGCGATGATAATTAAGGACTCACCCCCTTATCTGGCAAGTGCGGACCCAGAGAACCGCCCAGGAGTATCCTGCGACCAAAGCCAGAGCCAAGCTTGCCAGCTGCCTGGATTGTGAGCAGACCGTAAAAAAGGTGGGAAACGTCGGTGGACTGCTGAGGAAACCCCGCTGTACTCGCTTCTACAAGGGAGAGTGACTTTTTCCTAGTTCCTTTTTTCAGACGCTGCTGCATCGCGTGAATTAATAGAGCGCTAAATGGACTATGGGCCATACCTTGATAAAAGAGTGCAGTAACCAGCCCTAGAAAGTAACAAATGCAGGAGTAGTTCGCAACTGTCATAGAGCTGCAAAATCCATAATATTAACTAACATAAAAAAGCCATCTAGAGGTGCTTAGTGAGAATAAAATGACAACCGATCAAAGATAACCCCAAAATTTCCTGACAGTGGGCAGAGCCAAGTTAATGCCATCTAGATAGACTAATCTTAGACCAGTGAGTCCAAGGGTTGCCAAGTACAAAAACTTTTTTCTGATTTTAACACAGAAAATTCCAGCCAATCCAGGAATAGTCCTATTACATTCCTACATGTTTAATTAGAAATGATCAATCACACTATGAAATAAACGGCAACAACCTGCATAGCAAGAAGTAAGAGTGACCCTAAAAATGGCTAAGGGAATAGAAGGTGAAAAAACAAGACAAACCTTTGGAACTCCATACTAAAAACGAGACATGAAATTCACGTTAACATTTACAAACCTAATCAGATAGTATACATAAACCAAGCCTAGGCGCCTAATGAATCTAGCCAAGTAACTAAAAAAATAGGGAGACAATAAAAAAAAGTACAGAGACAAGTCCCATTGCGAAGCCCATCACAAGCCATATAACTTTAACCAGAGCCCTGCCGTGATGAGCCATGCCATAAAAATCACACAACTTTTCAGAATTCTAGAGAGAGGAGTAGAAATCGCCAATGCCAAACCCGGGTCGAGAAACCGCTTTAAGAAGGGGTTAAACAGCTACTAAAAGACTGTGACCAACCTAAAAATATAAGATTCATCATATCTAGTAAAGAAGTGCCGATTAAGGGTATGACTTCTTAAGCAAGCTTAGTTGTTGATGGCGTCAATGAAGAAATTATTGAAGTAAACGATGAAGATTGATAGCAGAAAAACATTCTAAATATTATCTAGTTTACATTCAGTTAAATTCCTGAACTTGGAGAGCCATTATACCTACTTTGGAGGGCATTTGGTGACTAAATTTTCTCTCTAATAGTAATAATTTTCAGTATAAAAGAAGTTCAGAAGTCATTGCTATTATAATGGTTTACGGGGATATGTTGGCTCCAATAGACTGTGACTCTCTGTCAGCCTGGGCTACCAGTGCTCGAAGAAGGAACCTAGGGGTTGTTCTTATTTTCTTCTATTAGTGTTGGA
>NW_023339650.1:706901-713050 GCF_004916995.1 Morone saxatilis
TAATAGGCTCCTCTGGCATTACGGAGGGCCTTTCTATAAGTTTTAAGATTATCATGCCAAATTGAGCGATATTCTAATAATTTCGAAGAGCGCCATTTCCTATCAATTGAGGTATAGGTTCAGTTCTCCATAAGACTCAATACTATCATACTTATTGTTTGTACATCCAATCCGTGGTTATCTCACACTGAAGGTTTAAAAATTACATCTAATTATAGAAATAATGCAGGTTTAAAACACTTCCAAGTTGACTTCCACTCACAGACCAAGAAGCTCCGTCCATTATATGTTAGCTATTCTACTCATTATTCTGGGTGCTGTCCTCATAGTACATATCTAGTATAGATGGGAACTGGGTACATTTTATGTTATTACATTGCAATTTATTTGAGATCACAGCTGCCATGCCTGACGATTGGACATAATTTGTCAGACATTTGTGTTTTACAAAATACAAAACACTTAATTGTCAAGTATAGTCATTCTAATATTATTCATGCTTTCAGCACTTAAATAGATCATGTTCTATCCCACTCATAATTACCTAACCCCATATAAAAACATAAAAACAACACGCATCTGAATTCAGCACTGATTTGTCAATGTGTCGTTGTCAAGGCTTTTGCTAGCCTGTAAGTAATAGGCAAGCCTTATAATCTTAAATCAGTATGCTAGCTTAGTTGTCATGCCGAAGAGAAAGTCTGTCTTTTCTAAAGAGCTCCATGACAGCATTCATGACAGCATCCATGGTGTTGAAATGTTTGCTCAGTGGGAGAGCTGAGACAAGCGCTGAAATAACTGTCCCCCACCCTGATGAAAATGCATGAAAGTGCGGTACACTTAAGAGTCCTGGTTGGCAGTTTGAAACAATGGTCACCCTAATAGGCTAACAACAATGCTAACAAAAACAATGACGGTTTTCAACACAGAAAAAATGATAAATAATCATGAGTCATTCAGTGTTTGATTTATTTTATTTAAATCTACAAAAAGAGATTGCAGTTCAAGGCTGGATTACAAATTACAACAAATTTTTTGGATAATATTGCACCGGAGCTCATAATGAAGTGGCACAATGCTAACCTTTTGGACCGAGAAAAAAACCTGAAATGACCCCTAGGTCATAAGCAAAGAACAGAACTATACTGTACATTCATATTAACGTGTGAGTTTCACCATTTCCCTCACACTGAAGGTATATAAAATATTTTTATAAAATATTTGTTCTTTCTGTTTAATTTCTTCCTTAAAAAGCCTTTTCAGTGGGATCTTTCCAGAACAGCTCACTCTTCATATCACTTTAGACCCAGTGCAGGTAGAGATTCATAGTCCATTAGATTGTGGTCGGTATACATCATTTTGTCTATTGATTATGTTACGCATTGGTGTACGTGTGTGTGTGTGTGTGTGTGTTATAATGGGATTATACAAGGGTTCGGCCTTGGCTGAATACTCAATTCTGATAGGTCCAAGGTTTTGCATTAAATCTCAGTAAAAGGACACCAATTGTCTGGAGCCGACACTGACTGTTGGTCTGCAGACGCCATAGGATGTTCATGTCTGCCAAATGTCCATTTAGGCAACTTAGATGATCAAGTTGTTATGTCTGATGTTTTACTAGTAATGTATCAGTACACCAAGACTTGTGTGTGACTGTCAAATCTTCCTGCAAAACATGAAAAAAGAAATTTAAAAAAGTTAAAATACACATTTTGATCAAAATGCTATGGAAGCCCATTTCCACCAATGTGACGAAAAAAAGTCAAGTAAGTAATTATAATGAGAAACTCTCAAAATAATGACTTAATATTTCAAAATATTGAGGAGGTTTCTCATTATTTTGAGATACTAGATCAAAATATTGCTAAAGTTTCTCATTATTTTAAGATAAGTTTAAATATTGAGAAATGAGAAACTAAGTAATTATTTTGAGATTCTAAATAATTATTTTGAGTTATTATTTCCAGATGCTACATCAAAACATTAAGAGTTTCTCACATTTGTTTGGCACATTGGCAGAAATGTGCTTCCATAGATGTGCTGTTGTATGTATAGATATGTTATTAGAGAGACTTTTCTACCCTGATCAGAGTAAATTCTGGTGTAAATGGTAAGTACTGGGAGTTTTTATAACCTTCATTGCAATAAAAATGGTCAGATTTAAACACTTCAGATGCAGTGTAGACACAGCAGACTCCTGCAACCCTCCACCTTTTCATACACACACACACACACACACACACATATTCAAGCAGTGATCTTACAAAACCAGCGATTTTAGAAAACCAAAGCATTGCAGGTCGTTATCCTAATTGTCAAAGCCGTAGGCCTGTTCTGTACATCGCCGTAATAACTCCAGTACATTATCATTCAGTGCCACCGTGGGCACCCTCTAATAAGCACCCATAAACACTCTGCATGTGGAACCCCAGTCCAATCCTTACTGAAAATGAACAAGGATCTGAGCTGGGATTTGGAGGCCTATTCATCTTTTAGTGGTGATGGGCGAGCCTCCGCTGGCTAGCTGGGGGAGCATCATTTATGCTAACAGGGCCTGTGGAGAGTCAGCCAAAAAAAAGAGGGGAAAATATCATTAACATAATGCTTCATCTACATACCAATCCTAGCAGCCACACAAAGACACACACATACACATGCATACACACATGCCCATACTTTGCGGTAGTTTAGAGGTAGCATTTTGTCTTACTATACACACATATATGCTCCCATGCATACATGGATTTTTTCATACTGCAAATATACATGAATACATACATGTACACACACATGCAAACATAGGATGCAGGTTTAAATGTATAAATAAAAATACATATGCACATGCAGATGCACACACAGTCATTGTGAGAAGAGCAGACAGCAGTGGGGGTTGGACCGGGTTTCAGTCCCAGCTCTTTGTTTGATGCCTGTATGGCTGTGGCTCCTTTTAATGAGCTCTAATGGCGGTCCAGAAGGATTCTAATTAATCTGCACACACACAAAAGGCCTGTCTCGTCCTCTCTGTCTCTCTCGCCCTCTTTCTCTCTGTCTCTGTTGACCTCTCTCTTTCTCTCTCTCTCTCCTCATCCCCCTACTACTTCCGTGCACTCCATCTCCAGCTTTCCAGAACCCTCCCTTTCTTCCTTCCTTCCCCAGTCCACGGTGGATATTAAAACCGAGGCATGTATGTGACAGGAGGTGAAGGCCATAAGGGGAAAAAATGGATGATTTAATTGCACCAAAGATGGCTATTATTATGAGATTGCAAAAACTATTTCCAACAGCACCAGCAGCCAGGAGTCACCCAAGGACCCCCACCACCCACCATCCCCCAGCCTTAAGTGCCCAATGTTCAGGTAGCAAAGGTCATGCCACTGTTGTCACCAGTCCCCAAATGAAGACACTAATGAAAGGTTTGACGTACATTCTATGGCCCGGCAGCTCCATAACGATTCCACCTTTTACTGGCACATCACATTTATCTTTCATCCTCATTAGCCTAGCTTTGAGCTAAGCTTTTGAGTCACCAAGAGGCTGACATCAACAATCGGGAGGATCGCTCTAGAAGTACAATGACTGAGACGATCCTCTGATTTAATGAAGAACCAAAAGATGAACTATAATATAGAGCTCAGCACGAATAGTTGCAACAGTAGATGTATGGTTTTTTAAACATTGTTAATACATTAAAGAGGTCCAGTGTGTAACATTTAGCAGGATTTATTGTCCAGAGTAATTTAAGCAGATACTTTAGTGAGTTTATCTATCATAAACTACAGAGGACTAACAGTCTACAGCTATGCTAGCAGCTCTGTGCTGCTGTACTTACAGCTGTGCTTTATGCTAACTGCTAACATCTGCAACATGCTCACAGTGATGATGATCTTTTAATAGGTATATAATGTTAACCATGGTCGCAAACTTATGACCTGTTGGTGGGGTTACATAGAAAGTTAGGGGATTATCAATTAACATTCATCCTCTGGGGAACATGAATGTCAATACAAAATTACAAACATGGCATTCTCGCTCTGCAATCTGTGCACAGTTATGCACAATAGTAGCACTCTGACTCTGTTTGACCTGAATGGAATGCAACCTTAATCAGTATCACTGGTAACCAGTGTTGGGCAGTAAGGCATAACCAATAATAATATTACTTTCTCCAGTAACTAGCAGTTAGTGTAACTAATTACTAATAAATTTCACTAATATTACAGTTACTCCCCCCAAAAAGAACCATTTAGAACCTTATGTTTCCAGCTGGCTGGTATATGAATGAAAGGCTGATGAGGGCAATAAGGGTTCAGGTGTGGGGATGGGTGGGGCAGCTCAGGTGAGGGAGGAGATGGGGAAAAGGTAACTGCAGAGCAGGACGGGTGACAGGATCCCTAATGACAGGACTGTTAGTAATATAGCAGGTGAACACAAAAAGGAATCAAGAATATATTGTCTAGGTGAACTCAACATGAGACTTTATTTGGACTTAATTTGTGTGTGAAACCTCAATAATTCTCCTTCAGATAGACATGATGTCTTAAAAATGTTGCTTATAACTTGAGCAAAGTCAGTTTAAAGGCGAACCCTGCCAGCCTATCTAATTATGTGTTTGTTTTCTTGCCTCTCTGTGTCTGCAGGTACCACAAGAAGCTGAAATGGGTGACTGAATGACGTGGCATTTTAGCCGGTGACGATGTGCCCCCACTTTCTGCAAGGGCAAAGGACAGGACAACACTGATTATGCATACTGATCTTCCACAAACACTATGACTGCTGGTTCTTACAGCAGACTGACTCAAAGCCATCGACATTCTTTTATTCCAATAGGATAATTCTCCATTATATCACACTTTGCGCCACAGCATATAGCCGAAAACAATAAAATATACCCATTTTTCTTACTGGGTTAGTGGAGATCGAATACACATACAGTCAGAATACAGCAGTTTTGAAACCCCCTCCAGCTGTTGGAGTAGTGGGGTAGAATGTTTTGTTAGATGGTATACAGTGTACTGCACAAGCACTTCCATGATGAATGGGTCTATCAAACAGCCAAAACCAGAAATCAGCATCAATGTGAGTTCATGTGTATTGCTGTGTGTTTGTGTGTGTGTGTCCTACAGTGGACGTAGGACAGTAGTCTTGATGCCAGACAGATTAGAAAACCGATTTCCTGGAGATGCTGACACACACAAACACTTTTCTTCTTTTTCTTTCATTCATTACACACTAGTCTGAGCTTATTAGGGTGTTCTCTCTCTGCTAAACTTCTGCTGCTATTAACTGCGTCTCAAACTGGAGCCTGGGGACTCCAGCAGGGGCTGTTAATGGGGGTCAGGGGGTGCCCAAAGAGTTTGGTGTTGTTGGTTTGGATGTGGTGCAGAGGCAGAGCGGGTCGTCCCCTAATCAGAAGGTTGTTGGTTCGGTCCCTGGCTCCTGGTGTCACATGTCAAAGATACTGAATAAGATGCAGTGTGTGAATGTGTATGAATGCATTAGTTTCTGTTCGATGTTTGAATGTGTGTGAAAGGGTGAATGTGGCATGTAGTGTGAAAGCGCTTTGAGTGGTCGGAAGACTAGAAAGGTGCTGTACAGGTCCTTTTGCTATTTACATTTCAAGTTATACAAACATAAATCCTGTTTGAGGCAACATAGAATATCTAGTATAATGAACAACCTTGAGTTGTACAAGTTGGCTCAACTGAAAATGTTATTTACTTAACTTTAGGACTAGTTTATCTCAGTTGCAATGTTAGGTTTGTTAAAAAATTTAACTGCCTAATTTTCCTACACAAATCAGTCTTCTTTTTTTATTATATATATTAAAATATATATCTTCTCAATAAAAAAAATCCTCCCCATCACTTTTAAACAGTAAAATCACTTTTTGACCAGCACATTTTTTTTAAGTTTATATTTAATATTTAAACTGAAATCCCAAAATGTCATTTGAGTCATCATGTCAAGTCATCATGTCAAGTCAAGTGAGAATCAAGTCCAAGTCTTGTCTCAATTCAAGTCATGTCTCAATTCAAGTCAAGTTGCAAGTCATCAAAACAGTAACGTCCAAGAAGGAGAAATACTTTATTGATCCCCTAGGGGGAAATTGTTTTTTTCACTCTTTATTATACACACACACACACACTGAA
>NW_023339650.1:713150-717617 GCF_004916995.1 Morone saxatilis
GCAGCCGTTAATTATGCATAACTTCAATATAATTTAAAGGGGCGAGTGAACCCCCCATACAGTTGTCATGAACAGGGAAATTAGCTAAAGAGACCAAAAGCATTTTTTGAAACAGGCTGTAAACATGTTTATTTCTGGTGTAAAGTTGGACTTTTTTATATGGGGTCTTATGGAGATGAACTAATTGCTGGAGCCAGCATTTAGTGCCCATTCGAGAAACTGTAGTTTTTGTCACGTCATCATTTGCAGCCACAGAGATTGACCCTTGGTACCAACACAGCCCCTTGCATTTTTCTAATGAATGAGTCCGAACTGGATAATTATTCCACCAGATATTGTCAATGTCAGCAATAGTCTGCTGTAGAGACTTTTTCAGTTTTCAGTTCTCACGTTTTCAGATGGATGGATATGGATTTGGTTTAAAAACTGACTGTACTCACATCACAGCCTTTCTCCTCATTCCTTCTCCAGTGACTCCTCTCCTCTCCACTCTCCTGGCAGTGGAGGAGTGGAGCTTTATGTAGCTTTTAGCCCACAGGTTCAAGGCCAAAACACTCTGCAGCAAGAGGTTCACATAGAGAAAAGAGAGGAAGGAGAGGAAGGGAAGAGAGGCATTGAAAGGGAAGATCTTTTGTCTCTCCATCACTCTACACAGCTAGTTTTCACCAAGTACATCTTACAAGAGACTGCTCCTTTTTATATTCAATCATACAAGAATATCACAACAAATCCTTCAAACTAAAATGTTGTTTGTCAGTGTTTTCCAAAACCAATATGACCAAAATTATTTCATATGACTTGCCTGCAATTTGGTTTAGGTTTGGTTAGATTTAGGCACAAACAAACTAACACTGTCATATTTCTTGGGAGGATGGTCTCAAATATAGACTGAAACACATTATGAACAATAAACACAAAAACTGTGTGATTTACAGTTTGGACTTTTTGTCTGAAAATGTTCACTGGTGACAGTTTGTGGCGATGCGGAGGTTTTGGAGTGCACAGCATACTGTTCCTCATAATTAGAATGGACTATTTAGTGTTGGGGATCAAAGTGGATTGAAGGGGAACAGCCTGCCAAGACACAGCTATCCCCCCTCAAATCCCATGAAAAGATCCAAATCAACAATGTGTCAGTCTGCCTCTCAATACTTTGACTTTCCTACCCTGTCTGTAGCTATCAGCCCTCTCAGCTCTCAGCTCCTTCTGAGGAGAATAGTGCATTTGTTGGGGACTATTTTCATGGTTAGGGTTATATCCGTACAACAAGTTACCAATGCACATCATAAAACTAAACTCTGTGTAGTCGTTCTTTGCGTGTTTAGTGGCCACCGTAGTTTCTCCTTCTCGCTTAGAAAGGGAGGGTGCCGAGGGTTGGGAACTGTAAAAACTAAAACTTGTCTGTGTTGCAATGAATTGTGGATAATTAAATCAGTGAAGTCTGATGAAGTCTGTTTGAGGCCCCTTCTGGACTGGATGAATTGTGGGTTTGGACACAACAAATACATGTCCTTGTGTTACGTACATTTACATTTTGCCGCAAATACTTATGTACTTTTACTTGAGTAAGATTTTGAATGCAGGACATGTTGTTGTTGTATTAGGACTTTTACTTTTGTAAGTAGATAAATAGATAAATATTTCTTCCACCCCTTTTTGGGAGTAGAAATGTCACAGTGACTGGTGTTTTCCACCAACAGGGCAACCGGCTTCATTCCAGTTCAAGCTACAAGTTTGGAACTGTTCTGAGCATTTCGACCAAACTTAAATTGGTTCAGAATTTGAAAAGCTGGTTCGCTAAAAGAGTCTTTTATTTTGGTAATACAGTGATTTGTACTGATTTGTATTGTAATATTTTTGCATGTTGCTGTATACCACTGAAAAGGTACACGTTAGAAAAAAAACCCAACCCTCATGTTAGAAACACACACTGTGAAAGTGCCTTCTAGGATGCCCCTATAGATAAAACATGATGAAGTGCCCTGTAGGCTGCCCTTCCAGTGGACAAAACACAATAAAGTGCCTTCTAGGGTGCTAATGCAAACCATGACTAAGCAGTTTAACCAGAAATACATCACAACTTTCTGCGTGCTGATGCCCTTCTTATTTATTTTTGCTGATTCCACTGATAACAAGACTGTTTGGTTGTGTTGCCATAAGCTCATAGTAATGTCATTATTTGATCCTCTTTATTCCCTGGTTTACAGTTTGGCAGTGTTTTGTCACACTGCTCCATTTGGCCGTATCCTTTGATATATAATGATATATTATTGTCAGTGCAAGTGAAAATACGAGAGGGGCTGCACTTCTGCATTTTACAATGAATTTCCCAAACAGCTTATATTGGAGGAGGTGGGTAAAATCAAACTGATCTGGTAAACAAGTGGAGGCTCTGTTTTGAGGATTTTGTGAAGCTCAGCAACAGGTGAGTTTTTTCCACATGAAATGTGAAATGAAACATTGTTACATGTTTTTCCTGTTACAGCCGGAGACTGGGGAGAAGGTTTGTGAAATAGCTTACGAGCATCATTAAATTAACAGAAACACAGCACAACACCGATTGAACTACAATGGGGTTGTTAAACTGAAAGTGGAAATGCCAAAACCCAGTATTTAGACTAGCTCCCTCTCCACTTCTATCTCAGCAGCATGGTTTTATTCCCGTGCTGAAAAGCAATCAGCTGTGATCCACTTGTGCCAACAGAGTGCTGAGAGCTGGACTCCTCCATTACAATCAGCAGTGGCCCCACTCAGCTTTAAAGACAGGGTGAAGCTGTAAGCTAGCATTAGCTTAACACTGATCAGCAATCAGCAGCTTCTCCACTCCACAGTGGCTGGCAAAGCAATATGCACACACACACACACGCACCCATGCATACAAAATACAGTACATACATACAGTACACACTCAAACATACAAGGTCAGTTCTGAAGATACCACACAATCTATATTAGTCAGCAGTTGGTATTATATAAAAATATCCCAGTTGATTGTATTATAATGTTTAGCTACAATTCTTTTAGTTTTTATTAGCATGTAAAAGCCTCATTCACATATACTTTTCAAGAGAGACTTGAAATGTGCCAAAAAGGCAGCATATTGACATATAAAAGATGGACGTTGGGTCTGTAATTCCATCCACTGTACAAAAATGAAGCCAAAATATCCCAGATACGGCCACTGCCATCTTCTGCCATTTGGAGCCAGAGTCTGCACAGTAGTGATTGGGGTTGGCGGCCCAGTATTAAAGTCACGCCCATACGCTCAGCCGACCCAACTGCAAGCAGGGCTCAGCTGTCATTCATGACATGAAACTCTGTTTTATAGCCTTAAATAACTAATTAAAACCAAACTGATCAGAAAAATACACTTACAACACTTGAACATACATCAGAGTGATAAAAACTACCTAAAATGACAAAAACCATCTTTGAGATCTGCTAACATGGAGGCAGCAAGCTTTATGACCTATACTGCAGTCAGCCACCAGGGGGGAATTGGAATGTTTTGGCTTCACTTTTGGAGAGCTGTCATATCGTCCATCTTAATATATGTTGATGAGGTAGCATAATAATATTAGAATGTCAATAAATACAATAAAAACAAAGTTAACTAAATCAGGAATTATTATACTTTCTGCGTCTGCTGGGGTTCGCATGGTGCAAATTTGTACGCAGCCTACTGATGAGGAAACACAATAGATAAGAGTGTAATCAGCATAAAATGATACAATATATTTAATGAGCTGTCACAAACGTATTTAAGTAAATGCAAGAGTCATGGTCCTAGTATAGAACACTGAGGCATAGATTTTGATACACAGTAGGGGAGAAGAAAGCTAACTGGACACATTGAGTTCTAGCTGACATGCAGTTGTAGTAGCAAACCAGTTTTAAACAACAGATAAACAACTAAGGTACTTATTATCAACTGTGTCAAAAGCCTTGACCAGATAAATAAAAGAGCTGCTCAGTATTTATTCAGTCCAGTCCTTCAGTAAAGTAATTTACCACTTTAAGAGCAGCAGATACTGCATAGTGCTGTCTGTGAAACTGTAATTTCACCATATGAAAAAGACGACGGTGTGTGAAGGTGTAGCTTCAAAGTGCAATAGTTACACTGAGGCAATGTTTCTGTCTTTGTATAATTACTGCTTTTTAGTGCAGACACAAATGCTTTAAGGTCGCCTCATAAACCTTGTACTTGCAAAGCTGACTGTAAGCAGAATTACAAAAAATTATAGATAAAATGGGCTTGTAGCTTAAAAAAAAAGGATTAGTTGATAAGTTGATACTTTTGAAAATGACCTGTACTGTAATGACTCTATACCTATATCTACTGTATATTCAGTATAATGTACATTTTCATAGTATTAATTCTATCAATGCAAAAACATTTTATTCACTGACTATTCACTGCTTTTTCTTTGACGTTTTTCTTTTTTGCTTAAAGGGACACTTCACCCA
>NW_023339650.1:717717-720803 GCF_004916995.1 Morone saxatilis
ACTCATTATTGTTCTAAGCAGATTGTTTGTACATATATCTTAATACATGTTTCGAGAGGATCTTTAAATAAATCAATGTCATTGTTGTACTTTGTTGCATGTACTGCTTTTTCAATGACTGCAGTTCCAACATCAAAAGTAAAAAAGTAAGGGGATTTTCAACGAAATCCCCTTACTTTTGACAGAATCTGAAAGTAGCATGGGGCTTTGGCTGTACAGAGAGCAGATCAGGACCAAAGACAGGTCCAGCACTAGAACCAGTGCGATGAGTTTATCCTGGCAGTGCATGGGGGTTGGTGGGTTCAGGTTAAATTTCTACTGCAGCACTGCTGATCTTATATTGTATCTTATTTAATGCGAAAGTTTGCCTTAATTGTGGTTGCACTTGTGCACTGCAGAGTCTGCCCAACACACACACACACACTCGCTGTTTTATTTTCTTATTGTGACTGTGTCTGTTTCAAGAGATGCTTTCTCTGCATTTTGTTCTTTTATTCCTTGCTATTAATGCTAAGCAGAAAAGCAGCAGCTTCCTCCCTGTGGCGCTCCACTTGCCTCCTGCAATCATCCTGTTTGCACTGCCCCTGAAAACAAGTAAAAAGTTATTTCCCTGTAGTCTTGGTACAAACAGAAAAAAAACATAAAAACCCAGCAAAGCTTCCTTTCGCAATGTTTTGTTTCAAACCAGACGGGGCCATTTTGAGCTGTTTTTCCTCTGTTTTACCAGTAGCCCACCTCAATTAGTATCCCACAGGCTATGTAGCAAAGTATAAAGCCACTTGTTTTAATCTGTTCACAGTAGGAGAGGGACTGAAAAGATGATTTTCTGTCTGCGACGTGGGGCTCTGATAGACCTGAATCTCACTGAGCACAGTTGGGCCCAGCCGGACATAATGTCCAGGCGTTCTTTATGCCATACCTGTCGTCATCACCCTATTAATTCTTTCATTTCACAGGTAATAAAGTGTAGTTAGAGGGCACAGCATGACGTCCCGCCTGCAACAATAACAGCACACTTTTGGTGTGGGATTTTCTTTTGATTTTCTGATGAGAGATGTGGCATTTGTGTGCTCTTTCAGCTGTGTGTTCATCAATGTTTGAAATAGAACGCTCCGGGGTAATAACTGAAAGTAGTGAGATTATATTGCTGGGGGGGAATGCAAATGTTGGGATATCATTTACTTGGGAGAAGAGTGGCAAGGTTTTTGTGGATTGTGGTAAAATTAAACACTGCCAGGCAGGCAGGAAATGGGCTGGAAGCATTTGCAACCATCATTATGTCCACTGCGAGTAAATCACTGTTAATTTATTTTACTGTATGTGTTTAATTAAAGCATGTAAACTTCACAAAAGGGCCGATAAAGGACTGAATGATGCATTGATTGTCATACACACTTTCCTCATGTGTAATAGCTCCTGAAAACTTAGACAAAAGGCAGTGGCCTGAGGAGTGTAAATAGCACATCATTAATTAGCAAACAGACTAAAACAACAAGGCTAGCCAGATTAGTCAGAGTCAGATTAGCCGCTGTGGCTGCAGCACCAAACCACCAATGCATCCCAGCAAAATAGGATTAAAGACAAAGCCAAAAGCAAACATCCAAAGGCCTGGGATTCACTCTTGTTAGTTTTATTACGTGGATGGAGAAATACAATGTATGCTAACACAAAAGCTCAGGAGAAGATCATTCATTCCTTCCAGAGAGGAAAGATGGCGTCTACAGGCAGGCCACACTTGGTGGTGGGCCCAGCCAGTGGTGGAGTGGTAATTGGGAGGTTTGGTAAAAAACAAACTTGGGTGAGCTGTGACCCAAAACAATTTTTATTTCAGTTAGCCAGTCAGTAGACAGACCTGGCAGCAAATTTAGACACGGCTGTAGAGGATTTATCAAAGCCGATTAATAGACTGTCCAAAGGGACCGTCCACAATTGTTGATGTACTTGACATTGCCCCAGTGACAATAAAACTGTAGTAGATAACTTTTATACAAATAAAATAATTTATACTTTTTGTCATATTTGCTGAAACTTTCACTATATCCTGACAGTAGAACATGAGACACATAATTAGCGAAAAAAATCGGGTTCTTCTGGCTCCTCCTAGTGGTCCTAATGGTGTTTGTAAGAATCCACCGGACCCAAACAAAAACATATAATATATTCAAGCCTCTAACCCAAAGGGTCTTTATAGCTTTCTTGGCTCTGATTGGTTGTTTTTGTTCAGCCCACCCAGGGTAACATCCAGTGGATCATTTAAGCATTTTGCAGAGAAACACAGAGAGAAACAGAGACAGACAGGGAGAGAGAAAAGCGTTATCTTGTACGTGAAGATGGTGGATATTTTACCAACATGGACCAGGTAAAGCATTCAGTATCACAGAGGTTTTTCTTCATATTACTCCAAAAAGAGTGTGATTTGTGACGGAACAACATAAACTTTAGACATTTTTCTATCGTATATGATACAATAAATGATATATATGATATGATGATATATATCATCTTATTGCTTTGTCGTAGAAACAGTTGCTAATTCATGCAAACAGTGTTTCAGAACTATCTGGTGCAGGCAACTAATAAATAATCTTGTTCTGACTGGCAGTTGAGCCCCTCTTTGGACCAGTAAGTGTTGGAGATGTAACGTTCCTCTAAAATCTCTCTGGTGGTGTTGGAAAAATTGGATAAATGCTAAAGCAAATGAATGGACAGACGGTGGCTCATGGTCCCAATACAGTTTAATAACCTCATCCACGTACAACGATCAATAGCAAGTCAATCGATACGTACTGGCCTCTGTTGCAGCATCCAACACGAACTGAGGAACTTGGTCAAAGAATACATACAATTTATGAATTTGGTTTTATTTATTAAAGAGGTCATGCAGACGGCTTCATTATTTGCCAGAGACACAGCCACGAAGGCTTAGACCACAGAGAAGGATGGAACTGAGCGTTTGCAGAAACAATAAGTGAAGCTCCAAAACACCACTTGTCTGTGTCTTCGATTAGACCCGAGACCCCACCGAGGAGCTGACTGGCTGTAGTGATGGGAATTCCGGCGTTTGGCTCGGCTCACTAAAAAGAGCC
>NW_023339650.1:720903-722545 GCF_004916995.1 Morone saxatilis
CTCTGTACTTGTATTGTTAGATTTTAGTGCTGCATTTGACACCATCGATCATATCATATTACAGAGACTTGTGAATCTAATTGGCATTAAAGGAATCATTCTCAGTTTGTTCATATTAACGATGAATCCTCCATAAACACTAAAGTTAGTTATGGAGTTCCACAAGGTTCTGTGCTTTGACCAATTCTATTCACTTTATATATGCTTCCCTTAGACGTTATTAGGAATCACTCCATTAACTTTCACTGTTATGCAGATGATACCCAGTTATATCTATCAATCAAGCCTGATGAAATTAATCAGCCTAGACGCCAAAAATTAATATGTAATACTGCTTTAATAAACATTTCAAACGTGAGTTGTCTGACTAACCTTCTGTTATGAATTGGCACTGTACAAATAAAATTGAATTGAATTGAATTGAATCTCAGAAGGCCCCTGTAGAACTATCTATGAGGGGGAAGTGAGGTCCTCTTAACCACTCTTCTCAAACTACCACTCACAAATTTCTTTCCGGTGTTGGAGCTAGAGGTGGTAATCGTGTTAGGACACCCCGATTCCGCTACATCCGGATTCAACACCTCCTCCACAGTCTGCCATGAGCCCAACACAGAACTCCCAGTCAGGAGGAGGAGGAGGAGGAGGCTGGCGAGGGAGCGCATACAAGATACCACCTCTACATCACCAAAACTCCAGAGGAGAAGAGAAGGAGAAAGAGGAGGCCAAAACTGTACTCCATTTATGATACAATAACAAGCACATAAGATGTATTGTAAGATTCTCGAGTGCAAGTGCAAAGGCATCTACTGAAAAAACTGCTTGAGTAGCCCAAAGAAAAAGTGAGCCGAGGAATGATTTGTCCCATTTGAATCATGAATGATTGGAAGTGAACATTAATAATAATCAGAAATAATTCACTCATGTGATGCGCAAAATCAAAGAAGTGCAAATGTTTGTGCTGTCATTAGGCTCTCATGAGCATTCGTTTCCCTGACGAGAAACCTCTACGGTATTCCAAATAAAGATTATTATCTGTCAGAAGGTAAAAAGTAGTGTGACATTGTAACAGCGCGGCAAAACCGGTGGAGGTGAAGCTGGATAGTCGTACAGAGTTTTATCTTTGTTCTCCCAATCCCATTGTGCAAAGAAATGTAGTCGCTGCATGGATTATATTTTCAAGTATGATCCATAACAAGCATAAAATCATTCCACCACCATTAGATAAACTCATGGAACCACTGAAGGCCTGAGCCAGATGACCTTTAAGGTCAGAAATTTTAACAAGGACGTCTGGAGTAGAGCTTTGATCCTCTGCCCTCATGGACCCGACACGACCTGCCAGGTTTGGGCCCAAAGCAATGCCATAGGTCAACTGTCGTGGTAAGGGCTCAATTTGGGCTCTCACAGAATTTTTTGGGTCTCGGATTGGGTCGGGCCAGATGTTTTGGGCTTGTTCAAAGCTCAATCTAGGATCACAGTTCTAATATCAAAGATATAGATAGATATAGTTACTCTTAGTTAGATCTTAGTTAGTCTAGATAGTTCTAGATAGATATGTATTATATTATTGTAGAGAACAATCATACAGTTAGTTTTGGAAGTGATCCATATCAAATGACCTATTTTGTCATTTAGACATGAA
>NW_023339650.1:722574-723638 GCF_004916995.1 Morone saxatilis
GAAATAGTGGGGCTATTTTAGGCAGCTATAATGCATTACATTATTTAGAATTCAGGCAGTGTTGGAATAGATTAAATAATATTCAGTGTATCCAACATGTTTTTTTATTTATTTTTGCAGTTAAACTAACAAAAACACTATAAGAACAAAGTGTCCCAGGCTAGCCCTAATATATAGACAGAATAAACTAGTGCACAATATCAGTGAAGGTAAGAACAGTGGAGTAGTATGTGTGAAAGAGTTGGTATACCTGGAGGTCCAGTTGGGCCAGTGATCAGTGAGGGCTCCTCTCTCTCGTGCTTTCTGAGTCGGTCTGTTCTCTCTCCATCTTACCTTGTCTGTCACTCTCCTGGGCCTCAGCTTGCTTCTTTTGCTCTCACATTGACGAAGGATGCTATATCTGCTGTCTTTCTCCTCTGACATAACATATATCTTATATCTTGCAGTAAATGCTTTAATTTGTTTGATTATCTAAATCAAACCTAGGAAGTTAGGCAGAAATGGTACTGGTAAATTACTGTTAACAGAATGTACTGACAAGTGATAATGAGCAGTGAGCAAATGCCTATACACAAATAGTAGGTTGGCATCATGAATAGACATAGGACAGTATGACATTACAATACAATTATCTTGGCCAAAATAATTGCAATACATGATCAACTATCATGAAAATTAATTATTAAATAAAATAAATTAATATTAATTAAAATTGCACTAAAACATGCTGGAATCACTTTACCTTATATTTTGTTAGTAAACACGTATTTATAGAAACCTCATCTCTCTCTGCTTTATTTTGGACTTTTTTTGTGGGGGCTACAACAGGAAAGCCAAGCTTTCAGCCATGAAGACAGGTTAAGGATTTTGGATTGACTGGAATGGAGCGAAGCCTGCGAACTAGTTCAGGCAGTCAACTCGAGCTGCGCTGATATACATGACATGCCTTATTCCATAATCACTAACCAAGCGCACCCTTCCAATCTGGCGGTCTATTTAAACTGCACAATTTCCCAGCTCTCCCTCTGCTCTGTCAATGCCGCTGTTGCCCTGTATCCGTATTT
>NW_023339650.1:723738-727803 GCF_004916995.1 Morone saxatilis
AATCGAATAAAAGCATTCAAATGAGCATGTACCGGAGTATTTCTGACCCTGTCACATAAGCTTAGTGAGACAGTAAGACTCATGCAATAGAAACTTTCCACAGGCTCTCGCGCCACATTTCGATTTTCTTATGCAGTGAGAAACAAATTTAGAAATAAAACAGCACAAAAAGAGACAAGAGTCAACACAAAAATGACAACAATTCCTATATTCAAGTTATTATACACTAATGAAAACACAAATACTATATTCCATTTCTGACAATAGAGCCTCCGAAATGTTACACACTATACCTTTCACTAACACGTGTGGAATTTAGAAAGGTTTATTGCAGGTAATGAATAAATGAAAACTGATGTGGTGTACTGTAGGAGGGATGAATGGATCGGGAAAGGGTTAAGGGATGAAAGAATGACGGATTGAAGGGATAAAGAGTTGAGAAATGAAGGGGTATCGGAAGGAAGGGTGAGGGATGAACGGATGGGTTTGTTGGCGGGTGGATGACAGGACAGAGGGGTTCGACAAGATGGAGAGAACCGAGTGGGTTGTGGGACTCTGAGTGGGGGAGCTGTCTCTTCATATCTCTTGTAGAGAGCCCCCAAAGAAAGTTCGAAATTGACTTGATATTGTTTAGGTCGTTACAGATGTATGTGAGATATGCTTGAGAAGACCATCTGCCGAGGAGTTTAGTGACGTTATCTGGGATTCCCTGCCTGGAAGCAGTGGATGTGGCTCGGATGCAGGGAATGCCCCTATACGGCTTTTCTGTACCCTTTAGAGTATTCAGGTAAGAGCGAGCTGCGGAACGCGGCAGTAGAGTTTTGGATCTACTGAGCCCCCACAAGTTCCCTGATTGAATCGTTGCAGGCAACTGGTGGCTTGGGATGCGAAAGGGAATATGATATGATGATTTTTTTGTGTTTCTTGTCTGATGCCGATCATGTGGAAACTGAGTCGAGGAGGGAGTGAATGGATAAGGTGTGCTTAAGTACGTTTTGAGCGGAAATGAGATGCAAGGCGTGGTCTGCCTGTAATGGTTTTGTTAAGAGGGCTTGCCTGCATTTTGGTATGAAAATGGGAGAAATTGGAAATAATTAGGGAGAAAACTCAATTTCATACTAACCTACCTAAGACCATCAGCAAGACAATTGGCTATATAGTTACATAGTTTAGTTAATGGCTGCCAACAGGTCAGATTCAGTCAGATTCCAGATTGAAATCAATGAAACAAGAATCAACACAAAATGAAAGGTCCTTGTAGGGGCTTTAAGATCCGAAAAATATGACCAGAAAGAAATATCAAAAAGTAATTAGTATTGCTTTTAAAATTCTGACTTTCAGGCTTACAGTAAAGACACTATCATACATTCACTGACAGAGACATCCACATCTGGAGACCCTTCTCATCCCTCCAATTTATTAGCCCCCAGGGAGTCAAATTGGACAGCAGGGGCCCTTGTTAGAGATCATATTTTTAATCTCCTCACATGAAATGACTGTCCCTCTCATTCGACATTATGGATGAGATCCCATTAAGGAGCGTGCCAGGTTTATGTGTCACCAATGAAGCAATATGAAAGGAGCCGGGCGACGAACAAATGCTCCACTCCATCACCGCCAGATAAAAGTAAATGGATCATGTCTCTAATAGTTGGCCTACTTTAAGACAGATTGCTTGTTAAATGATTTGCATGTTGGAGAGGGGAAGAAAGAGAATGAGACATTTAGCCATCTTTTTTATGTGACGATATTAAAAAAGAAATCTGTGCAGAAGGACTGCTTTGTCTTGCGGTCTTCTCTTTAGCCCTCATCGGGCTACCTTGTGGTGACAACCTTGTGTTTATCTTGTCAGTACGGCTAAAACAAAGTGAAATGTTTGCTATTTTGTAGACAATTTAAATTCATGCATTCAATGCTGTCCTTTTGGCAGGGTACCATATGCGCTCCATAGGATCTCAGCAGTAATGGATATTGATAGCCAGTCTGGCTGCTTTCACAAAACTATTCCTCGACCTTATCTTTTTTAAGAATGAAGTACTATGGAGAAGTTCCAAAAGTACAAAACACAATTGCGGGTGTAAGCAGCACATTTTGTCAGTGACAGCCTGTAGATAATGAGGTGTGAAAAGGATTTCTCATCTGAAACCGTCGAGGATGCTCATTCCGTCTATGTAGCTCACATCAGGAATGTACAAGTCTGCTCGCAAGGTGACATCTTTTCAATTAATTATTCTGCAGAAACATCTCAACACTTCTTTCCAGGTAAAGGCCTTAAGAACCAAGAAATCCAATCTATTCTGTTTATAATATGATTTAAATCTGCCATTTCCCTGTACCATCTATTAGGGGTGATGTGGGGAAGTCATTGACTTTTTCTGAAGGGTTAAAGCAGGTCACCATGAATGAAAAAATATGGTCAGTGTGTGTGTGTGTGTGTGTGTGTGTGTGTGTGTGTGTATCTTATTTAGCATCCAATCCGATAGTGAGCAAGCTAGGCCCCTTGTCAGTGTGTTACTTCAGTATAATTACAAGACACTGATCAACCTGGATATTGATTCTATGTGCCTGATCAAATGTCAGGAGGAGGAGGAGGTAGAGGGGAAGAATCAAATGGAAGCTGTTTGTTTACACGTTTACAAGTTTTTGGTTTTGCTTTGTGTGGCTCTTTCAGCTAAGTAACCTGACTTAGGATCTTTTCCTAATTTCAAAAAGTTGTTGTCCCTAAACTTCACTAAACCAAAACCGTTTCACAATGTTCATTCAACCCAGTATGCAGATATATCTAAATATACTAAAAATATATACCACATGCAAAGAACTGCATTGTTTTTGCTGAAAAATGCATGGGGTTGCCATAAAGAGGGCATGTCTGCAAAAGGGAGACTTGTGAACATTTAAAAATGGCCATGTTATCATGCTAGCATGCGTTAGGTCATCTAGCTTAATATTATACCAGTATCTTTACTCTAGCTTTAAAAAGGAGCCCACTATAGCCTCTGAAAAAAGGGTACAAAGTGGAACAGTTAAAGTTAATGGGGTGGCTCTTGAGGTGGCCAATCAAATTTCAGGGGGGATCAGTGCCACCCCAGGCCTCCTCTCTGGCTTGCCCCTGCCTACAGTGTCACAGGGCCACGGTGACGTATTTTGTCATTTTTTTTGTTTACACTGGAGCCATCAATTAAATGTTAATAATATTTTCTTTTTACCCTTAATTATAAAGCACTTTGTTTGTTTCATGTTCAGTTGTTTTTTTGTTTGTTTTTTCACATTTGCGGCCACTTTTCAAAAGGCGAGGGCCTGCTGTAAGCTCTAAATGTTATTTGGGGGGTCGCTGGTCATGGAAAAGTTTGGGAATCCCTTGGTTTTACATTCGTTAAAACATGGCGTAAAGACAAGGCTGTGCTGTTGGGGAGAAACCTTGCCTGATTCAATTCATATTCAAATTCACATTTTATTTGTTATAGGCGGGCCAATTCATAACGGAGAATTATCTCGAGCGACACTATTATGTATAGTAGAGGTCTACCGAACTCCTTATAACATTTACAGATGCGACACATGCATTAATTTGCACTTTTTCTCCTGTGCCATACTTCTTATTGACAGGTTTAATGAGAGGTGAAGCGGACAGTATTGATATGGAAATGGATGTTTAAGGACGTATCTGCATCCATTTATGGATAATTCATTTTATGGATTGTGGGAGTTGAAACCAAAATTGTGCACATGCAGCTGTTTTCACAATGCTTTTGTCGTGATCAAACAGAATCAGGCATACGCACAGCTGCCGGAAATAATGCGTATTTCTTTGTGCACGGTTGACCTTAATTTTTCCAATTTCCCACATTCTAATCAACAGCTATTTTTGTGCAAGCTACAACATTTGACTGGACACATTAGTAATGTTTCCCACAT
This sequence comes from Morone saxatilis, assembly GCF_004916995.1. NCBI lineage: Eukaryota > Metazoa > Chordata > Actinopteri > Moronidae > Morone > Morone saxatilis. The sequence continues at coordinate 727,654 of NW_023339650.1, forward strand.
CAGCTGAACACATGAGCCAACAATCACATTTGCCTCTTTAAATAGGGTGGTCCATTCAAAGTGCCAGCTCCTAAATTATGCCTGTACATAAATAATCAGAAACAGAATCAGAATCAGAAATACTTTAATAATCCCAGGGGGAAATATATT
>NW_023339650.1:727903-731665 GCF_004916995.1 Morone saxatilis
TAAGCGCTGCATGGCAACTTTGATCTGATTTACGTGAAATTTTGAAGTCTTTTGCACGGTGTCTGAAACGCGTGATGATGTAGAGCGGTCTTCCTCGGCTTCCGGCGATGAGGGCTTGGGCAGGGGGTGACACAGCATGGCGTTGTTTACTTCATATTTGACAGATGTAGAATGAGGTTTTCAAGGTTCCACAAGCAAATCCACCAAAACAAAGAAGCGGCTCACAAAGGCCCTATCTAGAGCCAGTATTTGGTTTGTCTTTTCTGTCTCTATGTGCAACTATATCTGGTTTTCCCCACAGTTTGTTTTTCCTTGCTGAAATTTGCAGTTGACACTTGTCATTGGTGTTACTTACTTTTGCAGAGTAAGTAACAAGTAACAAGTAATTAACTGGCTACTTTACAAAACACCCATACAAGAATATGATGATGTTGCATTTACTGCATGTTTGCCTGCTACCTTATAAATGGAGTCATTTTATACACATTTTTACTCACTTAAGCCAAGGGCCCGACGTGACTACATGCCCAATCTTATTACTGATGGAACTGATGGCCAAAACTATCAAAATAGGATCCAGGTTCTATGAAACATTTAAGCTGATGAGAAGAAACTGTAAAAAGAAAAAAAAGTAATTAATTACAGCCTTAGATGAGAAAAATTACATTATAGTTCCAACAGCGCTTCCCACATAAATGCAGAGTTATAGACGCAGTACAAAAAATAAGACAAAAGTACTGGGAGGACTTAACACTCCTAGAAAGTGTAAGAATGCGGTGCGGATGATGGCGGCTGGTGATCAATACCTTTTATCAGCGGGAGCACACACATGCACCCCCCTATTTCTGCCCCCTCACTCATTGCAGGATTAGCCACTGGATACATGGATTATTACACACACAGTTGCAGATACACATGCAAGTGTACATACACACATACAAACACATTTTCTTGGTGCAGGCACCAACTCCCTCGCTCCTCCTTAATCCCCTTCTCAAAGATGCTGTGCGCGAACATGTGTGCGTGTGAGGGCTGTCAGAGGGAGGTATGTGTCGAGGGGGATTATGTGAATATAGTTAAGATTTGATGTCAGTAAAAATTCTTTATAATTCTCCCTCTTGCCCTCAGAACACATTTCCATGCTGACTAACGTACAATGGAAAACACAAAGAGGCTTGTCTCCATGCCTGCAGAGCGCAAAGATTACTGTACACGCTTGTAATCTACATATTATGCTACTGTATGTTGCTAAAGGGCTCTTAAATGTTTTTTGTTAAGTAGATTAGTCTCTTTGTACGTGTGTGTGTGTCTGTGTGTATGTGTGCCTTATATATTCATGAATTTGTTGGTTAATGTATGTGTGCATGCTGCTGTGTGTGTCGATCCTGATACGAAGCAAATGAAGAGTATCGACAATGTAAGAGGTTAGTTTAAGGTTGGAGCTTTTATGTATTTTACTATGCATTTGTGGGTGCATGATGGTTATTGAAACTTAATGCCACGCTTTTGCAAGATGCAATCATGGTGACACCATTTTAACCTTCCTATTTTGTTGCGGGTCATTTCTGCTTTTGAGTTATCTGAAATATTGGTTAACCTCTTATTTGACTTTTCATTTTATTCACTCATTTAGGGTCATGATTTTAGATCTATGCACAATTCTATACAATGATGATGTTGCGGGGCAATTTAACCCAGATGCTTTCATGTACAAAAATAGTTGCACAGACACAAAATAAAAAAATGGCAGACATTAAAGAGTGAACTCACTTAGGCAGACAGGAGAATCATTTGAAGACATAAGCTGTGTTCATTCTGTCAGTCTGTCCACTACTTGCCCAGTCTGAAATATCTGTACACCTACTGGATGGACTGCAAAGAAATTTGATACTGGACTGGAAACTTTCGCCAGCCGAGCCGCCACGAGTTTAGCCCTCTAGTCCTCTTGGTGAGGACCAAGAAGACAGAGAGGCAGTGGAGATACAAGCCTTGTCTTCCCGTCACTGGAATGTACGCCTCGCTGAACAACAACGGACGACTCTCCGCCTGGTCAACACGATCTCATGTCTGAAGGAACAACATGGCTGAATGACAATTAAACCCAAGACTGTTTCAGGAACAAGCCGGCTTTTGCTAAGTTCGGCGAAAGTAAGGAAGGACAGGCAAGCAAACGATGGCAAAAAGAGTCCAGGAGGAGGGCCCTGCTTGTCTTTGTGAAAGTCTAAATATGTAACCCTGACATGTTGTCAAGAGGCAGAAATCTGTCATGCCTGACATTGGAACTGCTAGCCAGATAGGGTTAAGGCCATACCTATCCGCCCCGGTGAGTTTTAGGCCACTAATTGTAATGCATTGTTTACTACCTCCGCCTGTGATGTCATCCACTCCACCGTATGCAAGACCTGCCAACACGTCCATCCCAGCCCGGGGGGGCCCCTTTCAGGCATAATACAACGGAGATTTTAACCATGCCAAAATCTCAAGACCCTGACAAACTTTACCCATTACATCACCCGTGTAAACTACTAGAGGTGCCATAAGACTTGGATCTGCTGTAGCCCAAATGTAAAGGAGCAGTCGCCCTCCACCCCTCTGCAAAATCTGACCCAACTTGCCTGATACATCTTAATCCTACCATACACCTGCTGTTAGAGGAGACAGTCATCCCAACACCAAGGACCTGTGCAGCAGTGGTCGTGGAGGCAACAGAGGCCCTTGGATGAGTGGTTTACAAGGACAACCGACTGGAAGCTGTTCCAGAAGACTACGGAGAACAACATCGAGGGCTCCACCAAGAGGAATTCGTTTTCCCCAACAACAAGCCATGGATCAACAGAGACATCAAAGCCCTAGTGAAACATAAAGAAGATGGCTTCATGGCGGATGATGAGGAGGCAAGAAGACATTCAGAGGGAGCTGAGGAGGGAGTTGACGGAGGCCAAAGACTGTATACAGGAGAACAAATAGAGGAACCTGCAACAGACGCAGTACAAGACCAGGTTCCTGGGGGGGATGAGGAGCATGTACTGGCAATGAAAGGTCAGTAGGTTCAGAATAATCGATAAGATAATCTTGCCAAAACGCCAGCATGATACTGACAGGAACTAAGGACAAAGAGACTCCACATCCCCTGTTCTTATGCTTCGTCTTGCATTGGCGTCCCTGTTAAATTTGAGAATATACATTTTAAAAATTCCTCTCCACCTATAAGCTGTCATGCAGGGCCCCTTCTTATCTCTGAAGAGTCATAAGTACCCTATTAGTAACACTCACGTTCCTGAATGCCTGGCTTACTGTGGTTCCTATAGCTCTCTAAAAGTAAGAAACCAGAAGCCAGAGCCTTCAGTTTACCAAGCTCCCTCTCCTGTGGAACCAGCTTCCAGTTGTGGCTCGAGACAGACACCCTCTCCCACATTTAACGATAAGGCTTAAGACGTCCTCTTTGATAAGCTTAAGTTAGGGCTGATCAGGTGAGTCCTGAACCTTCCCTTGCCCTTGTTGCCAAGTGCATTCCATGGTGGTATGTTGGGATCTCGTAAATGTTATACAGGAGGTCGAGCCTAGACCTGCTCTATTGAAAAGTTGTCCTTGAGATACACTTCTGGTTATGAACTTGCCGCTATACAAATAAATGAATTGAAATGATGGAAATAAGAATGCGGCAAAAAAGGATGGCCAACGAGCTAACACCTGTCTTCAATAAGTTTTACTCGAACAAACCCCCCTCCAACCTCTCAGATACCCATGCACACTGCTACCCAC
>NW_023339650.1:731690-740564 GCF_004916995.1 Morone saxatilis
TGCTTTGTGATAATCAAATCTTAGTATGCTAGCCAAACACAAAACATGCCAAACTAACATATTATGCCTGTTCAATATGCCCCCCCACAAAAAAACCCAAAACAAAACATCAGCATTTTAGCATTGTTTGTGAGCATGTTAGCATGCTGGCGTTGGCATTTTTTTGGTTTTAAACTCCTGATTGGAGTTGGAACAGCCAATCTGCTCTCTTATCTCTTCACTGGCTCACCATTGGGGATACACTAGACTTTTAAGACCCTGCTTGTTACATGAAAGGCCCTCCATGATCTTGCACCTTTATACATTTCCTAACTCTGACAACCACATACCCTTTGCAAATCCAAGGGGCGATTGTGCTTTTGCCTTCAGGGCACCATCTCTCTGAGAGAGTCTGTAAACAGCTTCAAAAAACCTTTATACTGTACATTGCTATATGTGTGTTGTTTTATTTTCTGTAATTATATCCTGCTCAGCACTGTGTAACTTTGTTTCTATACAGGAATCTCAAACTGCCGGCCCGTGCCTGTGACATGATGTCAAAAATATAATCCGGCCTGCAAGATTATTCTTATTCTTTTTAATTGTTCAATCAATTTAAACTTGCCATTCATATCAAATTTAAAAACAAAAAAACAATTTTATTTTTTAAAAAATGGCACAAAATAATGGCAAAAGTCAAAGGTGCGTGCAAAAGGTTGATAAGAAGAAAGCAGATTTTGGGGCCGTTATTTGTTGTTTTGCTGCAAACTCATTTTCATTAGAATATCACTTTCTTGTGGTATTTGAACATCAAAGTGTCTCTCCTATGAGATGATAATACCAATACTGGCCACAAGTCAATTTGAGTTTGAGACAATTGGTTTAAAAGGTCCTATATAAATAAAATCTTACTTACTTGTGGTTACCCATAACACCCTGTAGGTTTGCATGGACATACTTGTATCTCTGCAGAGGGAAAATACCAGCATCTGCCCTCTTCAAAAAGACACTAAAACCTGCACCTTATGTGTGTTAAACAGTGCAGGTCAACCTGACCTACAATATAACAGTTGCATTTTTTCTACCATAATAGGTTTAATCCTCCAGGTACGCACAAAGTACAAATGCAGGTACATAAACAATACAGATCTCTCTGCCTCAACGTTGTATAAGCTCCTCTGTCATGGTTTTGGACATTAGTTAAATTATTACCTGTTTTATGTTGAAAGAGTCCTTCCTCATTTGTCTTGGTTAAGACTTCCTGTCTTTGTGTGTTTCCCAACAGTTTTGGTTTAGGGCATTTAGTCTTGGTGTTCTTTTATCTTAGTGCCTGTTTGTATTTGTGTGAGCTAATTCCACTTAACTCTATCTTGAACTCTGGATTTTTTGACAATACCTTTGTATTTGTTCGCCTGTTGGACCGCCTTCTTAGTTTTGACTATTTCCTGCCGCATTCCTGTGAGCCTTTGTACCTCACTTTGAGTAATAAATCAAAGAACTGAACCAGATCGGCCTTAGTAGTCTGCATTTTGGCCCAGTTATCTTTGTGTCCCTGTTACCCAGCTTGAACTAGAGTGACATGGTGGGACAATACAAGAAGTCCGTTCAGGATAAGAGTGATAATGTTTAATTTTAACTAAACATGATAACTAACATGATAACCAAGTTGCTCCTTGTCCCAAAGTAAGCAAAAAGTTAGAGTCTGATATGGGCCAGTACTCACTGTACTGAGTACAGGCACTTCTCAGTTCACTTATTTCTTATTGAGTGCCACTACTGCCTAAAAATAACTACAAAACCATTCCGTTTTTGGGCCTTGGTATTTCTAAAACCCTGTTTAAGCCGATGCTGTTGAGGTACTCCCAAATCCTTGTGTAACTGCGTATCCATGTAAACACAGCATTGAAAATGTCCCTAAAAAGGGTTAGGGTTATGTTGGGTTTAGGTTTAGGTGCTGAATTTGGGTACTTTTTTGGTCCAATTCAGGCACTACCACAACGGGCAAGTGTTTATTTACACTGTAATGTTTCTGAGTTATTTTAACCCAAACCTAAACGTTAATTAAAATGACTCAACTCAACTTAAATTCAACTTAAGGTGCAACTTACTTGTTGTTTTCAAAGCTTACAGCCAAATTATATGGCCTTTGATAAATTAATCAGCGAGCAGGAAGAAGATGGTAACGTGTCAAAACCTGTGTTCATGGGAAGGCTGGTGGCAGTGTAATGGTTACAGTGTAAAGGAATCCCACTCACACAGACCAATATCTCAACTTTAAGTCTCACCAGCACTGGAAAAGATTTGTGGCGAGGAGCCTCCTACACAGAGCAGATTTTATCAGTGAGGAGGAGGATAGAGGGATACAAGAAGTGCATGATGAGAATCCCACCCTGACTTGACACACACACGGCTGAGGAACTGATACTGTTCTTTGTTATATGCAAGCTGTTTGATATGTCGCAGTGTGGACAGTTCCTGGTGCTGAAATCAGGAGCAATAGTTCCTGCTGAATATTTGAGTCTCCCATTGATTCTAACATTAATTTAACTCCTCAGTATTTTCCCTAAATTAATTTGCTCCTCACAAACAAGCCGAAAATCTACAGGAACTAATACAAGTAGAGGCCAGGATACCCACAAATATCGTAAAGATAAAAAAGATGCATTGATGCACCTTTCCTTGGCATTTAGAGTATTCAAACCGCTCTTACGGCTTTGGCCGAATTACTGACAGACGTTTTTACTCAGTTGGTGAGTAAAAAAACATTATTTGAACACAGCCATGGTTTAAGGGTTATGGTTCAAATTGGATTTGGGTTAGGCACTTTGTTGAGATTGTTAGGGGATGCATAGTCAATAACGGGTCCCCACGAATATTGTAACCCAAGGATGTGTGTTTGTGTGTGTGTGTGTGTCCTGGGTATGAGGGGGCAGGGGCTCCATTTAGAAACAGGCATGTTTAACATAAAGGTGTGGGCAGGAGCAAATCAGTGGGCCTAATAGCTCATATTAATTACATTTATTTTAGATGAAAATTCATAAATCTTACATGACAAGCTAATCTTTGAGCTCCACTCGATGAGGGAATTCTCCCCCAAGCTGTGAATGGCTAAGCAGCTAAAACAGACCATATGGCACATTTACAGCTCTTAACGTGCACTACATCACACTGTTTATGATCAAGGAAAATAGACATTCATAGTTTGGTGTCATCCCCTGTGAGGGATACCATCCCCATGTGAGCCAATCAGGAGCTAAGATCATCTTGTGCAAACATGCATATTTTATAAAAAGGTGGATTATTTCTTTGAGGAACCTTAAAATGCTGAATCACATAAATTGATGCTATTCAGTCACTGCAGTCTGAACCCATAAGACATCATAAAGGATGCTGTATCTGTTGCGTGTGTACTGTGGGATGATGATGTTTGATATGAGACGGCCTGTCAGCTTACATTGTCCCATAGAGGTGACACAAGTCAGCCTCTGACTGACACCTTGTTCCTTTTGTGACCAACAGCTGGCTGTCTTTCTAAATGTATCACTTTGTTTTGCTCTACGGAACCAATTTGTCGTACTGGATACAGGGGCGGATCTAGATGGTTGGCTTAAGGTGGCAGCTGCCCCCTTAAAAACTGCCTGGCCACCCCAGTCTGATGTCAAATTTAACACAATAATTTAGATTTGAGTTAAAAAGCGTAAATGAAAAAATATAATTGAATGAATTGTTATGGCCACATTTTAGTTTGGAAAAATGTCTAAAGATTTGGATATAAAACAGTTTATTGATTTCTAATGCCACTTTTAGATATTTCTTTTCAATGCTATACTAATGTGCCCCAATTTTGAGTTTGTGTTTTTGAGTTCAAAAATTTTCATTTTGGGGCTTCTCCAAGCTAATATTGAAATATGTGATTGTTTTTGTTCAAATCAGCATGTCTTTCTGACAGCTCTTAAAGTCTCCACCTCATGAATATTTGAATATCTGCCCCTGCCCTCAGTAAAATCTTTGACTGGGTGCCAAGTTATTATAGTTTTGTATTTATTCATTAGTTTATATTTTTATTTAATTTTAACTTTTGTTTTTAATCCAGTTTAGTTTCAGTTTGTTTCCAGAGTGTGTTTGTCAGTGGAAAAATTTAATAATTGCTTCTTGTGTCGACAAATTTGACCAAACAGACAAACACTAAAACCAAACACATTTCCTGCATTTTTTATTTTAGTGTAGTTTTTTTTTTTATTTCTGTCAACTACATTTTTTTTCACCTCTAGCGACCATATTTATCAAGTATCTCAGAATTATTTTAGGAATTGTGCTGAATGTTCCACTAAAAACAGTCCTACCTCAGAGTAGGTATTGATAAAATGTAGTCTTCTAACAGTTGTTCCTTGAAGTATCTGACAGAAGTCAAATATAAATAGCAAAAAATAGCATTATCATAAAAAAAATTATGTGTAGGTTTTTAGGCATATAGGCAAATGACCTACCAAGGTTACAAGAATATATTTACATAGTTAAAACAAAGTCAAATACAGCCGTGTGCCCACAGATATGGGGAATATTTCCACACAATCCTGGAAATTGCACTGTAAAAATATCTATCTTAATATATAGCCCCAGTATAATTATCCTCTAAGACACTATATTAGATATTACCTGTTAAGTTGATATAACATTAATGACAATTAAAGAGTACCACTTTAGTCATGTTGATTGATTCAGCTCCAAATCTTGACATTTTAGTGCAAACTATTTAAATTCTGCATATTGTGCTGTAAAAATGTATAGTGACCCCCCCGTACTGGTTGAAACCTGGCAATTGCAATTGGAGCAGCTTTGCAGACTGTTGCCTGCTACATAGCAGTACCCCACAGACACCAGAGAGTTAGCCTCCCTGAGCCACTATCCATCCATGTTCCATGATGTTCTGCAGTAATAAAGGTGTTATTGGCTCTATTTGCAGGTCCCGGACTGCCATTACTCAACATTGTGACATGAGGTCAACTCACAGTGACATAAATCAACATCCAACCACAACCCCCAACCATTAATGTCTTATTGTAAGTTTTCAGCTTTACAAACCTAATAGAGCAACATTTCAATCTCATATCGCCTCTGGCCCGCACAAATTATCTGAGGAGAGAAACACAATGTTAGGCAAATTGTTTGTGAAAGATATCCACATCCTTCTGAGATATTCAATAAAGCCACATCTGCTAGAAGCTGTGTGTATGACAGAATAATTATCAATTTCCATATCATTAGGATATTAGGGTCGGAAACAGCATAACAAAAAACATTTGTTAATGCCGTGATTAGATCAAGTCTGCGGCATGTAGCATTAGGAGAATTTAATTTCAAATCCACAGACTTGTGTGTTGGCTGCAATCATGAAAATCTGATGATGTCCATGAGAATTGGTAGGCATCCTCGATTATTATGTAAGATGAGGAAGCCAGTGTTGCAAAACTGTGCACATAAGCAAATTGAGAGCAGCACTGCAGAGGGAAATATTGTAATCAATGGCAGCAAAGGCCCTGGAGTGAGATAAACATCAGCATCCAGAAAGGCTCTGTTCTTGTAAATGTTTTATTTACAAATAGCTTATGGATGCCTTTTGCATTAGATATTGATGTTGTAATGGAAGTGTGATTAGAATAATGAGACATTATAGCATGTGACCTTTGCCTAATGCTTTATTGAAGCGCTTTCCAGGATTATCATTTTGCATAATTCATGCAAAACAAACTCAACCCTCCAATTACTTTGACAGTATAGGCTGTTACATTTCACTATCACCCTCAGGATGTCGACTAAATCAATAGTCCACAGACAATGTGTATTATCATTATACATGATATTGGGAATGTTTTCTGGAGTCATTTATTTACTGATTTAATGATATCCTCACATTTCATCTTATAGATAGGTATCTTGACATCTGACATCTTCTATCTTGACATAAGCTTTTTAGCCATGGTAGTGACTAGGGATGGAAATTTCAGTACACCACTATTGTCCAGACTGAAATATCTTAACTATTGTGTTGATTGCCATGGAATTGTTTTACTGACATGAACCCCAGTGGATAATTCTCACTGAAGTCGGTGATCAATTTTTCCTCCAGTGGTACCATGAGGTTGATCATTTTGGCTTTTAGTGAAAGTTCTTTAACTAAAATTGCCCAAAATGTGCTACAGATATCCACCTTGCCCCAAAAATAAATCCTAAAGACATTGCTGATTCCTATTGCATCAGGTCTACGTTTTCACTCATCTGGTAAAAAGATCTCAACATTTACTTACGCATCAAATTACATGGCTCTCTGACTATGTAGCCTTATGACTTTGGTGATCCTCTGACTTTTTCCTTTGGTGCCCCAATGTGGTTACCATTTAGGGTAACCACATAGGGTTATCTCAATAAACAGCCCATTCTCATTCCTAGGGCATCAAATAGCGTCTTATTACAATCCACATGTGGGCCAGATCTGCTAACCACATGTTTATATAGCCATATCTAAGACAACTGTATGACCATCTGCCTCTAAGTTAGACCAGACAAATTTCAGCACTGGTTCCATATTTTAGCTTCGATTACACTTTGACTTCACACTTATTGGAGAAAAAATGAATAAAATCAAAACATTTCAACCTCAAAACTTTATGCAGATCCACCCAGTAGTCATCAAGATTGATGAATTGACCAACCAACCCACTGACCTACATTACATAGAGCCATGGCTCTAGGGGTGTCACTTTTCCAGTGTGACCACACAGTATACTCATAACTGGGTTAGAATTTGATGAATTTCCGATGCAAAATTTGTCTTGCAAGCACTTAACTGATGCTAAGCTGATATTCATACATACCAATTTGAATGCAAACGGAAGAAAGTAGGGGTGTAAGAAAATGTCAAAAAATATCTTATTTTTATTTATTTTTATTTTATTTTGTGATATTGTATTGATTGCGAACTGCATTGTTTTTTGTGTTTAAACCTCTAACCCGTAGATAGCAGTGTTGTTAACATAAATTGAGGGCTATAATGTTAGATGTTACAGCAATTCTGATAAAAACAAATGCAGATCCCACTTTTTTTTTACTTTTTATGCATATGGTGGGGTGTTTTTTGTACAAAGACAGTTCAATTAGATAAAAAAGAAATCGCAATATATTGCCTTGCTAACAATGTTGCAATATAATGCAATTTATTGAATCGTAACCCCTGTATCGTGATATGTATCATATTGTAAAAGTCAGTGTCATGCATGCACTGTACATTCTCTACTGTACCTCTATTATATGTTTCTCTGTCTGCTGGCTGCAGTTAATCCGCCTCAGGTCTTTGGCTAGCTGCACTCATACAACACCTTGTTTTGTTTTTGCCGCATGTTGAAGTGGCCAGATTTGAAGGACTGATTGCTGTGTGTGCGCATGTGTGTGTGGGTTATTAAAGGTAAACATGGATGTTTGTGTGCTCTGCACTTGGAGGAGAGGATTAGAGGCTGTGATTATCAAGAGCCCATGGTCCCACACTCCATACACTCTACCAAGATTGGTGTGTCTATCTTGCATTGGCAGAGGATTCCTCCATCCCTCCCTGCTTCCTTTTTCCTAGTATTCCTTCCTTCTCACTATCAAACATAGAGTTTTCCTTGTGGGTCTCATGTCATAGCCAGTTTTAATGTTTATCTCCTCTCTGCTATGCTATCCCTCGAAATTTTGTTCATATTGTACCAGGTCTTTATTTTAAAAGAAGCAGTACGTAGGGGGTCAGACATACGACACACTTCAGCACAGGAAGTAGTGTGATATAGGTCTATGTAGCCAGGTGGGGGTGCCTATCATGGTTAGTGCGTTAGTTCTAATTTTAGGTGTTAATTATCAGCTGTGTGTCGGACAGTTCTGGTTCTCACATCATTCAGTATTCCTGATAATGGACACCTCATTGGGCGTTATCCCTTACTCAATGTATTCAGGGTTATAGTGCCTTACCACATGCTTTGGAGCCTTCACTGCGGCAGGGTTGTCTCCCACATCACTTTTTTAAGTTTCAGAAACCTATTAAATGTGTCATTGAATCTGAGGGAGCATTAGGTATTTAACAGTGGCAAAACACATCGTGATTGGCATGTAGGGATTGGACAATACGGTAGTATCGTGTATCACCCCATCTTTCCAGTCATTCCAGTATCCTAAGTCTGTCACCATGGCTGAATGATCAGCTTTTCTGTCTAAACCCCCACAAAAAAAGTGAAACTGGATGTGAAAAAATATTATAGATTCCAAAACTGTTAGATATACAATTGCTAGCTCTATAGTAGTAGTACCAATGCCCCTGAAGCCCAGTAGATAATAGATAGTGCTCTGAGGCCGTGGCCTATTGGTTAAGTCAGGGGATCACCAAACTTTCATGACAGTCCATCCAGTAGTTGGTGGCTAAAAGGAACTGCAACATGACTTTGTATATCCTGAAAATTAATTTCTTTCAGACTAGATTTTTTATTTTTTTTTTTTAGACTTTCTCCTAGTATCTGGCTAATTTTGATGTTTCAATTTTAACCAGCCAACTCGGTCTCAGGACATATAAATGTAATTTCTAGGATATAAATGTAATTACTAGGAGACATACTCAGTAGTACCTGTTACACAGAAATCCAGATGGGTGACAAAAAAACCCTAACACAAACCACAAACCTTGTAGTCTCTAGAACCCACTCCATTCTCCCATAGGTGTTCAATTGATTCACATCATTTTCATTCTCATCCTTCACCCCTCCTGTCCTGTATGAAAGCATCTCTCAACTCATGTACTCATGTTTCTCCTTTAATTTCTCCATCTGTATCCATTTAAATGTTCCCAACATTAGCCACCATAAGCTACTGTTCATA
>NW_023339650.1:740664-741031 GCF_004916995.1 Morone saxatilis
AGCCACCATAAGCTACTGTTCATAACTGAACAGTAGCTTATGGTGGCTGTAGACTGTAGCAGATTGATTTACATTCGTTTTAAAATAAAGCCAGCAAAAACCTATAAATAATATTTGTTACAAGCCGGTTTGTCTATCATGTGATCCTACATGGGGTCCCAGCCCTGAGGTTGAGGAACTCTGGCTGAACTCTTACACAGATATAAGCTTTAGAACTGAGTATGACCAAAATGAAATATTTGTATTATATATTTGTAATGACTCCGTTGTAAGGGCACACACACACAAAGTGACAATAAGGTGACACTCTTTTCCCAGTAATCTCTTGTCTCTCCTTTCATTGTCCAAATTCTCTCTCTCTCTCTCT
>NW_023339650.1:741049-741354 GCF_004916995.1 Morone saxatilis
TCTTCTTGCCTCTCTCTACTACAGAGAGACCCTGTGTGACCCTGGAGAACAGTTTTGATGGCACACAACATGCAGTGAGTAAGGTGCCCTCCCTGGGAAGCCAGGAGGTAACCATCACATTTCACACTGCCCCCACCACTCAACCCCCAGCTGCTACGTGTTATATTACCATAGCAACAGACACATACATACAAACACAGGAAGAGATAATGTGTACATTCACATGTTTTATGCAGAAAGAACAAACATCAAACGATATTATGTGTAAAAAGAATAAAACTGTCCAATGTGTGACATTTAGGAGG
>NW_023339650.1:741520-742643 GCF_004916995.1 Morone saxatilis
ACTCAAGTTATAGCAACTTCGTGTGTTCTGGCGGTACATCAAAATTTGACGCCACGCCACAGACACGCCCTTTAACAAACCGTCACCACAATCATGAAATATCATCAACAACATGTTCGAGCATGTTGCGGTCTCCAAATATGCGATTAATTTGGACTTAAAATATTACTAATAACCCTTACAGATACAATAGGGCCTTTGCATGGTCAGTGCTTGGGCCCTAATAATAATAATTTATAAGCAAACCCACAAAAAGTGCAGTCAGAATTTGAAGAATGCAAATTTCAAAATGCAACTCTGGCATTGTAGTGTAGACAACCAAAATCCTGACATTCCCCTATTTTAGTGCAAAAGTAGTTAAATTGACATATATTGTGGCAAAGTACTATCAATGATACACAAATGCATAATTCCTAATGCAAGCTCTGATTGATCCCAAATTTTGGGTTGAAGTGGGCAGAGGGTTCCTCTACATGTCTATAAAACAGAATGTGAATATATTGATGCATTGAGGAAATACAGGACTACAAGCACAGAAGTACAATAAGCGTAAATATCAAATATGAGGGTCTATGATGAATCTATTCATTACATTTATGTGCAATAGAATTCATGTCTTTGATGAAGGGTTACTTGTATTCCTGCTATTTAACAATAAAGAACACCATCTAAATATTTAAATACGAGCTAAAAACTTGTACTGATGGATGAGGAACTATTCCTAAAAAATCAAATAAATTTCCCTTAACTATAAACTATATGCCACCATATATTTTAATTTGTATAATGTGTTATTAATGATAATATATTATAATGACAATTTTATCATATCATACCAGTAGAGGTAAGTGAGGGAATATGTCTTTTATTTATTTGGATGAGCTGACCTTTTAATGTCTTGTATTATATAAGTATTGATCCATTTTACAATAAACAACACTATCTGTAATCAATGATATTCATTATTTCAAAGATGGAGGACAATGGATGGTTCATCTGACTGATTTCTAATAAGGCCAATATTGGCTCAATATATCAGTCTAACCCCAGTAGTTAATGAGTGTGTATATGCATGTGTGTGTGTGTGTGTGTGCGTGTGTGAAGTGTGTGTGTGTGTCTGTGT
>NW_023339650.1:742677-747918 GCF_004916995.1 Morone saxatilis
GAGAGAGAGAGGGAGGGAGAGAATCAGTTAATCTCCTTAGCTTCATTAAAACAGATAGAGGCGGATTAGCAGGAGGTGCATGTAAATGAACATAATTCCAGCAGAAATTGAAACAGCGGCAGAGATAAATACGTCATAAGGGAGAGACAAATATAATCAAAATAGCAATTAATTGAATTCCCCTTACGAAGCATCGCCTGTTATTTGGTGGAATTACAAGCAGCTACAGTGAGCTAATTGGTAAAGCCGATAGTCGGGATTAGTGTTGCATCTTCCTCCTCTGTTCTCCGCCATCTTCTCCATTCTGCTTCTTTCATGTCAGTTTTACATCCTGTAATTCTCCTCCTTCACATCTGTTTTCCCTGTCTTTCATTTTTTTAAGTGATTCTCCAGGTTTCTTTGTTTCCTGTATTTCAGTCATCTGTTTTTTTTTTCCCTCACCTTTAGACTTGTGTTTTGTTTGCTGATTTTGATACTAAAACTGAATGTTATAATCTTGAAAATTTTCATTGAAAGTTATTATCTTTGACCGAATGAGGTAACACAGTGGTGTATGAACCTATAGCCCACTGATGAAAGGATCACAAACTGGGTGTCTGTGGCAGGGGTGGAGCCAGACATTGCAAACATTCTGGGCTCAGCCCAAACCTTGGGAGGTCTGTGGCAACATTCCTGGAAAAAAATGCTGTGTTATGTTACTTCTAATGCAAACCGAACATTTCCTACTGCTGCAGCTTCATTAAAGCAACATTGTAACTTTTTTTTAAACTAGCTTCACTTCATTTTGAAGTTTGTTTGTCAGTAAGCTTAAATTACTGCTATCGTTCATCAAAAATGTGTCTACAAACAAGACAACAGTCAGTTTTGTCATTTTTTGACAGCGGATCAGTTTGAAACATTGCAGGGAGCAATGGAAGAAGAAAGAGCAGCCACAGTGAGCTGTTGGCTAAAGTGATATGATGATGATTTTGGTATTCTGCATTAATGTCAAACTTCCAGTGAAAGAAAAACATTTGTTCATGAAATCTACAATATGAAAATATAAAGTTGAACATGACATTAAAATTAATATGTAAGTCTAATCCAGCTGTCCTATCCTTTTGTTCCTTTTTTATTGCTCTTTCTTCTTCTCACTCTCCTCTTCCCTCAGCCTTGTAGACCAACAAAGCTACAGAAGTCATTTGGTTGATTCAGATCCCCCCGCCTCCCTTCCCTCTGCGCACTGCACTCTGCACTGATTGTGATGCCTTCCTAAACGGCCCCCCGCCGAGGGTGCCAACACACTTTTATGAAAGATCCAGCGTTCCCCTAAAAGCTAATCATGTTAGACATCAAAGAGCGAGACTTCTGCCTTGATCAAGACACATCTGAAGACACTGCCTAGTACACTGCTACTGCTCCTCAGGATTAGGCCTAGCATGTGTCTGTGTGCGTATTAGTGTGTGTGTGTGTGTGTGTGTGTGTGTCTGCATAAGAATAAGTGCAAAGAAAGGGAATGTAAATGTATGTGTGTAATGTATTACAGTCTGGGATGTTCAGATATTTAGAGAAGGAAGGGCTCAAATCAACAGAAAGGGCAGCCTTTTTGGAGCTAATGAGAATCACACTTAGCTAATGGATTTAGTCTTCAATATGCTTTGTTTTTTTGTCAGTTTTTAAGCATCTATAAAAGAAATTGCTGGTTTTAATAAATGACAAACAGTGTCATATAACATCTTGCTATTCTTCTCTATTCTGCCCCAGTAAACTGACAAGAAGACTAACAAATCATATGACTTCATATGAACTTGTATATGGAATTACAGATAACAGTCCAAGGTTTTAGGGCTGGCAGCACCTTAAAATTTAAAGGTCCCGAGTGGTGCCACTTCTTTGATTTACAGTGTTTTCACAATTTTAACACTCAAGTCAAATAAAAATGACACAACTGAGCAATAAAAAAACAAATCCATTCAATAATGAAGACCATGAGATTTGCTCAGAAACTCTGGGAAAATCAAGTAAGTAGACCTTCAGTTAAAGGTGCTGTACATGTCTTTCGGACTAGATGTCACACTAGAGCACCAGCATCTCCGACCAAAACAAATGAGCGAGCGAAATGACCCACCAGACTCCACTGATAAAAACATTAATTTGCCTTGCAGATTATAAAACACTCAAACAGTCCCTGTTAATCTTTCCACTGTTCCAATAACAATCAACAACTCTGCTTTGTTTGAGATGTACAAACTGGGCTCAGGGTGCCATTTCTCAACTGTATAAATAGTGGTCTGCTTCTTTATTATTGTTCTATTATTGTTGTTTTTCATCTTTCCCAAACCTTTCCATGCATTTTTTTCATAACAGAACGCAGAACGCAGGAACCATTGTTGAACAAAAAGCATTCTCCTGTCCATCCATCCACCCCGACCTATGGTGCAGACATAATTTAAACTAATTCTAAGTAAGTTCAACAAAACATTGTAGAAGCTTTTTATTTTAGGCAAATTTGAACAAATTTGAAGAACGTCTGACCAAGCTTTCCAAGGGAGAGTCTAATTTAAATTTTTTGAAAAACTTGTTTTTTTTGTTATCCATTTTATAATCCAGAAAAGCAAAATCACAAGCATTCAAATTGGAGAAGCATGCAATGGTTTTTAACAGAGTTTGCTTTTTTAAGCAAGGTTTTCTTCATGCCCTCGGACAATATTTAACATATCTTTTTTTTTAACAAACCTAACATAAACTGTAATGCCAAATAAGGGCCTTTCAATTTAAAGTTCTATATTACATGAACCAAATCAAGGCTTGAAAATATAGCGGCAAAAGTTTAAAGCTTTGGTTGGAAAACAACAGGTGTTTTTAAGGCCTTTTTTGTTTCAATTGACTTCTTTTTGTTTGAAAGTTAGACACATAAACTTGCTTTTTTCCCTCTTTATTACCTCCACCTCAATTTCATGTTTAAATGCCTTTCAAAGTATGTTTTAACTGAATTTAAAGTTGAATTGCAGTTAGCATTTTAATAAGAATTGGGAACTTTTGTTTGGGCGTGAAACTCCAAGAGGTAAAGTGAATTCCCACAATTGAATGCCCTACATTCCCACACACAACAAACACAACACCACACAACACAACAGAATTGACGAGTAAAATGCTCTTCAGGTTGAACACTGTTCTATAATCCATTAAAATGATCTTTGTGGCTTTATATATGAATGTACATTTTGATTGGACCTATATTATTTGACCTCTTCAATAAATAATAGAAAAAAAACAAACTAACAAAAGACAACAAATTGTGTCCCCCCAGTCCCAGAGATAATGCTAAATGAGTTTTTGAGGAGTAAATCCCTTCCTGAACCAGTTCCTTTTGAAAAAAATACTTCGTTTTTTGCCTTGCAATATTTTTCCAAGTATTCAATCAAAGGGTGTGCTCCAATTACACAACATTTTCCAATAAACACAGAAAAAAATGAGAACCTTTTTATTTGGTTAAAATACGCAGTTAACCTTATAAAACCTTAGTAGCTGAAAACTAACATGTTTTTTTAAAATTTAAATAAAGTTATTCCAGATGCCATGCAACGCTTACTTTCTGTTTTGGCCAGTAAGTGGTGCATCAAATATATCTGAATATTCTCAAATGTTTAGATTGTTTGTATTTTTTTACCCAGAGCAGGACTCTAATTCAGCAACAAGTGAAAAAGTTTGAGCCAGAAGGACATGGTAACCTCAAGTTTTAGCAAACTTTCGTGTGTTATTTTCTGCGGTTACATCAAAAATTTTTTACACCAAAACAAACCGACGGACAAATGCCAACATGTTTTTTTGGCATTTCGCGACTAAAATTTTTCAGCCTCGATTTTTGATTTCAATACCTGCTACGAAGTAGAAACATGGGAAAAAGTATAAAAATTACCAATTTTCTTTCCTACCATAAACATGGTTTTCCATAAGGCGGAAAATTTTCTTATCAAAAACGCTGAAAGTTTTTTTTCGTTATTTGAGATATCAGAAATCATTTGATATGCACCCAGTTAAATGACAAATCCCTCTTTCCCATGGCCAGAGTATTCGTTGAAACATTGACGCACGCCACGGGCATGCTTGTTTCGACAGAATTGTTCTTAAATAAGCAAAATCAATTTTTTTCAATTCCAGGTTTTTTAATTTGTACCAAGCAGCCCCACAATTACATTAACAAGAAGTTACATCTCAGGACAACTTTTTTTTCAAAATTAGAGCAGGTTCTCACGACCCTTATAACATTTTTAACAGAAGAACCCCAACAGTAACCAACCATGAAAGCAAAAAAGCACTTGCGAGGGGCAAAAGAAAAAACCTGCCCCTTTTTTTAAACAGGCAAGAAAAAACCTAGGAAACAGAACCCTCGGCTCTAAGGTTTGGGAGTGGGTTCATCTGTTCCTTTGACCAGTTGGGGTGAGAGAGAGAGAGAAAGAAAGAGAGAGAAAGAAAACCAAGACAGAAGGAAAAACCAGTGCAGCAGCAACAACAAGTAGCAACAACTAACACTAATCAGTACATGACCTGACGATGATGGGAACCAAGAAGATTGAAAATTGCGAAACAAGCAAACGATTGGGGGAACATGAAAACAAGTGGACAAATAAGTTAAACTAAATAAGTAAATACTTGTAGTAAATATAATATTAAATAATATAATAACAATAATATCAAGCAGGAACATTTGCAAGGAGGCTCCCACCAGGGAAAAATCCATGAGAAACCCTGCGAGACGAAGAAAAGCAAAACAAGAACTCCGGGAAAGAAGTTAAAAAGTTTAGTAACATGCATTAATGGGACATTGAAATGAAGTTGCGAAAGAGAAGGAGAAGGAGGAAAAGAGAAGGAGCTCAGTGGCAGCCATGGAAAAATCCCGATAGTCCTACCTATAGCAGCATAACTAAAGGGATTGGTTTTTCCAGGACTCAACTGAATTCAGCTTAACTTATAAAGCTTTTTTTAAATCCAAAAAGAGGAAAACGTCCTTTTAAGCTAACTCTTAAAATGTGGAGAAGGTGTCTTGCGTCCGAACCCAACTGGAAAAGGCTTGGTTCCACAGGAGAAGGAAGCTTTTGGTAAACTGAAAGGCTCCTAGCTCCTGTTCTACTTTTAAGAGAAACTATAGGATGAACCACAAAGTAAGCCCCTGCATTCCAGAGAACGTAAAGTGGGTTTCTAGGAAGGGGTAAAAATAGGGAACTAAAATGAGCCTTAAGATATAAAGGGGCCCCTGAAACC
>NW_023339650.1:747943-748370 GCF_004916995.1 Morone saxatilis
TGAAAACCTTGTTTGTTATCCATTATATCAGAAGGCAATCACAGCATTCATTGGGGAAAGCATGCATGGTTAAGAGTTGGCTTTAAGCAGGTCTCATGGCTCGGCCAATTAACATATCTTTACAAACATAAACTGATGCGTAAAGCTCAGTAAATGTTCTTTCACTGAACATTCCAGGCTTGATAGCGGCAGTTTAAAGCTTGTGAAACAAAGCCAGTGTTAGGCCTTTGTTCAGTGACTCTGTGAAAGTAGACATACACTTGCTTTCCCTCTATTACCACCTCATCATGTTAAATTGCTTCAGTATGTTTAACTGAAAATTAAAGTGATTGCAGTAGCATTTTAATAGAATTGGGACTTGTGCGTGAACTCCCCAGAGGTAAAAGTGATTCCACATGAATAGGCCCTCACTCACACACACACACAC
>NW_023339650.1:748404-750122 GCF_004916995.1 Morone saxatilis
ACTGTTCTAAATCCCATTAAAATGTCTGTGGCTATTATTGTCATTTGATTGGACTATATTTTGACTCTTCCATAATATGACAAAGCTAACAGCACATTGTGTCCCCAGCCCTCAGAGATAATGCTAAATGAGTTGAGGGAGTATCTGCTGACAGTCCTTGACATACCTTGTTTGCCTTGCATATTTCCAGTATTCATCAAGGGTGTGTCAATACACACATTCCAATAACACAGATGAGACTTTTGTATAGCAGTAGGCTTATAAACTAGTAGTGAACTACATGTTTTTAAAATTATAGTTCAGTGCCATGCAACGCTTACTTCCTGTTGCCAGTAAGTGGTGCTATCACTATATCTGAATATTCTCATGTAGATGTGTTCAGAGCAGGACTCTAATCAGACAAGTGAAGTTTTGAGCCAGATGGACAATGTAGACTCAAGTTATAGCAACTTCGTGTGTTCTGGCGGTACATCAAAATTTTACACCACACCACGGACATGCCAACATGTTTTGCATTTCCCGACTAAATTTCAGCTCGATTTGATCATCCTGCTAGGAGTAGAACATGGAAGTATAAAAAATTACATTTCCTTCCTACATAAACGTGTTCAGAGCGGGATTCTTATCAAACGTGAAGTTTCGTTGAGATCAGATCATGTATGCACCAGTTATGACAAATCCCTCTTTCATGGCGAGTCGTTGAAATTGGACGCCACGCCACGGGCACGCTGTTCGACAGAATGTCTTAAATAGCAATTCAGTTCAATTCAGGTTTATTTGTACAGCGCCAATACATAACAGAAGTTATCTCAGGACACTTTTCAAATAGAGCAGGTCTAGACCGAACTCCTTATAACATTTACAGAGACCCAACAGTACCACCATGAGCAAGAGGGCACCTTGGCGACGGGGGCAAGGAAAAACTGCCTTTAACAGGCAGAACCTAGGACAGACCCTTCGGCTCCTAGGTGACGTGGGTCTCGTGTCTTGATCCAAGTCTGGGCCGTCCGACGGAGAGAGAGAGAGAGACGAGAGACAGACATGAAGGGACACGGTGCACAGGGCAACAACACGTAGCACACAACTACACTAAGTAGTACTGACCTGACGATGATGAACATTGAACCCTGTGATGATAGATCGCATCGAACAATGCAACGGGATGAGAGCGCCAGATAGAGACGCAGGTTGGGACGGTTCTTGGGACGACGGTGTGACGGTTCGGTTGCACGGATAACTCGCGCCATACAGGTCTGTATCTCGAGTACAGGAGGTACGATAACAGACTTGTGAGTCTCAGATAATACGGAGGGATATTACGAGAAATCTCCACAAAAGGAGAGATAACAAACCGATACAGACAGTTATATAGTAGCCGTCCATGGACACACTCTGCAGGAGGCGTCCACCAGGATCATCGAGAGACTTGGAGCACGCAACGAGAAGGTCACCTTATAAGAGCTCGTCGCGTATGTCTATACAGATAAACAAAGTCTCCACAAGTACACATGCATTAACTGGACCGATGGTCATCGTGGTCTCAGTCGCCACGATAATATAAGAGGGTGATGACACTGAGAGAGAAGACGAGGAGATCGTGGCCGACCATGGGGTAGAAACGCCATCAAGGCCAGTTTGGCAAGCAGATACACATCGCCGCCCGATATTTGGGGGTGAAGGTCAAATATGAAAGGCGTTGCTGTCAAGTCTCATTGCTC
>NW_023339650.1:750222-754045 GCF_004916995.1 Morone saxatilis
ACCGGGAATGAGTTAGCACAACTTTAATCATGAAATGTCTTTAGGTAGCTGTGTCCCAAATCTGAAGACGATCCGATCACTCTTTCCTAGGAGAGTTCGTAAATACAACATGTGCAAATCGCCAGAAATGGCCGCTAAATCCAAAATGGCCGACTTCCTCTTGGGTTTGGGATATGGCGTCCACTGGATTTTTTGTTCGTCTAGATAAGATCTACGCGTGTGCCGATTTATATAAGTAAGTAAAATAAGTACGTACATAAATGTTACATTTCATGATTTAAAATGAAAGTGGAAGCTGAACAGCGGTCTCCAACCATCTTGCTCTTTATACCTAGGCTTTTTTTGCTTTTTATACCACATCACTTGACCTAACGACACATCAAAATATTACACTGGATGGGTGTGTCCAGAAATTCTGCTACAGGGGTACCTACAGTGTTCTGACCAAGCTGCCATATGTCTGCCTGTTCAGAGGACTTGTGATTTTCAAAACAATGCCAGCCTCATGGTGGTTATAGAAGGGAAAAGTAAAGGAACAATTGTACTGTCTATTCCATTTTTTTTTATTGTGTAATCACTAATCTCCTATAGTACCATGATGTGTCTATAGTATGGCTCATCAGTTCATCAGTTTAGAGCTTAGAAAATACATTGCTACCATCAACACTAAGGTAGATTTTTTCCCTCACTCATTTGTATTTCCTCCACGCCTTTCATAATAGCCTGGATATGTGTGTATGACAGGACTTTAATTGCCTGAGTTAACAAGGTGAGCTCCACTCGGCCACCTTTGCGTAGCGCAAATCATAGCAGGGATATTCAAATCCAATCCCCCATAAACTATTCACCCGAACGGGAAGTGCAAGAGCATAAATCCAGGCAATAACAGCAATATGTGGCGGGATCTAAAGTGGTAAATCCTTAAATGATGTTCTAACGCTGAGCGAGTGACTTCATTGGGGTGAGGTGACCCCACTCTTCAGAGACAGGGAGGAAGAGAGAGGGAAAAAGCAGTGGGATGTCATATAAGACCAGGAACAAATGGAATGGAAATGAAAGAAGAAAAGTACTTAAAAAAGATATTTGTAGGGCCTTTATTGTATCTATTGATGTGTTATGAAGGAAATTAAAGGCATTTTACATCTAAAATGGTATGAAATGAAGTTTCTTTATTGTACAGAGATATTTTTAGCATAATTTTCTTGCTTTATTTTGGATGTTGGTCTTAAGAAAAATATGTTTAAGGGTGTTAAATAATAAGTTCCTGATGATACATACTTTACCATACATTTAAAATGGTTTGCTTTTATTGATCCTATTTAGGCTCAGTTAATTATTTCTCACATCGCAGATGTTCATATCTGAATTTTACATCTTGATTTAGTGTCTGAAGTGGAACAATTGGATTTTTTGACACGACTTGAATTTTAGTATCTTAATTAAGCTTGTTTAATTTGTACAATCAAAATTCTGTTTTTGAGTACAATTAAAATAAAATCTGAATCATAAAATAATTATGTATACTGGAAATAAAGGTTTTGATATTGGAGAATTTGAAATGAACAACTCAGTCCACATCATCTAAGACGGATGGTTTTCAAAGTATGATATTTAAAAATAATTTAATGATTTAAAATCAGCAGTATTTAAATTGGGCTTTGTGAGGGAGCTGGAAAGCATCCCCCTCACTAGGGTGAGACACACACAAATGTGCATTGACTATGTTAACCCTGTAAAACCTGAACCATGAAATAATTGCCAGAGAATTAAAATTAAAAAAATGTGAAACTGAAGTGTTTATTGAACCTTCTGACAAATAAAAAGAAAGAAATTAAATATAAATTTGCATATATGAGTTTTCATTTGTATCAAATACATCCGGTATTTTTGTGCAATTTATTGCTCACATTTTGTTTATCTTAAACAAAAACATATAAAACAGAACATTTTTAAACCATTAAACTTAAGTTTCCTTTAAAATTTTTCTCAGGTAATTTCAAACATACAAAAAACATTTTTTCCATATATATATTGTATATATATTCCATATTCCAAAAACTCATGTATCAAATATGATACACTTGGCGTGACATGGTTAAGCTGAACAAAAGAAAACTAATACAGGAAGTTCACTTTGTGTTATGTTGTGCTTTTATTTTGAAACCCCTACCGACCGCCCTCTCTTTCCGGGTCTATTTCCGTGAGCATGTTTTCATTGAATGCACACATCAAAATGCAGCCACAGGACTCAGCTGGTGTCAGTTTTACATCAATAACCTCACGGACTGCATGTGGTCCAGGAGTCAAATTCATGTTAATGACCTTTAGAAAGACTAGAAAGGTGCTATACGAGTACTGATCCATTTAGGTCCATTTACCATTACCACTGCTCACAGCTAATGTTGGTACATTGGATGTCTAGGGTGAATTATCACAGACTGCACATGGTCCAGCGGTCAAGTTCATGTGAATGACCTTTGGTGAAACTACACTTTGCTATCTATCTAAAAACACCTTTTAGTCTTGTTAGTGGATGGGAAAAGGAGACAGAGGAAGACATGCCTCACCATTCCACAGTCAGAGCTCACACTTAGCCTGGGCAAAGAGAACCCAGTGTTGCTTGTACTAGATTGACATGGCCTGATAGTATAAACACAAAGCGTAATCTGGCCCAGAGCAGAGGAAACCTGCTGGGAATCTGTTGCAGATGACATATCTTGAATGGACAGTCATCCAGTAGGCAGCATCTTCTCATTCAGGTAGGAGCCCTAAAAAGTGCTTTTGCTTTCACTATAACAATACTTAATTTACAAATATTGTGTGGAATAGAACTTCCTTTTCACTTTGCTGTTTATAATTAAAAGCTAAGGCAAGATGCTCAATCCAATTTAATCACAGCTAATAACACTGTGATGCAGCTTTGCAAAACATGAATGCTGACCTTAGTCCTCATTGATGGATTGCATTTGCTGACGAAAGTAGAAGTCTTTTTGCTGTATGCCAGTTGGACTTGAATGAGAGTAAATAATGGAGGGAAAACTAATTTAAAGATCAGGTGCATGAATGTAAAATGTGTTTTGTTCTCCTTTTACAGTTTGTCCTGTTCATTCTGAAATGATGTAGATGTGGCGTAAGGTCGCTGAGATATGTGAATGATTGCAAACGGCCCAGATCCTTTTGTTGAGGTTCTGCGTGGTTTAAGTTTTCAGGTTCTTTCTGTGATACTAAAATTCAGCTACATGAGAGTTTGTCTTTTTTCGGTTTCTGTGCTTCCTTTGACTACATGCTGCTCACTGCTGGCTGACTTGTTGTCCATGCATGCTGCTATTCCTAATGGATAAGTAGCTTACAAGAGATTGTTAAAGTCAAGAGCTCTGACATGAGCAACCTTAATATGTCAGGTGGCAGGGGAGAACAGGGGACATTCTGTGTGCAAACAACAAATTCAATAGAAGTAATGCATGTGCCTTTAGGGTGTAAAGTTTACCGATAAGAGTTGGAAACTGGTTTTAACGTTATATATAGATGCAACTACATCAGTATGTGGACCCCTGGATCAATCTAAATGTACCATGAAGTGGTCAAAAGTCCTAAAACTTCTCCACTCTTGTAAAAGGTAAAGGTGAGGGCGAGGGTCTCAGGTCAAGAGCAACGAGTAAGATACATACACAAACATGTCCAACAATGCCAACAGGTTTTACAGTGCACCATCAAATCTAAAATCTTTGGGAAGAAGTGAAGTTAGTAACATGCATTAATGGGACATGAATGTGTGCAGAAAAAGAGGGAGAGGAAGAGTGGAGCTCAGTGCATCATGGGAAAT
>NW_023339650.1:754145-754340 GCF_004916995.1 Morone saxatilis
CAAAGATAACTCCAAGATTCCTGACAGTGGTGCTAGAGGCCAAGGTAATACCATCTAGAGTAACTATATCTTTAGACAGTGAGTCTCGGAGGTGTTTGGGGCCAAGTACAAGAATTTCAGTTTTAGAGTTTTAGAGTTTAGCATCAGAAAATTGCAGCTCATCCATGTTTTGATGTCCTTAAGACATGTTTGTAA
>NW_023339650.1:754520-756891 GCF_004916995.1 Morone saxatilis
AAACTGAGAACAATCTGATAAATATGACTTAAACCAGATTAGTGTGGTTCCTTTAATGCCAAGTTGGCAGTTGAGGAGTTGAGGAGACAAAATGTAAAGTTTGTACAGAAATAGAGTTTATCTTAATGGATTACATTGGTGCCAAATTGACTGTCAACATATGACGCCCTTTAGCTTGTATTTCTAGAGTATGTTTTTACAGACACATATGGAATTGTTAATATGTCCCATTTCTTAAAGGACTTTGGTGTAATAGCTTTTTCTAACTGCTATGTACATTTTTCTTACATTTTGTCACCAATACAGAAAAATAAAAGTATGATAATCTTGTCTGATGTTGACTGCTGTGAGTAATTGGCTTGATTAGTGGTTTAAAAGTGAGTATACAAATTGTCTGAATGGATGGATCAACTTACAACTATACTTGAAATTACAAAGACTATAGCTGGACACAGAGAGCAAAGAGATGACAGGAAATGAAGGAGAGAAATGCAACAAAGGTCTCCAGCCAGACTTGAGCTGGGAATGTTCATTTTAACCCTTAGTCACAAGGACATCCCTACATACAGGACTTTAATTAAACATGGGGGAATAATGCAGCTTCACCCCTGCTTTTTGGCCAAAAGGCCTACAGGAAAATGTCAATTTTACCCAGAGGACACCTGCATCTCTTTCTCTACTGTTGCCTTGTTTTATCTTTTCGAGAGCTTTGGTTGTCCTCAGACTCAGACTGCTGCAGCCCATAGTAACTGATGTACTGTCCAGCAAGACACGTCCCCACTGATATCCATACTGCAACAGGATTTCAAATGCTGTTCACACAGTACAGGTGACCTTGAAGAAGCTCTGTCACTATGTAAATAATTTGAATGACTGTCTCCTAAACCAACCCATCTCTTACCCCGTGTGCATCAGCTGTGCTGCCCATTTATTCCCTGGAGCTGTTGATTACAAAGTGAAAAAGATCAATGCAATAAATGTGATTATATATTAAAATATTTAGATAAATGAAATTTTCCTAGGTCAATTTCTCAACTGACACTTTGCAACAGCTTCCCTGCATTGAGAGTTTGAATAAGAATTCACAGTCCTTTTCAGCATGGTGCATTGTCTACCATTAACTTGTCAAATTGCAACCTCAAACGCTTAATTTTGGTCATAGCTTTGCAACTAGTTGTTGTGAAAAATCCACTTTAGCTCAATGATTTGTCGTTTTCTTTGTGATAATTCCCAAACATGTCAGATATTCACTATTATACCCTGCGCAGTGCAGTACCACACTTTAATACCTTCATGATTAGTTGCCCAGCACTGGAACTGAACACATGTAACAGGTGCATACATTTCTGTGCAACCCTATTTGAATTTTTTTGAGTATAGTAAAATCTATGCAAGGTTGCCTGCTGCTAGCCCCTGCCAACCACAGGCCAATTATAGCATCAACAATAAAAATCCCACATATATGGTGGTAATGCCAGTTGGTCAACAGCAAATCTGGCCGTTTGTTGTCAAGATGTTTTACTCTGGACCAGAGGTCTTCATGGGTCCAAAACAGAAAGCCTACCTGAAACTGACGTGCATAAGGACATTAAGAACCTGCTACTATTGCAAATTCTCTAATACAAACCACTATTTTAGTAATTGTCATGGTCAGCAACAACCAGTGATTGACAAAAGCCACATTAACAGGGGATGGTTTACCTGTACTATACACTGAGATATGACAAATTCAGCATTTATTCACTCTTTAATTTGCTTCTACTTTGCCATTTTCTTATTGCTGTTAAGTTACTATCCATAAAACTCAAACGTCCTGCAAATGCTTCAAAATAGAAGGCTACTCAGAATGGAAGACATCATGTCCATTAAGCTGCTAAAGCAGAGAAGAATGATTTGACACTGGTTGCTCTATTGATGGTCAGGTTTGCATCCACAGCAGATTAAACAGGAGCAAATCAGAAAACAGGGTGGGTTTTATAAAATATATCACAAAAAAGGGCAATTTGAAATTAGATAGATAGATATCTCTCTAATATAATCCTGTTCCAAATAAACATCTGGTTCTCTCTGAAATTTCCTTAGACCAAGAAAAGTTATCTAAAAAAAATACTAATGACTGGATTTACTTTGCATTTACTGTTGGTCCCCAGAGAATGAATCAATGTTTCCAGTGACCTCGACATTTCCTCTAGCTGTGGCATCAGGCCAAATACAACGATTCTAATAATTAAAGTAATAATTACATTATAATTAAAGTAAAATTAAAATTACCATAGCATTAACATGGAATTGGACAATAATAATAGTGATAATAATAATAATAATAATAATAATAATAATAATAATAGTAATAATAATATCAGTAATATTA
>NW_023339650.1:756991-763288 GCF_004916995.1 Morone saxatilis
AACCTGCGAGACGAGGAAGCACAAAAACTCCGGGGAAGAAGTAGTAACATGCATTAATGGGACATGAATGAGTGCAGAAAGGGAGGGAGAGGAAGAGAGGAGCTCAGTGCATCATGGGAAGTCCCCCGGTAGTCTAGGCCTATAGCAGCATATTTATCAGAAAGTTTTTTTTTTTCATACCACTCAATACATTTATTTATTTTTTGTCTCCTTTGTGCAGCAGTAATATTAATGCAACACGTGGGAGCTAGCTGAATTTTGCCTACACATGACTCATACAGCAAGAGGAAAAAGTTACAGTATGCATGATGAAAAGAAATGACAGAAAGAGTTTAGTTTTCTGTTCATCCAAGTCACACAGTGTAAGTTATTATGTTAGTCAAAGCTTATTTGTTGTATTTATGCAGTTTTAGAAACCGTGGCAAGGTTGTTCTTGAACAATGTTACAAAGAGTGTTTTTTGTGTGTGTGTGTGTGGGTGGGTGGGTGTATGCACTTTAATCATTACATTCCAGTTAATCCATTCATGTCAAAGCCCTGACAGGCAAATGAGAGAAAAAAAACAGTTCTGTTGATCCTTTTTTTAAGTCTCATCAAAATTTTCTCACCTGTTTTTATGACTTAAAACAGCTGAAAAAACGTTTTGCCAGGATGATATTTATAAGGTTTTTTTTCATCTGTCAAACAGGTAGAAAGAAGGGTTTCGCCAGTGGAAAATAAAAGTTGTTGTGATACCCATTCTGGCCACTGAAGATTGAAGTGCACTACAACCCCATGTTCTAACTAGGACAAAACACCTTAACGTTTTCATTCATGTTTCTAAACACAAGGTCCACATTGTGTTAGCAAATTAGGTCACATTACTGTCTTGTGTATTTTTTGGCTAGAAATATATTTTAATTGGCCCAAAGATAAATAAAAACTCACCTTGAAGAAAAAAATATTCATTTTAATCCTATTTAGAACAGGGGGAAGTGGCACACTTCAGCCTCTTGAGGTTAAAATGGGTATTACAAAAGCAAACATAAAAATTATTTAGTAAATAAAATATATATATATATTACTTTTTTTCCATTTTAGCCTGTTCCACTGGTGAAAACAATAATTAAGAAAGATTGCCTTGGCAAGACATTTTCTTTGTTTTTAAGGTTAGTTAGTTAGATCAGACTTTTTAAAATGGATCACCAGAATTTCTTTTTTCTCACTTGCATTCAAGGGTTCCGTAAATGACAGAACACAAGCTAATTATTATTATTACTATGTAGTTTTATTATCTTTCACAAGGTTGTGTTTTGTTAAAAGTAATGAGCCTTTCTCTTGTCATGTATGAGAGGTTTTTTGTTGTTCTGTTTTTTGATGTTGGTGCAGACCATCTTCTCCATCAGTGATAATTAAAATGGGTGTGCATCATTAGGTCCTCTATGTAGTGAGTGACCGGGCACTGCCAAGGTCTGGAAGAAAAAACTGCACTTTAAGATACACTTTGTTGTTGTGTAATCTCTGTATGGGTCCAGTTCACTCTGTGCTTACCTGGCCAGGTGGTATGGGTTCCATTTTGGTGAGGCGAGGAAGGTAAAAGGTCACATTACAGAGCTGTAATAATTTGCGTCTTTTCAGTGAAACTACTTCACAGCTGTTCACGTGATGTCAAGGCTCTGATGCAGGTAACGGATATTGATCACATTGACCACAAACTATAAACAGTGTGTCAGAGCAAAGACAGTGTATAGTCTGGTAGTTGGATAATGTACTTAATGGACGAAACACTGGAATAATAGCTTCTCCAGTCTAAAACACAATGCATCATGGTTTCTGTTGGTCAAAGTTGAGTAAAGTTAACTGTGACCTGCAAATTGTACCCAAACAGGAAACTCACGCTTTAATTAACTCATTGTACCAACCTGTACCAAAGTGCATGAGAAACTAAGACTGAATATTAATATTATTATTCCCATTGTAACAGCTCAAAAAAGACAGGTTTGGACCTAAAAGCGAAGCATCTTCAAAGTGTGTTGCCTGCCCGACGTTGCTGACTTGTGTATTTTGTCCTTTTTCTTTGACACTAGTACTTCTACTACGAGCAAATATGTTGCTATGTATTGCAATTGTGTTTATTGTTAATTAATACTTCTTTCATGTAACATGAAATTCTATCTGGAGTCTGCACGGGGTATTTTATTTTGAATATTGACCAGATGCTCTATGTCGTTTCTGTGCATGACTTCCAATGATTTTTGCTGTGTGTCAAACATAGACCAGAGATGCTTTTTGTATCTCATTTTGGAATTACAGGCAGATTTGGGGAATTAAAACTGAAGCGGCTTTTTGACTTTTTTTGCAATGCATTAAGGGTTATTATTTGGAATATTACAGTCATCTGCTGTGAAATAGAAGTGGTTCTGACCGGTTACTGTAAAAACACAATAGATAAGTGTGTGATTTTCATCTAGGCCTATATTACTGGAAAATAATTACTGTGTGCTATTGTGCATTTAATGTAATTATAAGCCAGTAATTTACTGCGAAAGTACAATAATATATTTTACAGTGTAGTTAAGTCACTATTATTTCTAACTATAGTCTTATACAGTGGAAACAGCATTTCTGTAGCATCAGAACACAAAATAAATGTAATTTCAATTCAATTTTAACATAACAGAAGTTATCTCAGGACACTTTTTTAAATAGAGCAGGTCTAGACCGTACTCCTTATAAAATTATTTATAATTATATAAATATAAACAGTTCCCATTCAGGTTCCATTTAGTGTAGCAGAGTCTTTTCAGTGAGCCACCATGCACAATAGCAGCACCCTGACTCTGTTTGACCTGAACATAACCTTAATTAGTATCATTGGTAACATCTGTGTTTACCCTACAATTTCATGTCAACATGGCTGCTGTAAAAAAAGGTCTATTCAAAAATGCTATCTCATGAAAAATAGACAAGAGAAATATCAACATTTTGGATGTCTCATTAAGGTTTTCTGTTGGTCTATTTCACAGGTGTTAGTCATGTTGTATATTTGTCTGCTTTGTTCTGTTACATAGTTTTCTGGTAGTGATATGCTGCAGAATGAACTTGAAAATAGAGGAAATTGCATTGGGTCCTGCAGTTTGAAAGAATATGTGAAATGTGAAAACTATCTGAAATAGGACCTGACATGATGGTACCTTGGGCTTTTTAACACACCTCTTTGAATATTGAAACGGGAATAGTCTGATAACTGAATAGGTTTCACCTCCTGTTCTTTGACTTTTAATGGCAAACCCATTTTTCCTCCTCACACACCAATTCTCACTCCACTAATTGACAACTCTAATCATTTGTTTCACTCCAGATAGCTGTTATTTCTGATAATTAATGTCATTGTCATTATGTTTGATTTTAAATATTTGAATGGATAATTTGAATATTAAGTGCCTCTCCCCCATGTCTCCTTCCGGGCCAAGCCGATAAAGAGCCATGTCTAATTGGTCTGTAACTTTGACAGTTAAAGCAATTAAGATGACAGGTGAGAGTGTTTAAAGGGGCTTGTACCTTGTAACCCCCACCCATCTGCGTTGACAGCTCCCTCTCTGGCTTCTGCTCTACCTCCGCCCACCTCGGCTCCACTTTTCCTTCTATTTTCCCTGCACTCATCTCCACCATTTTGGCAATTTAGCCGGGAAGTGGTAAGCCATGACTGCCAATTCTATGTCACTAGACATGAACCAATTCCGTGATCTCCAGTGTTCTTTGTATTCAGTCTGTATCACAATTCTTGGACTAATAGGCTTGCTTTTTTTATCCAATCAAATCCCTCATCGTACAAAGCCCATGCACTACAAGATATCAGTTATCAAAATGCATGCTGAGACTTTGTTTACTTAGTCGAGAGACTGCAGAGCGATGAGGAAGGTAGCATTCTATCAGTTATCACTGACAAGGATAGTGGTTTTTGGTAAGGTTTGTGGGTTGCGTCACAAAAGATTACGAAAAAACTACTGGATTCTGATTAAATGTTACTGAGGGCGTGGCTCAGCTCCAACATACAGTGGACAGCAGCCACAGTGGAGACTTGATATTTGAGATTTGATATTTAAATTTGATACCTCAAATCAGGGATACAGAATATCACCGCACGGAAGTCAGTGGAGTAATTTTTAAAGTAACATAAGATTAGAGATCATAGTAACTCATAAGTTGAGTTGGCCAGGTTTAGGAGGATTTATTGGCAGAAATGGAAAATAATATTCCTAATGTTTTCATGAGCGTATAATCACCTGAAAATAAAAATCGGAGTAGGTCATCTTCTACGGAGGCTGCCATGTTTCTACAATAGTCCAGGATGGACAAACCAAACACTGGCTGTAGATGTGTGTGTTTGCCACTAAATCCTTTACAGTGGACGTTTAATGTAAAGTAATTTTTATCATCAAAATAGTTTAACAGCTCTTGTAATCAGATAGAAACTCTTTTAGAATGGTGTTTCTTTTACTATAGTAAATGCAGAATCAATGGTATATTGGTTTTACAATCGCATTGAAAACAGCAACACAAAAGGAACATTGAGAAGTAGTGTGGCTGCTCGGATGAGGACAAATAAACACAATGAGAGAGGGAGACGAAGCAAGGCAGAGCAATCATTCAAATGAAAGCCCCTCGGAGGTGTGCGCTTTATTGAATTCACCATTTTTTTTCTATTGCTAGCTCATCTGCTGCGGCAATAATAGAGAGAATGTTTTAGTTGATTAGCTACCTGCCGTGCAATAGCAATGCATAATGCGGAGGAATACACTCATCAAAACAATCAAAAAATGGAACTGATTATTAGAAGGGAAATACAGAGGAGGATAAGAGAGAGGGGTTCGGCGAAGGAGTGCGGGTAAAAAAAGCGCTGACCAGATGAGCTTTTGCTAGGAAACACCAGGAGGATATTTATTTGTTTCGCAGCAGCACAGATAAACAGAGGCAGAGAGAGAAAAAAGAAATGAAGGGGGAATTACCAGGAATAGAGAGAATAGAGTGGAAAAACAAAACGGAGGGAGAATGGCGGGTCTTTGTAGAGCAGCATTGGTGGCTCTCTTCCCTCCGTGTTGCCTGGCTGAATTGCGGTGACCTAGAGCGATTCTTGAACAAATAAGATTGCCTTTGTGTGTGCATTATTTTCTGTTGACATTTGCTAAGCGCTGGAGCTCCTGGCCATGGGAGATAGATGAGGGCCCTAAAATGTCTCTGCATCTGCCAGGGCCTTTCATGTTACCTTGAGAGCGGCGGTTATGTGTGTGTTTGTGTGTGTGTCTGGAAGAGAAAGAGAGTAGAACAAGGAGAGGGAGGAAAAAGCAATGTGATTGCCGTTCGGTAGAAATCCACCGGAGCTTTGTTTCTGACAACTGAAGGTAAAGGTTATTGCACTGCTGTTCTCCCACCGCTGTTGTCTATTGTTTTGAAGGAAAATAGGCACAGAAATACTGTATTATTCTCGCGGGCAGCCCATTGAAAGTGCCCTCACACTAACTTCCATTTATCGCCTAGATAATAGATCTTAGCCGGGACCTCATATGTATTCATGCGAACATCAGCAGAGTTTGACCTACAATGGACCTGTACTTGTATAGGACTGACAATCAAAATACAAAGTCCACTCGAGTCCAAAGTCCATCATGGATCTGATGTGTGTAGGTACCGCAGAGCGTCAGGGTGCAAGAGGGATGTGATAGACAATAATATGTCAGTCAACATACAGTATTTAAAGACACATACAGAAGAATATGGTGAGATTACCCATTCAAGTTTGTCCACATTTTAATTTAAATAGCATTGTGAGTTAGGAGCATCTATAGTCAGAAATGGAAAATAATCTTCATAGGTATGTTTTCATTAGTGTATAATCATCTGAATATATGAATTGGTGTGTTTTTGTTCCCTTAGAATGAGCTGTTTTTATCTAAAGAGCGAGCAGGTCCCCATGTTGAACCACCATGTCAATACTGTAAAAAATGAAGCAATGTCAGAATTCCTTTCTGTGATTGATCTGCTCACAACTATCTGGGGACGTGCTAAATTTGAACCCTAACCCCCAAAAATCCCATGCAGAGGCTAAAGTTAATGTCCCAATAGTTGGCTGTAACCACTGGCCATTTATTTTATTTTTTTATTCATGTTCATACGCCTATATGTTTTGGTCTGATGTTCATGATTTGTTGGCCTTAAAAATCAATAATTAAATTAAATTCACTTTATTTGTATAGCGCCAATTCATAACAGAAGTTATCTCAGGACACTTTTCAAATAGTCTAGACCGAACTCCTTATAA
>NW_023339650.1:763388-772507 GCF_004916995.1 Morone saxatilis
TGGCACAGTCCTGCCCAACACTGCTTGCAGCTTTAAATTTTATTTGTTTTATCGTTATATCGCTTGTTTTTCATTATAAGTTACATATTGTCTGCTGCTATGTTCAAGTATGCTATTGTATCATTTCTACCACTGTAAATTGATTTCTCTAATATTTTCCTTATGCTCAATAAAACAACAAATAAAAAAATTTGCTAATGATCAAACTTGCCGTTCAGTGTGGCTCACTGTGTTTTAAATCATTCTCTGACAATATTAGCGCTCTATGGCTAAAAAGCTCTGCAGAGTTGGATAGACTTGCTGATAATTCTCGATGGGGTCTTCACAATGAGAGTCATTTGATCCATTGTGAACAAATGATGTGCAAGGGTGCCCAGTTAGCTCAGTGGGTAGAGCTGGCATCCCATGTACTGAGGCTGAGTCCTTGCTGCAGAGGTTCGAGTCCGACCAGCGGCCCTTTGCTGCATGTTATCTCCCCTCTCTCTGCCCCCCTTTCCTGTCTACCTTTGGCTGTCTCTATCGATTAAAGGCAATAAAAAGGTCACAGAGGAAAGATTTTTA
Organism: Morone saxatilis; assembly: GCF_004916995.1. Classification (NCBI taxonomy): domain Eukaryota; kingdom Metazoa; phylum Chordata; class Actinopteri; family Moronidae; genus Morone; species Morone saxatilis. The sequence goes on from NW_023339650.1 coordinate 763,950, forward strand.
TACAGATTTCAAAATGAATCATGCTTGTGTCTATTTAAATTATGCCAAAAATATGCATAGCCCTACAGTGAAGAAACAGGAGGCTTGAAAGGTACATAAACCTGCCTTTTATTGACCTAATAGGGGTCAGCATTTGTTTTTATTTTATTTATTATGTGATAGAAAGAATCTTTCCAAAAAAACCTTTTGTACCTCAGACAAGGCTGCTTTGGTGGTGCCACCAGTTTGGTTTACTAAAACTTTCACTATATCCTGACAGTTGTACATGGAGCAGATAATCTATTAAAAAATCAGGATCTTCTGGCTCCTTCTAGTGCTCCTAATAGCATTTGCAAGAGTCCACCGGGCCTGACTGAAAACAACCAATCAGAGCCAAGAAAGATAGATGGTTAGGGTTGGGTTGGTGGCTTGAAAGTAGTTAAGTCTCATTTTCATTTTTCTCAGCTCTCATTTGTTGTTTTTGTTAAGGCCCGGTGGATTCTTACAAATGCCATTAGGAGCACTAGGAGGAGCCAGAGGGACCTGATTTTTTCATTTTATCTGTCTCATATCTACTGTCAGGTAGGGTGAAAGTTAAAGCAAATATAACCACAAGTTATTTTTATAAATGTTACCTACTTCAGCTTTAAAAGAGCACTGCACCATTTTAGTATTGCATTCCTGTTGCACTGTTAGACTCATGATGGACATTTTTTTAAAAAAAGATTTAAATCAATGCAGCAAGACCAGATACAGTATATCCTCTTTTTAATTCCACACATTACTTTTTCTCGGCAAAACCTGGTGCCTACATTACCCGCATTGCTTCATGACCACTATTAGTTTGGTCTAAGATTTGGGTGTGTTATGCTCATAGCGAATAAGGCCTGGAGCCTCTTTAGCCTGCAGCAGAAATTAGCAGTGCTAAGTACAGTGGAAATATGGCAGAAATGTGCTGGAGTAAGAGGACAAAAGGGAGAATAGAGTATTCTGTAATGTAGTATCTTTGATATTTTAACAATGTGTGTTAATTACCTTTATTTATCTTTGAGGATACAGCAATTGGTATTATTAAGTCAGCCCGAGCCTGTGTGTACTTATAGAGACCCAGGAGGACACATGAAGCTGGTCTATTACATTATCTTTATAGAAACTCACTTTACTTTTGCTTCCCAATGGACACCAAGGAAGAAGACTCATGTACACTCAACAAAAAACAACCAGGGCATGTGTTGGTGTTTAATAGGGAAATTATAATTATGATAGTAATACATTCATTTATTGTGTTTATGTCTATTAAATAATTGCTTCACTTTTTCTGGACATGACTTAAAGACAATTTAGATGGATGAAATCAACACGTCCTGACTAGTTCCTCACCCATCGGATGTTTGTTGTACTTTTTTTTATGTAAGTTACACTTCATATTTGAATTTACTTAATTAAATCATGTAATGTATTTCCATGGCTTTCTTTCAAGATTAAGCAATTATTTTGGGCCAATTTAATTTAGTTGGTTTGGATCACTTACTACTGTAATGTAAACTGTGAAATTAGTAGTACCAACCTTATTAAATTAATGTCAGACCGAAATCTTTTAAGTTGAATCAACCTGACTAAATTATGATAATTATATGATTTAATTAAGTTAATTTATTCAATATAAATTTTGTTTTTGGAGTGTAGTGAAGCTATAACTCTGACTTTACATAGTTATAATGGGTACATACATTAAGTATATTGCAGTAGAAAAATTATAGGAAGTGCACCATGTATTTTAGATGAAAACGACTGAATGATTTTATTAATGCATTTACAGTATGTTGTGGTTCTATGCATGTCTTGTGTTTGTGTAAGGGATGTGTGGAGGGGGAAAGAGGTGTTTCTAGAGACTAATATGGTTGCTGGTCTACCTTTATCCCACATACAGTCTCCCTCTCAGTAATTAGTGTTGTGTCAGTCTGGTAAGTGGTATTAATGGGACAGCATTATTAGAGGAAAGAAACAGGTGCACTGCACTGGGACAGCAGAATCTAGCTGACTCCATCTTTTTACTCTTATATTTTCTCTTTTGTTTCGTCCTCTCCCGTCTCTCTCCCCCAGGCTTTCCCTTCTTCCTCCACTTATTGTTTTTGCTCATTCCATTCTTCTTCCATTCATCCAGTGTTCTCTTTCCTCTCTCTCTCTCTTTGTTCTGCTTGTCCAAAGAATGACATGTTCATTCATCTATTACTTTCACACCTCTAACAGCTCACTAACATCCTTCAGCAACCCTTCCTCCTACTTCTCTTCATTCTCTCTCACTCTCCACCCTCCAGATTTCCCCCCACCTCTCAAACAGCTGTTTACACACACGCACACACACACCCACACACCCACACACATGCACATTCTCCTGTTGTCTCATTACAAGGGAGCACATCCATTTTGTCTGAGCATGAATATCTAATTGGCTTGCTTCTCAATTCACCCAATTCATCATGTTATATTGGGCTGTTAGTGGTAACCAATATGCCAGCCTCCATCAGCCCTATATAACCATTAGTGCTTCAGCCAGAGTTGTCATGTAGGATCATTGGAGCTGGTGAATTATCATGGAGAGAGCTTTGGTTTTCCAGGCTTTATCTGCAAGCCAAACAGATAAGGCTTGGATCTTTGTGGGAAAATTCCTAAAGACAATAATTCAATGTTGCAGCCAACTGCTTCTGATCTCCAGTTTGAGCCAAATAAGTCGAAAAACTATGCAGTCTGAATCCTGAAAGATTTTATGGGTTCAACGTGAAGTTAGACTGATCAGTGTCATAATGTCCATAATGGATATAATGAAGTTTAATTTTTAAATTTAGAATTAAGCCCCCAAACCTGAACCAGTGCAACACCAGATTTCAAGCACTATGTATTACTTAAAGGACCAGTGTGCAGGATTTATTGGCATCTAGTGATGAGATTGCAGATTGTAACTGAAATCCCTTGACACAACCAACAGCAAAGGAGAAACTATGCTGGCTGCAAAGTTAGATGCACTACGCTCCAATCCACACCTGCCCGACCTCCACACCCTCACTTTCTGCCTGGGTACATAAAGGGCACACTTCTTCCTCTGTTGGCACTGAATGTTGGCACAGGAGGTAAAATCTGTCGTATTAAAACAAAAGTGATGCAAAAAAATCTATTGCCCAAAATAGATTGCCCAAACAGCATACAGATGTGTACGGGGTCCAAGAGTAGTGTCGTGGAAGTCTGTAGAAGAATGCCTAGTCGTGAATTAAGATTAAAAGCAAAACCTTTGCTGGGGTAATGTTGCTGGAATGGAACCTTTGACCCTGGTGTTCCCAGCACTGCGTACAGCATGACATCTTGTAGAAATGAAAGTGGAGGATGGGGCATGAAGCCTGATAACATACTGCTGCTGGACTTTACCGTTCCGCACGTGCGTTATTGGGTGTGATAGATCTCAATATGGCAGATAGGATTATCATCTTCACCGGCCATACAGATGAAACAACATAAAAAAGAGACCTGTGTCTAGTTTTGTGATCAAGTCTCTCTGCCTGCGTTTCATTAATACACTATACACCATCCAATATTGTTTGTGAAAGCCAATATTTAAATAGTGCATGTATGCAATAAACCCAGCAGCATGTGGAGTAATATTAATAATAATTGGGCCTCATTTCTTCAGTGTCTTGCTCTTTTTTTCTCAGACATGCCTCGCCTCCCCCATGTGCTATTTCTTCTGAGGAGAAAAGGAAAATCACTGAGTTTAAAAGTGAGTAAAAGTGTCTCTTTTCTGTGCCACAGCCTCATGCATGCCTGTTAATTTACCGTGCGGAGAAACATTATGGGGCCATTAGAGGCTCTTAAATTGGATTCAAGCAGGAAAGTCATTATCGTCCACATAAGGAAGATTTCAATTGAGAGTGCTTCATCTGATATGCGATATAACTACCATATTAGAGAGAAATGTTGGATTGGATTCTCGGGCAAAGATAATTCTCTGCAGCGTTGCTGGATTAACTTTATTTCACTTTAATAACAGTTGTGGATTCATTCATATCTTATTTCCCCACTGAAAATGTGACTATATATTTGTGTCCTTAAAGCAAAGAAATGAGTGTAGCTCAATAATGCCTTTGGATTTATGATTCTATTTATGTTTTTGCAATACTAGGAAAAAAAGAACTAGAAAGCAGTCTCTCCATTCTATAGCTCCTTACTCATGTATTGCATAAATAGTTTGGAGATGCACAGACTGCATAGATGTCCAGTACATTTAGTCAAATCTCTCCAGGGGCAGTGAGTGAAGGCCAGTACATATACAGAGTAGCAAAAAGTAAGCAAAAATGTGCCCCACTTTCATTATTGTGAGCATTTTTATTTGTTTCTCTATTTCTCCCCCTTGACATCTTTTTGCTGTCTTGTCAAACCACCTTACCTGACGGTGCCAGGTGGTTTGTTACACAGAACCATCTGGGAAATCATCATTGGAAGCTGTTTGGAAAAAGGCAGGCACTTGCAAAGAATACTCGGCAGGTGATTGGATGAACCATCTGTCTATTGCTAATTGCCGAACTACAACCAATTAGATCAACCCAACCATATAACGTAGTCAAACTATTACTGAAGCCAGTCGGGAGTAGAGGGAAAATGCCAAATATCAATGGTGTTATGTCCCAGAAACAAAACTTACAAAACATTACTTCTAAGGCAGGGATACTCAACTTGTTTGGCCAGGGGGCCACTTTTGCAAAATGATAGGAGGCCAGCAGCCAGTTAATAAAAAAACATGAATTCAGTTCAATTCAGTTCTATTCATATAGTTCCAAGTCATAAACAAAGTTATCTCAGGACACTTTTTAAATAGAGCCGGTATAGATCATACTCCTTATATAATTATTTACGGAGATCCAACGGTTTCCACCATTAGCAAGCACTTGGCAAAAGTGGCAAGGAAAAACTTTTTGAACAGGCAGAAACCTCGAACAGACCCCAGCTCCAGGTGGGCAGCTGTCTGCCTCGATATTTATAATAATATTTACCAGATAAAATGAATAAACATTGGAATTGTTGATGCAGAAAAATAAGACATTTCACGAAAGCTAGCTTATTTTGACTCTTGATGGTTTCTGATATTAGTAACCTTGCATACAGCAACTGTCATTTGGCAAGTTAAACACAGCGGTTTAGGATTTGTATGTCTATTTTCATTGAATTGCCTGTTTTTCTTGTCAACCTTTCAAAGTTTAATGTATTTTCCAAGAGGCAAATCCAGTCGCAACAGCACTGTGTAGGTCAGGTATGCGTGAACTTTTCGAAGAAATCATTTTTAAACGTTGAATAGTGGGCCTTAAGTTAAGTTCCACTCATATAAAGTAATGACAACTGTATCCTGTCACACATATTTCAATGTCCCTGGACTGTATTGAGCTCTGTGTTTTCACCCCCTCTCTGCCACAGTGTGAGCATTGCATCCATCTCTTATCTCGCAACCATAACCTGTGATGAAGTGGCATGTGGTGGCGTCTGGCTCTGTATTGATGTTCCTGTGGAGCCGGTGTTACGGTATAGGTGCAAGTCAGGGTGAGGCTTCTGTCACCCTCGGCCATTAAACTCATCCTTTTCTTCTTGTTTATCAGCGAATGCCGCTGCGTTCTGCTGCAGTGACGAACAGCACAGAGATGGTAACTTACTCCAGATGTCACTGATAATGAATGAACTGTCAAGCCATGATTTATTCCTGGATGGCAGTGTCGAAGAAATGTAGGGAGGGACTCTTTGATCCAGAAAACATGAGCTAATGGCACAACTGTAGTCCTTGTTGTTCTTGTGGGAAGGAGAGGTGGAAGGGGACCGGGGGAGCAGAGTGGGTGAGGGGGCGGTACGCGGGCAAACACACACTTGAAAGAGTCGCCGCTCCTCTTTTCCCTGTGGTACGCCGCTATCAGAGAGGATCTGTACACTTCCAAGGGAGCGTCCTTCATGTGCCATGACGGTTATCACCGATGGCAGCTTCTTAGCGTCAGGCCACATTTTTGAACCCTTCCATGCAGCATTTGTTTGATCATCTGCCAATTCTGATTCCTGATCGCCATGTTGGAAGATAATGATGTGTGTGTACATGTGTTTGTGTGCGCTACACAATGCAGCTTAAAGAGATAATCAGGGTACTGCTGCCTGCCAGAGTGCTTGGAAGCTTTACTTAGTCACATGGTAACTGCTAATTAAATGAAAATATCAAACGTGGTACACTTGTAATGTGTGTCCTTGTGTGCGTACAAACATGTGTGTTTCATTCAGTGCCTTTGACCTATGCTGGCGATGTCCTCTCATCATCAGGACGGAAGATTTTACACACACTAACAGGTTTCAGACTGGGCTTAAAACCGCTCAAGAAGGACTTTGAAAAGGAATACAAAGAGTGATGCCACTTATTTGTAAAGTCTGACCTCTAACAAAGTAAAGTAAATCAAGTCCTGCTTTCACTTCACTGGCTTCAGAGCAGTGTCTGAAAAAAGAAAAGCTGTTTCTCCTCAGCAAACACTGCGCTATTTAAATCAACCTGAGTGCGAAGTATTTCACCATTAATCATTTCTTTAAATTAGTTTAATAAATAAAAGTTCACATTGATGTTTCCGATGCCCACTTACAAGTCACAGACTCTGAGGAAGCATTCAGATTTAGTAGTTTAGTTTATCCCACCCATGACCCGAGGCAGGATGGGTGTTGTTAAAAAAAACTTGGATCATGTTTGAATCCTGCATTAAAAAAGAAAAACATATAACGGTTAGAAGCATTAATACTAGTTTTAATCATTTTGCACCATCATTGCATTTTCTAACAGAAGTAGGGATTAGAATGTCCCGTCAACATATCAACAGATATTTGTAGTGTGATGAAAACCTGTGGACATACAGGAAAAATGCGTACATTTCTAAAATTCTTTTTTATTCATAAAAGCTCTCCTGGAACATGTATGCTAGCTCACATGCCAAATGATGGCATTCATGAGAACTTATCCTGAATTTTAATAATATATGGAATAGCTTAGACGTAGTGACAATGCCAAAAGCCCTTAAATAAAGGCAGTGAAAACCAAGTGAAAACGGTGTTACTTCGCTAATTTAGTAGGTTAAAACACACACTGGTGCATTTGCCAGTTTTTTATTCCTAAAAAGGGATGTGACATAATTTATTGATATAATGATTTTAAAAGCTTAATTTATCTGCTGATTGTGAATTGTTCTGAAAGCAATCTTATAATAAACAATCTGTATAGTCAATGTATATTTATTTTATAATTTGGGTACCATCATAACATATGTGCATCCAACCTGTTCTCACTTCCAACTCGTCAAATATTGCTGCTTGGTCAGTAGCTCCATGCTTCAAAATTGGATTCTGTAGGTACCCTCTAGCATCATTTCTGGATGCAGGTTCTTGCCAGGTGATGTAGTAGAGCAAGAAAGTGTGGATGGATGGCTCAAACAAATACAGAATGTTTACCCAGGAGGCCGCTATTTGTGTCCCAGGTGAAACTAAAAGTAAATGTTTTTAAAGTTATGAAGGACATTCATTCCCAGAGACAGGGTCGCGATCTAAACATTGGTCGCGGGAGATTTTATTTAGGACACAAACAAATTTGCAGAATTTCTGTAAAGTATTTAAAATGTGTAAATTTTTTGAGGTAAAAAGGTATTTTATGAGATAAAAAGTGGGAGCCTTAACACGCACATTTTGTTTGTTTTACTGAAAGAAGAACACAAAAGAAAACACACCTCAATGACTTTATTTTGTCTAATTTATAAAGTATTTAAAAGAAGTATTGTTTTACTCATAAGAGGAAATAAAAACAATGACAAGGCCTGTTACAGTAACTCCACTTAAATGTACTCATTGAGTCTTATTTATTAAGTAATTAATGTGTACATATTCATAAAACAAAGTTGTGATTTATCAAGCGTATATCAAAATGGTTGGTTTGCATGTTTAAGAAAAGATGATGTGATACAGAAATAGTGGTAGAAATGGTCAGGAAAATTCATTTTTGCTAAAATTTGCTTTTCTCACTGTCAACTGGGTCACCACTGTATGTCATTTTTAAAGACGGCCCAAGAAAAAAAAACTTTTGCAAAACACTAATGTAGGCTACACACACAAAAAAGGCAATATTCCTGTAACTGGGGCACCAAAAAAATACTGTAAAATAACAGAAAATAATTGATAATCTTCTATAATTAAAATGTAGTTTTTAGCTGTTAATTTTTTATTAAATATATTTAATAAAACAATGAAATCATTAGTTATTTTATCTGAATTTCAAACGTTTTAGAACTATATAAAAGTTCTAAAACCTGAAGTCACTGCTGTTTTCAGTAATAAAAACTGTATTTTGACAGTTTACCAATGATTTTAAATAAAAACATTCATCAATGTTTTTTTGTGAAACCTTCAAGATATCTATTATACAAGATATGTCAGTTCAAAGCAAATCCATGTAAAATTACATAACTTTTATTACGCTTTATTTGTCTCTTAATGCAACAATAATCTCAATGTTTAATTTTGTTCCACCAGGAGAG
>NW_023339650.1:772607-774097 GCF_004916995.1 Morone saxatilis
CAATAATCTGCATGCAGTTCATTTAGATGGACTAAAAACAACAACTTTAAAGTCATTTTTTTCAGTACTACACTTTGGCGACTTTAGATCTTTTGCCTTAGTATGGCGAACCCCACTGTGGAGCCTTTTGTTCCATTTTGTGGACAGAAAGGTGTTGATTCAGCTGTTAATTGTCAAGTCTTCAGTAAGTGTTCTTCCATTGCATTATACTGAGTTACACTGCATTATATAGCTGTCGGTTATTAGGTGTAAGGCTTTTTTAAAAGTCAATTTACCATTGAGTTGAACCAACACAAACTAAACATTTGGTACTTTACAAACTATTGGATTGGATTGCAGTAGGTGTTATTGTGTCCACCCTGTGTGTATAAAAGATGAAGGAAAAGATATAAGTGCACACACTTCCGCACACACACAACATTAGAAGACTATCTTCATCTCCACTCACTCAGAGGTCCCACTTCTTTTAGCCTATGTCTTAAAGTTTTCAGACACTAATAGGCTTAGAAGCCACTAGCAGTGGATTAAGGGCAGAAAGAAAGGCGAGCCACCTCGCTGTGTTCTTTTCTCGTTTTCCTCTTAAATGAAAAGAGGCACAGGCTTCATCTGCGGCTGGGTAGGAAGGCAACGCCGGCTCCCTGGCTGTTCATTTGGAGAGGGTGACACGCAGTGATCTAGTTCCCTTCCCAGGTCTGTCTAATTACCGGCTTGATCACCGGCCTGACCTTTCACATTCAGGCTGGACAGAAGAAAGCGCTGCCACCTTGATAGAGCTGGATAATAAGAACAGGAGGATGGGAGGTGGGGAGATGTACTGATAGATTGAAAAAAAAGGAGTGAAAAAGGGCGGGACCACAAGGCCTTTCGGTAATTGTGCCTTTTTATCCTCAGTGGAAGTAATGAAATGACCCATCTTCCTTTGGTCTTTCTTTCTTTTTCACTTTCTCTTTGTTTTTCCTCCCACTCTCTGTCTGTCTCAAACTTTACTTCTTGTACTCTCTTTTTTCTGTCTTTCATGTTTCCAATTAATTATCTATGCTGACTCTTTCCCTTTTGCTCTCTCTCTTGGTCTTCCCTTTCTTTCTTTCTAAACTTACTTTGTGTTATTGTGAAACATCATCGGTTCTGGTCCAAGTACTGTCCCAATTCCAAGACCACATTTATTACGATCTGAGGACTAGGGGGAGACAAGTATCCAAGCATGCATTTCAAATCAAATCAACCAGTGGGATAGGAAGGAAGGATTCAAGGGTCCATTCCACCAATTTTGCAACATGCAAGCTGCAATTTGTAACTGATTTTGCATCTTGTCTTGCATTCATTTAATTAATTTTGGCCATCCGCTTTAAAACATGACACTGCAGGTGCCCCTTCTATGTTATTTCCATGGTCACCTGCAAAAGAGGAAAAACAAGATAATTATTTTACATTTTCATTTGTTTTGCAATCAATATCTAAAGGTTTTTCAATCCATAACTCTGTTTCCCTGG
>NW_023339650.1:774292-774426 GCF_004916995.1 Morone saxatilis
TATTATTTGGCAGTATGTTTAACATGACAAAGCTATCAGCCATGTCACAAATCAATATCAATATTTTCACAAATGATATGATATGTGTACTGGCGATCACTGAAGAACTCCACTCAGTGTAGTGAGATATATTT
>NW_023339650.1:774623-774748 GCF_004916995.1 Morone saxatilis
CGCAGTTTGGTTAGGCTTAGGCAAAAAAAGCTTTGGGAAAAAATCACATCACATACCTGACATAACTTAAGAAGGTTACCAAGGTTTACTAACTTCAAATAATCTTGAGTGAAAAATCTGAAGAG
>NW_023339650.1:774848-782689 GCF_004916995.1 Morone saxatilis
GGCATAATATGACTCCTTTAAGTAGAGGCAGATGACCTTGCAGCAGTCCTGATGCCAATAGAGGTGAGGAAAGTTATGGCCTGCATTAAAAGTAAGTAAAATAATACATAGTGCCATTTGTGATGATTTAGATGATGATTGTAACACGATTAGGATTGACTCACTAGACCAAAGATTAAGTGAAAATTATATATGAATGATATTGACTGACATGATTATGTCCTTTTGTTATTTAGATTTAGTGACTAGAGTAGAGGATAAACCCCCCTTAATATCTACCAGCCACATTGAAGAATCCAGCACTGAGGAATCATTCATGAGTGACGATATGATGAGTGATGATATCCCCATGAGTGTTCACTCCACACCGAAATCCACTGCTACAAGCAGTCCAGCTTTGGTCATAGCCTCATCTACTGCATCAGAGAGCAGGTTCAGAGAAGATAATAGCTGGCATTACAGCTTTGACATACCCTGGAGTAAGATGCCCTGCAGTACAAGAAAACTGTTGGATACTGGAAAGAGGCCTTCTGCAGCACAGAGAAGGGAGATTATTAGGATTGTGGCTGGTGAAATACTGACTGTCTGCAAGAAACCAGGAAAGAAACATTATTGAAATTTCAAGGAAGATGGTATTTCGCTACCCAAAATCCTTCCAAGATGAGATTGATTGTCAGATTGTCGGCAGTGGGTATGACTCACTTGTAAAACAGTTAATATCTCGGCTAGATAATTGCAGACGACTCCAAGCTTCTTCTGCCCAGAAAAGGCTTCCTGAAAGTTGCAGCCCTGATGATGGGAAGAGACTGTGCAAAGATGCATATGGCTGTATTAACTCTGAGACAGAGCTTCCTCCTGGTGAAACAAAACAATTGCAAAAGCAAAAACAAGAAGAGCTAATTAAGATGTTCAAAAACAAAGACAAAGATGCGAAAAAAATAGAAAGACTGATGGTGGACACATTTCCCTCACAGAGGAGAGACATACTATCAGGACTGAAAGAGACGGAAGAGATTCTTAAGGAATGACCTTTCCTCTGCCAGGAAGCTGGAATGAGGCTTAATTTCAGAGAACTAACAGGTGTCCAGTTAGGTGACAGCTTTGGAGAGTCCACAGCCGCCAAGTTCAGAAGAATCCTGTGGTACTTTCAGTTTGTTAAAACTGAGTCATCCAGCGCAGCAAAAACTATTCTGAGCCAAGCCAAGGAGGCGATGAAACTAGTGCAGCTGTACTGATGCTTATTGCCTATTTCAAAGAGCAGCAAGACAAGATGTTCCTAAATGTCGATGACACTGCCATTGCAATTGATGTGGACACCACCAAGCTACCATGGACACCCTGCATTGGGGTCTGTGGTAGGTGTGCCAAAAAATGGAGTGTACTGTACACTGCAAAAACATGTTTATAGCTCACAAAATCATGTTTTTTGCTACCTTGTTTTCATTTGTTTTTACTTGGCACAGTTTTTCTTTTGTACTATAGACACAATATGGGCTATTCAAGAATCAGGTCAACTAAGCAGTGTGCAGAACACAGCTCCTTTACTTACTATGGAACCTATTGTTCTTGCACTGTTCACAGGTAACAGCCCACTTACTGCCAAGATGTGGCAGCTTCTCATATTCCCTGCACAACATTGACTACCCACTGGAACTTGCTGCTGCTCTGGAGTTCTTACAGAGGTACGCTTTCAGTATGCATTACACATTGCTTTTTTTTTTTTTTTTTTTGGGAAGAAAAAGTTGTTCCTTTAAAAAAAATTTTTTTTCCTCGCTCTGCTCCTCTCTTCACTCCTATAACTGCTCCTTTCCTCGCTCCTCTCTCTCTTAAAGATGCTGTTTCGCTGGCTTTTTAATGCCAGGATTAGTTAACACTCTGAATGTCTTAGATTAAAAGGACAATTCTTTTTCCAACAGATGTATCTTCAAAATCAACCCAGATCAGGGGACCAAAGTCAAATGAAAAAACAAGGGACGCCAGTATGCTGTCAACCCAAGGGTGCTGAGCCTCATTTCCAATATTGCCAATTTTGAATGGACAGAGTAAAAGGATAAGATGACTCCCTCACCAAACAAACACAATCATCAGTCAAACAATAATTGATGCTTGTTGCATCGTTTCCATTTTGCTGATATGGGTGAAGTAATCCGGCTCGAAGGACCAGTATTGCGGAGAGTTAGGACTGTATGTTGTTTCAAGTGGATTCGCTGGAACACCTCATCCACACAGACACTCCGATTAGAGAGCCGGACACAGAACAGTTAACGTGGCTTTAATGAAGAAGCATGACTCCAAATTAAATACAGCTCTCTGTTTCTGGTTTACTGCTTACAGTTTGACTCAATATCATTATAACCCACCTTCATCACAAACGCAGACAGGCATCAATGTAAAATTAACTAGAATGCCGTGAACAGCTCAATATTATATTCCCAAGGACCCCTTAGCTGTCCACCGAGGTGCCTGATGTAAAAACACTAAATTCAGCCCTGAACAGTTCCTGCACAAAAAAAAGTCAGTAATAAGTGGGAATTTACAACACTTGGTGTTAACACTCCTGGACCAACCAGGGAAAAAATAATTAACCACAGATAGAAAAAGCTGTGTGCCATTCACACTCTTGGACAAACTGGGGACATCAAGGAGCATCAATAAACAAAACAGCTCTCATGGAAACATCCATGAAAATGTGGGTTCCAGGAAGACCTCCTTTCTAAACCCTTTCAGACATCTGTATGGAAAGAGAATAAAGAAATGTGATTTTGATTAAATAACTATTTTAAAATTGTTGTTTCTTTCCTTTACACAGACTGGTGTTTTATATCAGGAAGTGTTTTACCATTTTACCAATGCAAAAGCATGATTAAGTTCTCTCTGAGACATAGTCCAAGGTGTTCCACCTGTAGTAGGTTAAGGTAATTGCTACAGTTTACGTCAGTCAATTGAACAATCAATCTACAGTTTAATTCAAATTCCTAGTCCTAGGCCTGTCACGATAACAAATTGTTGGACGATATATCGTCCCAGAAAATATCACAATAAACGATACTGTCAACGTCATGTTAAGACCATTTCATGCCAGTCATTTAATGATACTATAACATAATAATGCAAGTACATCCTTTAGAAAAAGCAATATACTTTTAATTCTCAAGAATATTTAAATGGAATCAAATTGAAATGAAAAGACATTAAAAATAAATCAATAAAATATATTAAAAAAAACACATCACAATCAAGACAAAAAAAATTAATCAATAACTCGAGAATCAAAAAACACAATTCAAATCTGCACCTTAGTATGCTATTGTTCCCCAAACTAACAGGACACAGGGGCTGGTTTGGAACTGAATGATGTATTCATTTATTGCAAGTAAAGCAACAGAACGGCTATCAGCTTACCTCCAGGGCTACCAGGTCAGCCTTCCTCAGTCCCTCATGCCTTATACTGCTCCTCATCAGGATGACAACTTAAGTGCCAGTGCACAGCAGCTGCAGTCACTTAACCTGCGGACTGGGTCTGCTACTCAAGATGGCCAGCTACTCCCGGCACTCGGGCTCCCACCCTGTCATTCCCCAGCAGCAGCAGCAGCAGTCAATAAGCTAGTGGAACACAGCACCACAAGCTAGCGCATATCCCAGCTTACCAACGGTGTGTGGAAGGCCACCATCTCCAGCCCTAAGTGAATGCAGCCTGCGAAGCCACACCTTCACAGACTACTGCCTCAGTGAGCCAGGTTCTCCAGCCTCACAGCGATTAGTACAAGCTAACCCAAGCTTCCTGCCAGATGATACAACCTGGGTAAGCACACAAGCAGTCAGCATGCGGCCAGCTGCATTTACTGCCAGTACCACAAGCACAGTATTTGTCAGGATTCTGAGGGGAACCTAGAAGCAGATCGGAACAAGAGTGTTAACAGTTTATTTGACAAAGAGTGAATTCGTGAAAAAAGGGAGAGCTGGCAGGCGAGAGTGGGAGTCCAGAGGTGGGGGTGGTCCAGAGTGGACTGGACTGATTCCTGAGGCAGAGAGACAAAAAACAGACGGTAAGTGAACGGCACAGGCAGCTGAAGGTTGCAACATAGAATTTCTGGCTGGAAGGCTGTAGCATACACTATACTTCACAACGATCCAGCAGAGACTGGATGTGTGGCTGCAGACGGTTGATGAGGAGCAGGTGTGGTGATGACCTCAGCCAGGTGTGTGAGTAGTCAGGTACAGGCACGCCCCCCCAAGCACTGCCAGGAGAGTGACAAAAAACACCAGACAAAAACACAACAAGCACCCAACACACAAACCACAGACAAACAAACAAACAGTCATCCCGGCTGGGGATTCGTGACAGTATTACTGTCCCAAGTTATAACATCCACTACCCCCAGCCACAGCCATGGCCAAAGTGACATTCTAACCCAGCAACATTAAAATCTACATCACAGTTTGCAGCAGTCCAGCCAACAGCATCTACACTATACCAACCAGCCTATCAAATAATGCATCCTGTGACTAAGGCTATAAACGTCCAGCATAGGGGCCCAGCTACACCTATGCCAGTCCAATACCAGCCCAGTTCTACAGCTCCAGCCTATCCAGTATACCAGCCATCTCCAACTGTGATAACGCCAACATGCCAACCCCTGGCTCCACCAGCACAGCACCCTGTGCTTCAACATACAACTCCATCAGCTATTACTGCACACACTATATACCAGCCTCCACCTGCTATTACTGCGCAGACCATGATCCAGTCGCAAAGCTACCAGCCAGGTCTGCCTCTATAACCTGTTCTCCAGCCTCAGCCTCCCTTTGCAGTGCAGCCTGTCTACCAGCTGGTGCCCATGATGCCAGGTCCTTCTCCTCAGGCGTACAATACTCTCCCGCCACAGTACACCATGCCGCAGTCTCCATACAGTTTCCAGCCGCTGAAGCAGCCTGTTCCTGTACCCGAACTGCCCAAGCTGGTCCGTGACAGTAAGAGAGAATTTACCGACCTCAAGATGGCACTAGACCACCTGCTTGGCCCTCACACAGAGCTGTCAGAGCACTACAACTACCGTGTACTCATGGAGCATCTAGTCCTGGATGAAGCCAAGCTAATTGCTCAGTCCTGCAGACATTATGCCCAACCCTACACGGCAGCTCACACAAAGTGAGATTGCTGCAATATTAAATGCCCCTGATGTTAGATCCAGAGACACCAAAGGCTTCCAGAGTTTCGCTCTCAGTGTTGACCTGCTAGGAATGCTCACTTCATTAGAGGGGCCCAATGGGACAGAAATAATGTCAACTGGCCATGTCGACAGACTGCTTAGTAAGCTGCCCAAGTACATGAGAGACAGTTTTGTAGAGCATCTCCAAACACAAGGCCGTCTCAAAATGAGCCGACTCAACCCCTACAACCTCGGAGACCTTGCTAATTGGCTCAAAGTTTAGGCAGAAGTTTAAAGACTATCTGCAAAAATGGCACAGGGCCACCGTCCTGAAGAGCCCCATGTCTCCAGGAGAGACAGACACGCTCCAGCTTCCAAGCCCCGAGGGCAGTCTGTGACCATTTATCATGGCTCTGACAAACCCAAAGCTCAAACAGTCATCCTGCAGAGGCAGCCCGCTCTAATCCCAAGTCCAAGAAGTTATGTCTCTTCTGTAAGAGCACAGAGCACTATCTGTCACAGTGCACTGACATCGTACAGCGTTCACCAGATGACGTCAGGAAATGGCTCGAACGTAGTAAGCGCTGTCGTAACTGTGGTCAGACCAGCCACCAGCCCGAAACCTGCACCTTGAAGAAACCATGCAGCGAGTGTCAAGAGATTCATCTGAGAGTTCTACACAACGTTGCCAAGTCGGACTCACGTGTCTACCTCATCACTCCACGTGACCAAGCCACACTCAGCAACTCCAAGCAAGGAGGAAAAGTGTATCTCAAGGTGGTGCCCATTATAATAAGTCACGGCCCCAAGTCACTGAAGACCTACGCCATTCTGGACGATGGGACTGAACGAACAATAATATTACCAGCTACTGCCACCTCATTAAAGACGCCTATATAGCAGGCCAACTAGCTTTAGCAGAGCAATCCTACCCCATGGCTGCACTACAGAAACGTTACCGCCATCTACAGGGCCTCCCACTTCCAGACTTTAGTGAAGTGCAACCATTGCTACTAATTGGTGCAGATTGCACACACTTGATCACAGCTAAAGAGCCAGTAAGAGTTGGTCCTAAGGGCAGCCCAACAGCTATCCACACAAGCCTTGGCTGGGCACTTCAAGGTCCAGACAGTACAGTTTCTACTGCTGCTTCCTGCTAATTTACCTCCTTCACACCAGCACCAGATGACCCCTACCAACATGTTGAACGTCTCTAGCAGCTAGACATCCTCCCATTTGGAAACGAGAAGCTAGCAGTCCGATCCCGTCTAGATAAGAAGCCATCAACATCCTTGAGACATACACTGAAAGAGTCAAGGTGGGTGACACACTCCGCTACGCCACTTCTCCGTATCAAAGGTGCACCACCACTCAAGGCCACACCTGAAGCAGTCATGCCCCTTCTTCGTGGCACAGAGAGGCGACAACAAAGAGACCTAGCTCTAGCCAAACAATACGAGGCAGACATCCAGAAGCTCATTAGCGGAGGCTGTGTTGTCAAGCTCTGTGACGATGAGGTAAAGGCATCCAACGAGTCATGGTTCATACCCCATCACCTTGTTCACCATAACTGCAAGCCCCGTCTTGTGTGGGACTGCTCCTTTGTCTACAATGGCCTCGCACTCAACGAACAGCTCCTCGCAGGTTCCACCCTCAGTCCATCTCTCATCGGCGTCCTTCTGCGCTTCGTCAGTATGCAGTGGCCATAAGTGGGGATATCCGAGCACTGTTCCACCAGGTTCACCTCCTGCCTGATGACCAGCCACTACTGAGATTTGCCTGGAGAAGCCTGCAACGGGAACAGCAACCTGAGGTCTACCAGTGGTGCGTCCTGCCATTTGGGACAACTAGCAGCCCCTGCTGCGCCACATTCGCGCTGCAAAGACACGCTAAGGACCATGTCGAAGGCAATAAAGACATCCTGCAGTCCATTGAACAGTGTTTTTACTTGGACAACTGCCTGCAGAGCCTCTCAACACCCAGGTCAGCAAAGTTTCTCATCGACAAGCTAAGGCAGGTCCTCGCTTTAGGTGGTTTTGAGATTCGGCAATGGGGAAGCAATGTCCCACACTGCAAAAACAAACCTACTAGAAAGAAGCAAAATGTTCTTAAATTCAATCAAATTATTGTATGCTACCAAAAAATTCTGCCTAATGGGGTAAGCTTTTTTTTACGTTGGACAAGAATTCTTAAAATAAGCACAAAGTTCTTGCCTCTGACAGACTAAAATAGGCCTTAAAACTAGACAGAAAATCCCAAATTTAAGTAAATTCGTCTATAAAAAGCAATGAAAACCCACTTATTTAAGATTAAGTTACTTAAAATTAGAATTTTGGTCTCTTGACTGAGGTAACTTTAAGAAATGACACCATGACAAATTTCTTCAAATAGCATTATAAAAATAAGTGACTTTGTCTTAAATCAAGACACCAAAACATTCTCATTTTTAATATTTTTTATTCACTTTGCAATACAATTGCTTAATTAAACATCCATCCAAAAACAGAATGTTAAATCTGCTATTGTTGCAGCATACTATAACAATTAACACAACTTTGCAGCTGCTGTTATTGCACAATATCCCACAGGAAAAGTTTTCAATTTCACCAACAAATGTGGCTAACAGTGATAAACCTTTTATGAAACATAATGTTGACTTTCTTTGAAAGAGAGTGAGGCGGTGTCAAGAAA
>NW_023339650.1:782732-791043 GCF_004916995.1 Morone saxatilis
TAATTGAGTGAGTGAGTGCTCTTTGTTTCTTGTGTGTTTGTTTCTTGACAGTCTCTTTCCATGTCCTAACGGTGGGATTTTACTGCAATATTCATACTTATGTTTCAATTATTCACAACATTACCTTTTATGTCAGGTTTAGTTATCTTTGAGATGAACTTGTCTTATTATTTTAAAAAGTCCAAAGGGGAAGTGTCGCCATAGTGTAGTTGTTTAACTAACTTCATTTGAACTACACGTAGACTGTGTGCATTTTAGCTTTTGCAGCACTCAACAATGACGATTACGAACATCTTCTCCCTCTTAGGGATTATGGTGGACTATTATATTTTGAAGTACAATTATGATTTCACCAATGTCCTAGTTCCAGGTCAAAGTGTGTGTTACTTGTGATGTTTTTCTAATCCTTACATTGATTGGTGATCTAGACTTCAGAGGATCCTGATGGTTTCTGCGCCAGCGAACCACTTCTTGTCCAGTGTGCTTGTTTCTGAGGACAACTGCATGATCGCCATTGGAAACCATGCCAGTGACCACCTCAACATTGATGAGGTTTGATGAGGGACTGCTCTTACCGTCATGGCATATTACTTATGCCCTTTGCACCTCACTTAACCCAAAGTGTGATTTCCACACTTCTGTCAGTACTGCAAACAGAATATTCTCCAAGATTCCATTTCAATGAGCAAAGATTTGACCCCCTTCCTACAAAAAAGCCGATTGGCGAGTGGAAGTCCTTCATTGAGTGAGTGAGTCTCTTTGTTTCTTGACACCGCCTCACTCTCTATCTCATGTCATGTCTCATGACTTTCAAAGAAAGTCAAAGTTCTGTTTCATAAAAGGTTTATCACTGTTAGCCACATTTGTTGGTGAAATTGAACACTTTTCCTGTGGGTTATTGTACAATAACAGCAGCTGCAAAGTTTTGTTAATTGTTATACTATGCTGCAACAATAGCAGATATAACATTCTGTTTTTTGATGGATGTTTAATTAAGCAATTGTATTGCAAAGTGAATAAAAAATATTTAAAATGAGAATGTTTTGGTGTCTTGATTTAAGACAAAGTCACTTATTTTTATAATGCTATTTGAAGAAATTGTGTATTATTTTAACTACTTTTATACTTATTATTAATCCCAGATTAAGGTGTCATTTCTTAAAGTTAACTCAGTCAAGAGACCAAAATTCTATTTCTAATTTTAAGTAACTTAATCTTAAATAAGTGGGTTTTCATTGCTTTTTATAGAAGAATTTACTTCAATTTAAGATTTTCTGTCTAGTTTTAAGGCCCATTTTAGTCTGTCAGGGGCAAGAACTTTGTGCTTATTTTAAGAATTCTTGTCAGTAAAAAAGCTTACCCCATTGGCAGATTTTTTTGCTAGATACAAGATAATTTGATTGAATTTAAGAATATTTTGCTTCTTTCTAGTAGGTCTGTTTTTGCAGTGTAAGTCTCGAGAATCATTGAATTTTCCCAAATTTACAAGAGAAACATGTCAAAATGAATCATAATAAAATAAAAAATGAAGATTATTTTTTTTTTTTTAATTAAATTAAAATAATTCAAGGGCCAACAATATTCAGTTGAATCAATTGCACACTGGAGTGAAGTGATTTCAGATCATCGCCCAGGTTGTCCAAACATAGCGAGAGTGTCAATTTTGAGAATGTATTGGAGATAATTCCATGCTATGGAATTATTCAAAGCCATCTGTTCAGTAAGCCCCTCCATGTGCCCTCATTTTTGAAAAAAGATTTGCAAAAGTGTTCCTTTTGATGTCCCTCTGGTATATAAAACATGATAAAGTGATCTCTGGAATGCTTATCCTAACTGTGACTGTTTTTTCATCATAAACAACTTCCTGTGTGTTGGTGCAAATTCTTTTCCGCCCCTGACCCTGAAACGGCCTGAGTCGACCGCTGGTTGAGGAAACCATACGAGTGAACTTTGTTTCCAGTACTTTCCGTTTCTAATAGTTGTGTGCACAAGTGAGTGGATTTTTATTGGTGTAATTGCATTCTCCATAGGAACAATTGTCCAGTCACCACATGATAGCACAGTTTAATGATGATGGACAGTACTTGATGTAATTGAATTTTACCAGCCGGCCTTAGAGCACATGAGATCATATGTAAGTGATGCATAAGCTCTGGAATGATACAGTGTGTGTGTGTGTGTGCTGTCGGATCCATGAAGTACACTATTATGCCTGAGCAGCCAGTGTTATAGGTGATATTAATCTAGTTATTCATGAGTTTCATCAACTGTGAGCTCACATTGCTGCATTTTTAACCATCCTTCATATCATAGAGCAGCCTGCCCTGTCATTACCACAACACCAATATAGCCTAATGTGGTCTCCCATCTCCCCAAAAGCCATTTCCTTTGTTTTCCACCAAACTAAAGTAACAAAAAAGACATTGTCTCAATGATGTAGGCCTAGCATCAAATATCTGTGCACATTTCCTCAGTCATGCCCTCTGTGTAATCTTCTACCCAAGCTTAGACTATAATAGAAGACATTTTTATATATAATTTAACTGTAAATCTTTTTTAGCTGAAATCATTTTGTGTTGCTTTTGGCGGCCACTGTGGACGAAATTGGTAGTTTCTACCGCCTTGTAGAATTTATTTTAATGGGAATCTGACTGAATCAGGACCTGTGGCTGAAACTGTGAATAATGCTTATTATTGGTTGTGTGGGGGAAGTGCCGTGATGTTAGCGTAATGCAACATACACTAACAGCATATGAGGCAAACCATTTGTTATTGTTTTTTATATATTATCTAGTACCTACTAGGAAAGTTGAAACTTCTTCATCTTCCCTTCCAAGATCGGCGCTACTTTGTGTGTGTTGTTCTCATGAGTGGTGATTTTAACCCTAAATGTGTCTTTCCCTAACATTAATTAAGTAATAATTAAGTTTCCTAAATGTATCCACACCTTAAAGGTTACATATATGATATTTTTAACATTAAAGTTGCAGTAGGTCGGGTTAGGGTTAGGGTTTTTTCACAGATTATCCGTCTCATGTACTACTGTCAGGCTATAGTGAAGGTTACAGTAAATATGACAAAAAGTTATAGCTATTTGCTATGTAAAGTTGTCTTAAACAGCAGTTTTTTTCTTATCTACATCAATGAATTAAGCATTTATTTTGAACAGAACCATACACACACACCAGCCATATATTGCTATGAACTGTGGGTAGTCTTTTAAATGACCTTTGGTCTCAACCGCATCCCAAGCGGATTCTCTCGATTCTCCGCAAAAAGTCCACTTAAGGTCACGCGATTAATTGTGGATTTGGACAGCCCTCAGACTTCCAGGGAAAGTGCCCTAAAGTCTGCAAGTGCAGGGAAGTCTGCACATTTGGATTCAGCTGTTGACTCTAGGAGCCCTGGGCCACACCTTTGTCATGTGTTATGTGGGAATGACTAAGCTGTACCACTCAGTACTCTGTCAGCGCTGTCGCAGGTGTGCGGGCGCGATGCCCAATCTAGGTTGGCTTCTTAGCATTTGGCAAAGAGAGAATGAAAGAAAGAGGACATAAATGTTCATCCAAGATTTTTTGAAAACACTGACTAATGCACACAATTAAGTAATCACATATAATTACATGTGTAATACAACATTTGGAACTGTTAGGCTCAATTTGTAGAAGTGATGCAAGAAGGATGTTGATCTATCATGGAGGACAGTGGCAGAGAGTGAATCTCTGAGTGTGGAGCTGGGATGCTTCTCTGCCTGTCTGCCCTGTCTCGCTCCTCATTATCTGACCTTCTCACTTTACCTTGGCCCTTAATTAATGAGATTTTCTGGTCCTTGCTTTTCTTCACCCGTCCAACAGGTGCCATTGGACATTTCAGCCTTTCCTGGTCACCTGGGCCTGCATTTATAACCACACACAAAACATGTCTTGAAACATTCAATTCAATTAAAAAAAACATTATTTGTATAGCAGCCATTCTATGTAACACAGAAGTGTATTGTCAGGGCACTTTTCAAATAGAGCGGGATCTAGAGCGAAACTCCTATGTAATAACAATTACGAGACCCAACAGTACCACCATGAAGCAAGACCTTGGAAGGACGGGGGCAAGGAAACAACTGCCTTAAAGAGTCAGAAACCTAGGACAGCCCTTCGGCTCTAAGGTGGATGTCTCGACAGTTGGGGTGACGAGAGAGAGAGATGAGAGAGAGAGAGAGAGAGAGAGAGAGAGACAGAGACAGACAGACAGACCAGACAGACAGACAGACAGGTTCCATGGCCAAACATGCTACTTCCCACTGAAAAGGTGCGACATTATTAAAAACAGGTATTATATTATATGTATGTATATGTATTTCTTATATATAGTTTATTCTCCAAATGTGAGGGGACACAGTACGGGAACCCTGATTGACATGCCACGGCCAGTGCCTTACTTGTTGGTCTGCCAATCCAAACTGTTTTCACTGCACATATAATGGTGGATATATAATCCAATCCCAACCCCTTTTTGGAACCATGGTTCAACTTTCTTTACCTAGTATTTTGCTTACATTATCTCTTCTTTTTTTTTAACCATCTTCAAAATTCGGTTGTTCTTTTAAAATAGATTAGCCTAGCACATAGCATATCTAAGTACAGGAAAGGAGGAATTGACTGTTATTGGAGCACAGGGCAAAAAGGGGTGGTGCTTAGGGAAGGTCAATTTCATAATTAGTGTATACCTTCCCCATTTTAAAAGATACAGACTAACCCAAATCTTATCCATTTAAATGGTAAATGGTGCTGTACTTGTATAGCGCCTTTCTAATGTTCTTGACAACTTCAAAGCACTTTTACACTACGTTGCCACATTCACCCTTTCACACACATTCACTCAGAAACATCAAACACAAACTTAACTCACAATTCATACACATTCACACACGAATGCACAGCATTCAAGGAGCTAATCGGGGTTCAGTATCTTGCTCAAGGACAAATCGACAGGTGATGGGAGGAGCCAGGGATCGAACAAACAACCTTAGTTTAGTGGACGACCTGCTCTGCCTCTGAGCCACAGTCGCCATAACTTTGTGGTTCATTATTGAACTATAGCTTAGTTCAATAATAAAAAATATATATAGAAAAGTCATCATACCCCTTTGAAATTTGAACTTATTTGTGTGTCAACCTAAAAAGCTGTTCTGAAACTTAATAAAAAATTAAAACCAGAATAACAGAGTTGGAATGATTCAATACTTCATAGAGCCACCTTTTGCTTTAATTACAGCCATCAGTCTGTTTGGATCTGTCTCTATTAGCTTTGCGTACTGAGAACAGGGAAGATTTGCCCATTGTTCCTTGCTGAATTGTTTAGTCATATTTTGTGGTGAGCGATGATGGTCTACTCTCTTGAAGTCCATCCACAGATTTTCAGTTGGATTCAGGTCAGAGCTTTGACTTGGCTACTCAAGGACATTCACTTTCCTATCCTTTTTTTTGCTGCTACCATGCTTCACATTAGTTATGGTGTGTCTTGGTCTTATCTGACCATAAAACCTTTTGCCACATGGCATTAGAATCTTTCAAGTGTTTTTCTGCAAAGTCCAAATGAGACTCGGTGTGGCCTTTTTTCAGAAGATGCTTCTTTCTTGCCACCCTGCCATACAGGCCAGCTTTGTGTAGAGCTTGTGAGATTGTTGTCACATGCACAGACCGACCAATCTCAGCCATAAAGACTTCAAAGTTGCGATTGGCCTCTTGGCAGCTTCCCTGATCAATATCCTCCTGGCTCGGCCATCCAGTTTGGAGGGACAGCCCTATCTAGGCAAGGTGTTGGTAGTGCCATACGCTTTCCACTTCCTAATAATGCTCTAAACGGTACTCAAAGGGATAGTTAAAGCCTTTGAAATCGTTCGGTATTCTTCTCCTAACTTGTGCCTTTCCAAAACTTTATTCTGAAAATCTTTTCAATGCGCCTTTCTAACCATGGTGTATTCTTTGCTTTCCATGCACTACTAGTACATCATGGAACAAACGGTTTTATTATGAAGTAATCAAAACCACTTCAGTTGATGTCAGGTGGGAGCCAATTAGCATGGTGTGTGATCTGTAAGGTGACTGGTTGCACCTTAGCAAGTTTATACTGGTTACTCTAAGGGACTGATCACTTATCCGAACCAGGTATTACATTTTAATAATTATTCTGAACTGTTTTTAATGTTATTTTCCCCTTGATGTTGAGGGTTATCATGTGTAAATACTCAAAAAGTTAGATTTATTTTAATGTGTAATGTGCCAAAAGTTAAGGATTTTGACAGGGTATGATGATTTTCTATATGCACTTTATAGCCTGTGCTGCAGCTGACAGTGGTAGTTTTATCAACCGCTGACTCATCACCACATTCCTAATCTTAAACAGTGAGCAGAGGAGAGATGCCAGGATGCCCACACTCTGTCTCAGTCAGTTGTGGAGTGCATCACAGCGCTGCTGAAATGCCACGGACGATGACAGGATGCGTCAGATGGCAGCTTCTAAGAAGACTGGCTGGCCTTACCATGATATTAAGCCTGAATACCCTGATTCACTATCCCACTTTATTATCCAGTAGTCCTTCTAAAAAGAGCATCCAATAACTTAATTCAACAGTATATTTTTATGAAAAATCTTATCTAAGCATATTTCCTCGAGTGTGATTTAAATTGTGATGCCGTGGTGAGCATGGTCACCTTTCTGTGTGGGTTTCATCTGCAGGTGTGGGCGTGTCACCTCTCGCCTGATGCCAGCTGAGATCAGCTCCAGCCCCCTGCGACTCTCCAAAGGACAAGCGGGTTCAAGGATGATTAGTTTTCAAATAGTTTTTTGGTGCACAATGCTCTTCAGTTGCCAGTTTATTCGGCACGCCAAATAAAAACTAATGCAGTCTAATACAACAGTCCTAAAACAAATCCTACCTTCTTGAAGGCTCTATGTTCCGGTCTTTCTATACAGAATACGTTGTCCATCCCATTTTTGGGCAACCTGGCACCATAAACTATATCCTCCAAAATGAACTGAAAGTTGAATCAACAGTTTTAACAATAGCTGAAAATTAAGACCTACATTAAGGGTCATAAATTAGTTTCAGCAAGCTGTACCTAATTAACTGTCAACATAGGGCCTGCGTCCACGTAGAGTTTTATTCTGAGTGCCAGCTAACCCTTTATTCAGATTTTCCCACTAAGAAGAGAGCGTGTGCGGCAGCATGCAAGACAAGGGAAATGTATTCATATAACACATTTCATACCCAGAGTGATTTACACAGCGAGTTCACAAGCAAAAGCACAAACAAAACAAGAAACAAATGATAAAAACAAGAAAAGCAAGAAACAAATGATAAACAATAAAAACAAGAAACAAATAATAAAAACAAGAAAAGCAAGCAAACAAAAAACACATAGGACATAAACAATTAAACCAGGCAGACAAACAATAAATTAAACTAATAAATACATTTTCTTTAAAAAATTACATTAATTAAAAGCAACGGTAAACCGATAGGTCTTTAGCATGGATTTTAAATTAGTCAGCATTGTTTGAAGCCTTAGTTCTTCTGCCAGTTTTTTCCACATTTGAGCAGCACAGAAACTAAAAGCAGCTTGTCCATGCTTAGTTTTGACTTGAGAACAAGCAGTAATCCAAAACCAGCCCTCCTCATAGGTCTGCAATGATAACATAGACAGAAAAGAAACAAATGAAAAGTAAAAACTGATTCTCTACAACATTTTACTTTTTTTTGCAGCCTCTGAATCCATCCATATAAAGCCACCTTGCTGAAACTGGTGAGGAGACACAATCTTTTCACCAACATCTGCTATTTAGAGACACAGTCTATCATGCAAATTAAACCAGCTTAGTGCAGTTCCTTTAATGCCAATTTGATGCTCAAGTCTCTTATGGTCAATGGTGTCAAACTCACGATTATGAAAATGAATCCAAGGATGTGATTGGATTTTTTGATTTCAAATCAGTAGGGGGGACAACAAAAGTAAGTTTGTAACTAATTATTTTAAGTTGGGGTAACTGTAATATTATAACTGAAATGTATCAGTAATTAGTTACACTACTAGTAACAGGGGGAAACTAATAATAAGTTAATGCCCAAAACAGTTGGAAATGGACACTAGTTTTACAGTCTATCTCTGTCAATAAGCTGCACTTTTCCAGGCTTGGGTTTAAGAACAGATGAACTTGGGGTCCCCTACAGCTTGCCTAGTAGAGCTGGTGCCCCATGTACTAAGGCAGATTCCCTGCTGCAGTGGCCATGGGTTCAAATCTGACCTGTTGCACTTTG
>NW_023339650.1:791143-795059 GCF_004916995.1 Morone saxatilis
TCTCCCCCCCTCTTTCCTGTCACTAACTCAGTTATTTGCATACAAAGAACAGGACCCTAGTCTTCATAAACTATTAATACCAATGCCCAATATCAATAACTAGCTCAAAAATAATGGCTGTCTTTTATATTGACTTACACAGAGCGTTGATCAGACACATGTTGGGTTTATGGATGTTTGGCCTCAGGTGGTTGGACTTCCTTCCTCCCAAGCTGACACAGCCACTAGCAGTGCAAAGAGCTCTCAGATCGGCTCTGGTCTGGCCCAGCATGCCTCCTCTGGCCATGAATTTTAGGCTGTGGTGACATCACCCATCCTTCGGAAGATAGGAGAAGCGTGAGTTGCAGGGCGAAAACAGCCAGCGTATATTTCTGTCTGCTCAGAACAACAAAGTAAATCATTAAAAGCAGGCAGAGCTTTTAAATGCTGAATTATTGTAGACTTCCACTACCTTCCACCTCCACTCTCTCAATTTACAGCACTTTCACTGACTTTGTTACGTCATCTACATTCATTTAATCAAAAAAGTTGCACTGTTGCACTTTTGAAAGGAGTGATTTGCCCTCCCCAGATCAGTGACTTGGTCTGGAATCATTCAGTTTTATTATTTTCTTTTCTGTTCTAAACTTTGATGGTTGCTTTGCTTACATTCGACTGTTTAATCCAATTAGTAATTTCTTGTCTACTTTACCTTCAGGGTGCACCCACTGATCAACACCAGCTCTCCCACTGCTCACTCCTAGCAGGACAGATTATTGCCCTGGCCCTGCTCTTTAGATGATTATGGTCCACCTGAACAGCTGCATTGTTGTTGTTGTTGTTGCGGTGGTGGTCAGCAATCTCCACTGAAAGGCCAGCGTCGACCGCGGTCAGGACGATCGATATGGAGGGAGCCCGCTTGAAGGTCAGACACTCTAATGAGAGCGCTGTAATTGCGAATATTCATCTTTTGAATGCTCGCCTCTGGGCTCATGTCATCAGTTACACATGCACATGGACGTGAGGCAGCCGCGCACATGCAGGGTATATGCAAGAAACCATTAGAGTACACATGAAATGCAAAGTCATGATTGCAACAGCAAATCAGCTTGTGGCCAAGTGAACACATATTACATACACAAACAGGTAAGGGAGTATGTGCACAGTACACAGGTCTACAGGTCTGTATGCAGGGTTAAAACACTTGCAGGGATGGGATGAGATCAGCAAATATAGTGTATACACAGTCCTCTGTAGCAGTGGTTCCCAACCTTTCTCTTAAGGGACCCCTTTTCTATAGTAGTATTTAATATTGTATTCCAAACTGCATGCACATTGGACCCAAATAGTGAACTCAATAACTGCAACGTTTGTGTAAAAGGAGTGATTTGGATGAATATTATTTTATTTTTATTTCCTCTTTAAGGAACTTTTGATACAATTCTCTGTTATATATACATATATATATATATGTGTATTTATTGGCCATTGCTGTATTAGACAATTTACTTCAAATTTAATTTTCTACTTTTCTTCACAGAAGTGATCTAAATGCTGACATATAGACCTACTACACGCGGCAGGAGGAGCCGGGGATCGAACCAACAACCTTCCCAATCGGGGACGACCCGCTCTGCCTCTGACCCACAGCCGCTGTATATTTGTTCAGATTTCTTACACCCGTTAAAATCAAGAAGGCCTCGCAAACTAATTAAAAAGACTAAAAACCCTTTTCTAAAAAACACTTTAAGGGTTTGGCATAACTCGCTGGCATACCTGGGAGAAAATACAACCTTATCTCTGTTTACTCCGATTTATGGCAATGATGACTTCCAACCTGGTAGAGCAGACCCAGGGTTTAAAGCCTGGGCTTCCCAGGGAATAGCCAAAGTAGCTGACCTTTACAATGAAAACTTGGTTTTTAGTTCATTTGAGGAACTTAAAACTAGGTATGGGATTCCTGCAAAACATTTCTTTAAATATTTGCAACTTAGAAGCTTTATCTTGTCCAGACAAAGTTTTGACAATCCCCCCCAGATCCACTTTGGAAGATTACACCTTGAGGTTTCTATACTCCAGGGGACAGGTTTCCTTACTGTACAAGCTCTTTGAAAGCAAGTCTAAAGAATCTTCACAAAACACACTAGAAGCATGCATGATCTGCATGATAACTTAACAGAGGAGGAGTGGTCAGAAGCATGCTCTCTAGCTCAAACTCAATCAATAAATATTACACTACCAGTCAAAAGTTTGGATACACCTTCTCATTAATGTTTTTTCTTTATTTTCATGACTATTTACATTGTAGATTCTCACTGAAGGCATCAAAAGTATGAATAAACACATAGGAATTATGTAGTAAAAAAAAGGGTTGAAATAATAAAACATGTTTTATATTTTAGATCTTCAAATATCCACCTTTTGCTTTGATTACTGCTTTGCACACTCTTGGCATTCTCTCGATGAGCTTGATGGGGTAGTCCACCTGAAATGGCTCAGCATCTCTGGGAACTCCTTCCAGACTGTTGCTTGAAGGAGTTCCAGAGATGCTGAGCACTTGTTGGCCCATTTGCCTTTCACTCTCCGGTCCATCTCATCCCAAACCATCTCGACTTGGTTTAGGTTAGGTGACTGTGGAGGCCAGATCATCTGGCGCAGCACTCCATCACTCTCCTTCTTGGTCAAATAGCCCTTACACAGTGTCCAACAGCAAAGCACGCCACACCATCACACCTCCTTTCTCCATGCTCACGGTGGAACCATGCATGTCGGACCATCCGTTCACCTTTTCTGCGTCACACAAAGACACAGCGGGTGGAACCAAAAATCTCAAATTTGGACTCATCAGACCAAAGCACAGTTTCCACTGGTCTAATGTTCATTCCTTGTGTTTCTTGGCCCAAACAAATCTCTTCTGCTTGTTGCTTTTCCTTAGTAGTGTCTTTTTAGCAGCTATTTGACCATAAAGCACGATTCGTGCAGTATCCTCTGAACAGTTGATGTAGAGATGTGTCTGCTACTAGAACTCTGTGTGGCATTCATCTGGGCTCTAATTCTGAGATGCTGTTAACTTGCGATTTCTGAGGGCTGGGTGACTCGGATGAACTTATCCTCAGCAGTTCAGTTCAGAACTTCAGTTCTTAAAGTAATGATGGACTGTTGTTTCTCTTACTTAGCTGATTGGTTCTTGCCATAATATGAATTCTAACAGTTGTCAAATAGGCTGTCAGCTGTGTACCAACCTGGACTTCTGCACAACACAACTGATGGTCCCCACCCATTAGAAAGGCAAGAATTCCACAAATGAACCCTGACAAGGCACACCTGTGAAGTGAAAACCATTTCAGGTGACTACATCATGAAGCTTCATTGAGAGAAGCCAAGGGTTTGCAGCGCTGTCAACAAAGCAAAGGAAGGAATCTAAAAATAAACAAATTAGAATTATTTCAGCTTTTTTGTTTAACTACATAATTCCATTTTCATTCATAGTTTTGATGGCTTCAGTGAGAATCTACAATGTAAATAGTCATGAAAATAAAGAAAACCATTAAATGAGAAGGTGTGTTCCAAACTTTTGACTGGTAGTGTAAATTCCAAATATTACAATATAAATGGATAAGTAGACTATATATAACACCATCTAAGTTGCACCACTTTAATCCCAACATACCTGATACCTGCCTCAAATGCAAAAAACCAAAAAGGGACACTCTTTCACTGTATGGTGGGAATGCCCACAGATACTTACATTCTGGAGAAAAATCTTATATTTAGCAAGCAAATCCATTGGTGAGGATGTGCAATCAATCCTAAATTATGTTTATTAAACCTTTACCCAGATGGCTTTAACGCCTCCAAAAAAGTAAGATCTCTACTTAATATTTGCTTTTTGGAAGCCAAGCGATGTATAGCTTCCTCATGGAAATCAGATACACCC
>NW_023339650.1:795159-797886 GCF_004916995.1 Morone saxatilis
GAATGTGGCACGTAGCGTAAAAGCACTTTCATTGGTCGGAAGACTAGAAAGGTGCTGTACAGGTCCATTTACCATTTACCACTCTTTCAAACTATTAAACTACTTAAAGCTGCAATAGATTACTTTTTAAAAAAAATAACTTTCACAAATATCAAGACAGTAGAACATGAGACAGTCAATCTGGGCAAAAATCAAGTTAATCTGGCTCCTCCTAGTGCTCCTAATGGTTTTTGCAAGAAGCAACCAATCAGAGCTAAGAAAGATAGAAAGACGCTTTGGGTTGGTGGCTTGAGGATAGTTGATTGTTGAATCTCATTCCCAGCATTTGTATTTGACAACCTGGGAATAAAACTCGACAATCAACTACCATTCATACAGTTGGAAATTTGGTAATGCTAAAGTCACACAACCATGGTGTAGTTCACTTCTAGCCTAATGTTAGCTTCTTACTTCTGGCGATCGCATTTATGCCTTGCGGTGTTGATTTATGAAGATTATCTTGCTTAAAAAAATAAAACTTTATTAGCTTATTTTCTGCAACAATCGAATGAAAATATCTCATTGGCTAATGCTAGTTTCAAGGTTGGCCAAATCCGTTATTCTTGCAGCACTGTGTATGGCTGCTGTTAGAATGAGACATCTCAATGTCTAAGCTCAAGCTTGCACTCATCAGTCATCTGCTGTACAACCTTCTAAATGACACCTGTGAGAAGTGGCTGATCTGATTACCAGTGAAGTCATTTTAGTCTCCACCCAGTGACTAGAGCCCTAACCCAATCAAATCCCCACTGAGCCTTACCAGACCACGGTGAGCACACACTGGTGTGTCTCACTTCTGACTGTTCTGACACTGAACATCCACTAATATAGCACGTACATACACATATGCATGCTTTTTAATACACAAAGCTCATTTTAAATTTATCATGTGTCATTTTTTTGATGGATTGTATTGCCCTAATTGTTTAGCTGGCATATACTACAACATAAATATTATTAAAGGTTGTTAGACATTCATATTTAAAGCTAATGACTGGTGGAGTTATCTGAAGCATTTTGCAAAGTAAAGCTGGACAAGACATGTCAACAGAGAGACAATTAATGTGATTGCATGCCAGTTATTATAATATTTTTGCTTAAATTAGGATCTGGAGACAAACTTGAGCTAATATCAAGGCCACAGCTGATCATTAACATATGAAATAGGCATAGTGTTTTAATTTTATTAAGATTTTATAAGCTTGAAATGCATGCACAATGCAGGCAAAAACTTTTTCTCCCCAGTCCTGCTGAATGAATTCCCTACTGTATAATACTGGTGGACCCCTATGCTCCAAAAAAACGCTGCAAAAATGCACTCTTGGATGCCCCCTATTTGGTGCCCTTTTTATTTTTTCGTCCCTGCCCCTCAAACAGCCTGAGACCGCCACTGCTGTATATGGTTTCATAACATGATTAGAACACAATAGCACTACAATATTTGGAGGCAGAGGACTGGTGGTCTCTTTCACTGTTAAAGACATTTAGAAGTCAATGTCATCGTGTCTATTTATCTCAGGGAATAAAAAAAAACATGCACAAATTTAAATGTTATCATAATCCCCTCTTCAGAAACTTTTGAAATGTGACTCAAATCTCAAGGTCTTTTTCTGTGAGTCGCCCACATCCTCCACCTCATGTGGGCGTCCATTTTTCCTTTGACATCCCCCTTTGGAGTTGTCCGTCTCTCTCTCTGACAGGGTTAATGAGATGGCAGCACACAGGCCATCCACCGCTCTACTGTTCCTTATTTATGCTAAATCTTAATGTACTCAGTGTGCCTGGGCATTATTTAACACCGTGCCCTTGGGCTGCTGCTGCGTCTTTATTCAATTCACCGAGGTGGCAGGAGGTCAGGGACTGCTCTGAGCTTCTGAGTCACACAGCGAGCAGAGCAGAAACACTCTTCTGTCACCTCCTCCTCTGTGCATTCTTGTCTTCCCCCCTCCTGCTCCCTTGCTTCTCACTCCATTTTCTGCCTCTTTTCTTTTCAGATAGCGGCTGATAAGGTTTGATTAATGAGGGCAGGCTCCTCGCCAAGAATGAGAACATCTGTCCGTGATTTATTCTTTTGTTTTCCTTCATCCAGCTAGCATGGTGTGTGTGCAAGGTGTACTTGTGAGAGGGAGACCACCTGTACACTTTCACTGTACACATCACTAGGGACATCTCCAAAGCTGAGTTCAATGATATGCAATATGTGACAAATAGCTCCTGAAGAGGAGTTGTCATAGGAAGTGGTGTCGCTGTAACAAGACCAAGAGTATGCAGCTAAGAGTGGCTGTGATGCTCTTGTATGGTGGATGAAACCTCAGGTCCAGAGAGTAATTTTGTCAGTGGTTGGTATGAGTAGTTTGGGGTAGGCAATTTGTGGTACAGCACATACAGACACATTAAAAACATGTCAGATAAACAAAACAATAGTTTGGGTCGGGACCCCCACTAGGGATAGCCAAACCTTAATGGGGGGTTGAGAGACCTTTTTAATTTTAAGGGGTGTAACAGCTTGTTCATAGCTTGTTGATTTTTATTTCAGCACCCATGCTAACATGTTAACTGCTACAGGACAAGCTCTCCCAGCTCGCAGGTGGATCACAGACTTCCTGTCTGACAGGAAACAGCACGTGAAGCTGGGGAAAAATGTCTCTGACTCCCAGACCATCAGCACCGGATCCCCTCAGGGCTGCG
>NW_023339650.1:797986-801250 GCF_004916995.1 Morone saxatilis
GAATATCTTATCTTATCTTACCTTTCAAATGGACAACAGTGGACAACCTTTCAGGCAACACTATTTGAAGATTTACTGACTAATAACTTTTGTACAGTCTATGTTCTGTTGAGGATAGCAAGCTAAGTAAGTAACACCTTATTCCAATTTTATCATCACTAGGAAACTATTCTTCATTAGCCAATAATGAACATTTTGGGGAAACAGCTAGCCTAGAACAGGTAAAATATGTTCACATTGTACAGCTAGTTTACAAAAATAATAATGCTTCCATTTTATGGCATCATTCAATGCCTTTGTTTGAAGTGTGTATACGTGTGGAGGTAGGGATGAGGAAGGAGTCATATTTTTAGGTATTTATAAGATTTACCATTCAAAAGCAGGATCCCAGGCTAGTCGGCCTACTACGCTGTAATGCAATAAGTTATTGTTGAAACAGATTAGAATAGAATGTTTTAAGTAACACAAACTCATTTTTGTAAGTTAAAAAAGATTCTTTATGAAGCAGCTTTTACTAGAAATTTTTCACACTAGCTGTGATACTAGCTTAGTTTTAGTTACAGAAACATTCCTGACTAAGTACTTCACAAGGTATTTTGTTTTCACAGTACAAATCAAAATTATACAATTAGGTCACTTACAATTACTAGTAAAAGCTGCTTAATTAAGAATAGAATTTTAACTTACAAAATGTAGTTCCTTTTATTAAAAACATTTTTGGAGTGAAATTAACTTGATGATGAACTCTGATTTTACAGTAAGTGCTAAAATCTTTATCCATTACTAGGTAACTGATAGTTAATATAAGATTAACCAACTGAGAAAGATTTTGTCTGGCTATTGTAGAAAAATGTCATAGGTGATAGTCATTGGTTTCATTCTTCATATAAGCCATTGTACAGTGCTTGGAGTTCATCTTGTCCGTATGCCTCTCCTCATTGTCTGCTTTTAAAGGCTATTTTGTATTCCTGTTCACGTTAAATGCTAGTCACATGTGCGGCTTTTAACTTTTAATGCTAACCCAAACTGATCTCTGAGCCATGCATGATCCTGTCAGAAAAGGAGCAGCTTGAGACCAGCCCAAGATGGTGTCATCTCAGTCTGACCCTGGCCAGAATCTCTAATGTACTGTGGACAGGCTGTTATCAGCCGCCATTGTTCTCAGTACAATGGAAATCATTCATGTTAACAAGGTATTGACAGCACAATTACAGCCTGCACAGAAAGCCACCTCTTCTCTTCATTGGAATAGGACGGCAAGGACAAAATAACGCATGAAATGGAATTAATGCTCAGTTTGTCTAATTTATTTATTTTACGGTTGACACAGTATGGTAATGAATTTGCTTAAAATACGACTGCACAATGTAAACACAAGTTACGGATGGTGAATTCTAACTCAGTCTTACTGACGAAATGTGAACCTGCTGTTCCTGCTAGTCAGCAGCTGATTAATTAAAGGCACACTGGATGGTAATTAAAGCTGCATAGGTCACTTTTATGAAAATAATTTATTGTCATATTTGCAAAAACTTTCACGATATCCTGACAGTAGAACATGAGACAGATAATCTGAAGATCTTAAAAACAAAGGTTGAGAACGTTTTTATCTCTGTACGTCAAATAGGTCAATATCATGTGCCTAGCTTAGCACAACAAAAAAACAACAAAAAAACACGTGTGTACCCTACTAGAGATATAAATTGGCCTTTTTACTTGTGTTGCTTTGTCTACAGTAGATTAGTGAAATGTGCGTAAAAATGTTGATGTAGCCCAATGACAAAGACATTTACTCCTAAATATCAAATTTTATTAGGGTCCAAATCATGATGTTGGAGGGCTAAATGTGACCCACAGACCACTCTCACACTGTTGATATTTGATATTGCTTTAGCGAGAGCAAAGGTGTCTTGTTTTGCTTCCATAATCTGATTATGTAAATGTGGAATGCCGCAAGAGATAAGTTTTAAGATAATAATTGTATTTTCATCCATATTTAATTGAAAAAAAAAGTATGTAGTAAGGAAAGTAAAGTAAGGAATGTGTCCTGGTGCATAAAATATACAAATATACAAATCACACAAAAATCACACAGAAAAATAAAGTACTTTTAAAAAAATATAAATAAATAAGATAATTCAATTTCAATTTCAATTCAATTCAATTTTATTTGTATAGCGCCAATTCCATAACAGAAGTTATCTCAGGACACTTTTCAAATAGAAGGCAGGTCTAGACCGATACTCCCGCTTATAACATTGACAGAGCCAACAGTACCACCATGAGCACAGGCACTGTGGGCAACAAAGGGCAAGGAAAAACTGCCCTTTTTTAACAGGCAGATAACCTAGGAAGATCCTCGGCCTCTAGGTGGCAGAACCTTCGTCTGTATCGACCATTATAGCATAAGAAAGATAAGAAAAGAAAACTGTGCAGAAGTGGGGGTGGATTAATGTAATGCCAAATACTGTATAGTACAGGGTGGGCTATCAACAGTCAGTGACAAAGGGGGTACTGGGCGCCGCCTTGTTACATGCCAGCTGGAGGTTTTGTGGTCCTGATGGACCGCAGCCTCCTGCTTCCAAAACATATCAAGGCCCCTGTTTTTTGGGCCAAGTGTGACTTGATGCTTTTCCAAAGGCCGATGTAAAATGTCATTGCCCCTTTAGCCCATATGTGAAGAGCCAACAGGGTGTTATTCTGAATTTCCATGAGGATTCTATACATTGCTTGGCTTTCAAAAAGCAAATATCTAAGTAGAGCATCCCTTACTCTTTTTGGAGGCGTTAAAGCCATCTGGGTAAAGGTTCCAATAAAACATAATTTCACCATTGATAGGCACAATCGCTCACCAATGATTTGTCTTGCTAAATATAAGATTTTTCCTCCAGAATGTGAGTATCTGTGGGAATTCGCCACATACAGTGAAAAGAGTGGTCCCCTTTTGGTCCTTGCATTTGAGGCAGGTATCAGGTATCGTTGGGACTTAAAGTGGTGCAACTTAGATGTGTTTATATATAGTCTCAACTTATCCCATTTATATTGTAATCAATTTGGAGTTTGTATTTAATTGATTGAATTTGAGCGCTAGAGAGCATGCCCTTGCCTGACCACCTCGCTCCTCTGTTTAACGGTTAATTAGGCAGGATCAATGGCCATCGCCTTCCTAGCTGTGTTTTTTGTGAAGATTGTTTAGACCCTGTTGCTTTTCAACAGAGCTTGTAGCAATAAGGAAACCTGTCCACTGGAGTATAGAATACCCTA
>NW_023339650.1:801350-804677 GCF_004916995.1 Morone saxatilis
CTTCCAGTTGTGGTTTGGGAGGCAGACACCCTCTCCACATTTAAGAGTATGCCCTATTGAACTCACATTTAAATTTAACATTTTTAGGAATTATGTGTGATATTTCTCAAATTATTATTATGTTTTTAAAATCTCACGTAGTGCAAGTTGTCTCTGAACATAATGCATGCAGGCATTACATTGTCACCACAATGTAACTATGAAAATAATTATATAATAATAATTATTATTATTATAGGTTATTTCTAGGAGACGGGCTGGTCTATTGAACCTAAACCTGACCAAGCCTGCCTCGCACTACCAAATCAAATTCTTATATTTTATTTTATTTTTTTTGTTAGAGATAGCAGGATAGCCCTCACCTGGTGGAACAGGCAGCCCCTGTACCAAGGCTCAGTTCTTACCGCAACGGGTTTTATTCCAGCCTGCTGACTTTTTCTGCGTGTCATCCCACCTCTCTCTCCCCCCCTTTCCTGTCTATCTTCAGGCATAGTAGGATAAGCCTACATTTCATGACAAATAGATGTAAAGACATTTCACTGTGAACCAAAGTTGTCAAGTATTCTTCACCAAGTTTCATTCTTATCAGTCTAGTAGATGTGAAGAGGAAAGAGCTACTCCACCCTAAAAGATTTTTTTTTCTTAGCTGTAAACTGAATAATATTACTATACAGTAAAAAAAAAAGCCCATCAATATAGGTGCTGCATTTTGTGGTTTGGAAATGTCTCAACACGCCCTCCACTGTTTTAAATCACCCTGAGGCTTGTATGGCCAAAGCTTTACGTCGTGACATTTATTCAAAAAACGTGTTCCAAAGTCCTCTAATCAGAGGAGGGCCGCCCACCTCCCCCAGCCTACGTTTTGTAAAACCACTGTGATCATTTTCAAATGTATACTGATTAAGACGCTTCATTCACAGGAGTTTATGCTAGTTTTGCCAACCGTCTACTTAGTATTTTTATATTATAGTGCAGTGGTTTATATAGTAGTTGGTATAGAAGCAACAATCCCATGCACAGACAGCAGCTGCTTATTAGCTCTGACTACCAGCTCACTGTTTTTGCTACGCTGCTGTGGTCAGTTACACTTTAAGGGATAACCAAAGTCAGTGGGATTCATCCTCTGGGCAATAGGTGAATTGTATATACAAAATGTCATAGCAATGTGTCCAGTAGTTGACTGACAGACCTACATTGTCATCCCTTAGAGACACAGCGCTAGTGTGACTGAAAACCTTCATCATCATGGCTTGCTAAAGGTGTTGTTATCCATTCTTTGCTCTTTCTGAGCTGATGTTGTGGTGTATTATTGGAGATGATAGAAAACAGCTTACTGTACTCCACCAGCAACCCCGACTACTCCCTTCAGCTTCATTTCTGCTTCGTATATTATGCCACAGCCTATTCAAATGGTGATAACATGAATTCTCTTTTCTGTTTACTGTTTTGTTTGTGTGGCAGTCAGCCTTGGATCATAGTAACTGAGTGCCAACAGGTAATTTGTGAGCATGTTCTTGACAGATGCTAAATTCAGGCGCCTTTGCTTTTCGTCCCAACAATGCTGAGAATCTCTGCAAGTATACAACTGTTGTACTTTTTCCTCTG
The DNA here is from genome assembly GCF_004916995.1 of Morone saxatilis. NCBI lineage: Eukaryota > Metazoa > Chordata > Actinopteri > Moronidae > Morone > Morone saxatilis. The sequence continues at coordinate 802,956 of NW_023339650.1, forward strand.
CAGTGCCTCGTTGTAAAATTGGCAAATTCCCTGTGCTTTCACTTAAAATGTCCCTTACTAGAAATGAGAGGCATAAATCACCGTGCATGTCTGGCACCAACGTGCCCGCTGTGTCACATCAGCTTGAATTTTTTACAACATGGAAGGAAAGCGGCGGGCCCGTTGACACTTTCCAGCCTGGGAGCTACTGTTAGTCAACCACTCATATCCATTTTTAATGAGCTCTCAGCCATGATATAGTGTAATTTCACCTCCAGGACCCAGTGACGCTATTTACTGTTAACGAGAAACAGCACAGCACCGGCCAAATTCTTCCCGATTGGAGCGTTTATGAAATTCACAGGTTTATGACTTGGACAGGGTGTTGTGCATGTATGTGTGTGTGTGTGTGTGTTATTATAGCATTGTGATCAAGGTCTGCCTCTAAAGCTAGCTTTTGTTTAAGCACAGATGAAAATCAAGCAGACCATAGCACTTAGAATACTATCATCTTTAACCAGGATGAGTTTAAGGAGAGAGGAGAGCAGTGTGTGTCAGCCGGTCTGTGTCAGTGAAAATGTTACTGAAACAGTTTGGACATAGTATTATGGGCTATGTTTTATACTGGAAAACCAATTTTTGCGCCTTTTCTTTAACCTGGTCTGATAAAGAGAGCTCTTCTCAGAGAGAGTTAGACGTCATTGCGACTACTTTTGCAATTTTCATTTTCTCACACAATTCCAGGACAAAAAAGCATGTGGCAACATGCATTGCAATATTCTAGAAAAGCTGCTATGAAATCAGGCATTTTAGACCACAACAATCCCCCAAAAAAGCCTGGAGGGACTAGTTTGAGACTTTGGTTGGGTTTGGCCTATGCATGACTTTGTTCTGGATAGCTGGGAAATAAGTTCTGTTTTTACCAACTACATTCATCTGGCCAGTATTGAAAAATAGCAAGTTAAACTTAATCCTGAGTAATAAAAAATATGCTTTTGCAACTAAACATATAATGGGAAAGGCTTAAATCTACTTGTGTTTTGTGCTGTGTCTAAATATTATGGCTGTTCCTAGCTCAGCTATTTTCATATTTGTGAGGAAACCTTTCTGTATGTTCAAGGCAACAGTGTATCTTTTGCAACAAGGAACTTTCATTCTGTATTTATATCACTGCTTCATTTCATTGATTTCAAGGGGAATCCAACCCTGTGGAATAACTAGAAATAGCCAGTCTTCTCGCTGATGGTGTTATTTGTTTATGTAGATCAGAGGCATCAGTGTTAAATTGAAATGGTTTTATAACCAGTTAAAACGATTCCTATGTTCAGCTGATTATACACTAATAAAAACATACCTATGAATATTATATTCCGTTTCTGTCAATAGATCCTCCTAAATGTTACACACTGGACCTTTAAGCCACTTGCCAGCATCTTATAGTATATGTGGGGCTTGCATTCAATGATAAAGGATTTGTCGGATCCAATCAAATAGGTGTCAGCCCCAGTCTGAGAGGGCCCGGATCCTGTACCAAACTAAGCCTTGTTTGGGCATCAATTCACCCACCCCTACTATGCACCAGTAAAGTCAGTTCATCTGAGGATCTTCCTTTGCCTACAACAGTTTGGTGATATGGTGATCACTCGGTGCTGGGTGGAAAGTGCAGTAAAGGAAGTGCACTTGCGGCTGTGGCTCAGAGGTAGAGCGGGTCGTCCCCCAATTGGAAGGTTGTTGGTTCAATCC
>NW_023339650.1:804777-814443 GCF_004916995.1 Morone saxatilis
ACGTAGTGTAAAAGCGCTTTGAGTGGTCGGAAGACTAGAAAGGCGCTATACAAGTACAGGTCCATTTACCAATTCACACTGCAATCCTGCTGCTAGTAATGACTGTGTTTACGCCTTGTTTGCTTGTCTGCCTTGTTTGTCCCTAGATTGTAAGTTAAATATAAACCATTCAATGCTAACTCAGTCAAACTGTGGCTGCAAACCACTAGAAGACATTTTACTTGTACGCTTTACTTTACACTACGATAATGGTCATTGTAATGCCAATAAAAGTGCTTTTATTATGCATGGAAAACATGATTGCCAGATCTCCAATATGTCTAGAAATGTAAATTCAACTTTGAAAGAAATTCCTCACACTTCTGAGACCACATATTAGCTTATGCTGGATTTTTCCCCTTTCTTTGCACAGGACAAGGACTGTGGATTTGTCCCCCATCTTTCAGTTCAGTATTGCTTTACCACCAGTATGGACAGGAAGAATGTCCAGTGACCAATAACAGCGGTGGGACCATTGACTATATATAATGGACAGAGCTTCCGGGTTTGTAAAGTGAAGCCGAAGCAGAAATGTCTTAAACCTGCATTCTATATAATGGCCAGGAGGGGGCAGATCGATTGGCTGCAAACCACTGATACCATACAGTCTTGTCAAGTCGAGTCTAAAGTCATGAATTTGTTACTCGAATCTGACTCAATTTTGAGTCCATACCTCTATATTGAGACTTGAAAAACTCCTTAACTAGGCTATAACAGAAGTGTTGAACGAATGAAGGAACAGAAAAGAGTACAGGTTTTAAAGTGAGTTTTTCGGATGTCTGTAAATAATAATAACCCTATCAAACCCTAGGGTAAGATAGTGCTATAAGACAGAAAAAACTGTTTAATCTTACACAATTGATTTGTGACTCTTTACCTGAAACTCTCATGTAGTAGCATCAAGGTTGTCTCTCTCAAAGCAAAGGGAAAATGCATAATTTCTTTCTTATCGTTTGTCGTTTGCTTTCATGCATCTGACAGCCGGCATTTTGTCACTGATGCTAACAGCTCTACCCGAGGCAAACACAAATCACATCTTTAAAGAGCCAACACTGGAGCAGGGCTTTATTAGCCCCAAGGATTTCCTCTCTCTGGTAGCAGCCAGCAGGTAAACACTCCTGTCAGAGACGATGGGATGGACTGCATGGAATGGAGAGATGGATGGGGGTGGGTATGCAGCTGAGGTATGCATTCAAACTTTCAAAAGGAATAAAACTCTGCACAAAGCAATCCTGAGCAACAACTTGCTGGCATTTACTGAGTAACTCTCTCTCTCTGGCTTTGTGTCGGCTGCTGAATAACCTTGTGCCACATGGAGAGTTCAGCCAAAGCAAACACATTTAGAGAGTGGGTATGGGGCGTGGGGTGAACATGGAGAAAGGAAAACTCTCAGAGTTACTTTCTGTAGTTGTTTGCAGCTAGGGAAGACAGGCAAGGGAAGAAAAATGAAGCTCTTCTTTGCTTTGTAGATGAAGGCAGGCTGACCTATTGGAAGAGTGGACGGAGGTGGACAAAGTTTATAAGTTAATGTTCATCATCGATTATGAGTAATTCAGCAGCCTGTTCAGTACTGGGTAGACCCTAACAGACAGAAAAGTGCAGCCTTAGCTAGCAATTAATCAGAAAACAGCCATGGGGGCACCTTGTAGCCAACCAGCTATGTAGGCTAGGCCTATTTATTAGCAGTTTAGTGAGCTATTCGTTTCTCACATCAGTTATGAATGTAGCATAGATGTTACGAATGTAACACTAAGCTAGCTGATAAGCTAGCATTACCCAGGAAAGCATTGCTAATAATTTCTCACATCAATGTTTTGTTAATAAAATGTGAGAAATTAGAAGCTATGCATGCTTGGGTAATCTATCTAGCTTGTGCAACCCTAGCAACAATGGCTAATTTTTGAGATACATACAGATGTATACAGTGACATAATGATGTGGCTCTATGGTGGCTCTTTAGCAAACATTTATAGGTTAGCAAGTTGAACCAACTCCAACCTGGCACTATCAGCCAGAACTAGCAGTAGGTTTGTGTTGGTGGAAAGAGTGTATTTCAAGCTGTAATTAGGCGGAGCAGTGCTTTGAGCTAACAATAACAATGCTAACATTCAGATGCTAAGCAGGTATAATGTTTACCATAGTCACCATCTTAGTCTAGTGTGTGTGCATGCTAAAATTAGCCAATTAGTACTGAACTTATTTGGGGCTAAATCAGTGTATTGGACGAAATTTTTACTAGATTTTTAGTCTCTGGTACATTGCTTTGTGAGCCCAGTGGTACCGAAAATGTTTTTTCCTGTAGGATCCTTTCTATAATGTTCCCAGACATAATATGAGCCAGTCAGTGGCAAAAACAAGCACTTTAAATGGATGTATTTTGACAGTGCACAATTGCCCGCAAGGACTATGTGGTACCCCATTTTGCCACTAACAGATGCAGCTCTCACTCAATACTGGACCAAATGTAATACTTTACTCCCAATTAGTCCCTTTGACACAAAAAACATGGGAAAACAAGGTTCAGGTTGGAAAAAAACAAAAGTGACCCATTAGTAACAGGCTCATTCCATAAGAGAAGAACATATACTCACTTCATTCACACATTTTTATAAATGTACTGTTGACTTTCAATCTAGCATGTTTTTTGTGCAATATACAGTAACATTGTCATTCGTACAATATGTGCAGTGATACTGTTGCTACAAGGCCACAAAGCAGACAGATAAGATGCAGGAGAGTTTGAAGATGTCAGATATGAAAAGAATGGCTTGGAGCTTGAAGAGGGGGATAGAGGGGGTCTGATGGTGAAGGACAGAAATGGAAGTGAAGAGACAGAGAGGCGAAGATTTAAATCAAAGGCACCTGAATACTGGAGAGATGGAGACTGACAAAGAGGGAGAGAGAGGGTTGGGAGGGGGTGTTTGTGCATGTGGGGTGAAGGAAAGGGTGGAGAGAGATGGAGGTGGACAAAGGGAGAGAGATGGTGGGAAGAGGGGGAGCTGAGGGCTTTATTAAGAAGTCTGAGTGTCCTTTCTCTGGCCTCGCTGACTCCTCTGCTAAGCCTCCTTCCTCTCTACTGTTTATTACAAAGACTGGGATAACGGTCATCCTCCCCTCTTTCTTTTGTGTGGACACTGTGTGTGTGTATGTGTATGTGTGTGTATGTGTATGTGTGTGACAGTAGCTTTCACCCTGTGTCTTTGCTTGGCAGAAAAAGAGAGAAGTGAGGCTGATGTGGACTGTTTCAAAGTTGAGTCTGAGGGGAGGTGTTCACTGAAGTACACTGGAGGCGTTCACTGAGTGCGCTTATACAAATAAAAATTGAATTGAATTGGAATTAAACCTGCTCCTGCTCATGCTCCTCACATGGGACTTTTTTCCGACATGTGAATTTTGCTGCAGATTGGACAGAAGTACACTGAAGTTCCAACAACTTCCTGTTTAATTGCAAAACATTGAAATTCAACTCCACGAAAAGGCAAGCCATTGACAATTTTTCATTGCTAAGGTCTTTAGATTGCATTGCACTTAAGTCAATTTGATCCTTGGAAGAGTTTGTTACAGTAACAAGTGAAAATTGCAAGCTAGACCTTAATAAGATGAGATAAGGAAATAAGACACAACATTAATGAGCAAAGTCACAATAGCACTCTATATATGTATAAGAGAACTCAAGAAATACTCCAACAGTAGAAAACAGAAGTACGGCAATATTCAATTAAAAAAAGGCAACCGAAGGAACACACTGACTCTCTCTCACATATCGTAATTATTGTCATTACTGCTTACGATCCTCTCGAGATCCACTTCATGCTGTATTATGTCTGTATCATGTGGTTTATCCATTTATACAAAAGTGTTGAATATTTTTTTCTCAGCCATGAAAACGTTGTAAATGCAGTAAAGGTTATTACTTAAGTACTGTTTCAGCTTGTGTTCATGTAAACTCAGTTGCTTATTAAAATGTGGACATGTCCCTGATGAATCTCTGGGGTCTGGGTATATACATCCAGACCTGATCCAGAGCAGAGCTTGAACATCCCCTTCCGCTGCTTTTGTTTTTTCATAGCATTACAGTTAATAGCAACAAAGCACATGAAGTATCGGCAAGTTTTCTCAGCTACTTTTAATGACAATCTTGTACTGAAGTTTAAATATAATCAATTACCCAGGCACAACGTCTCTGGTGCTGTGGTTAAGGGGTTGACATGCTATCGCAACACCGTCCATCAGCAACATTTGTCATGCACCATGTTATCCGCTTGCAACCAGCCGCCATGGCAACACTGAAAATAACCCCCGTCAACCAATCTGAAAACGTAAGGTGATTATCAGCAGCTGTTTGCCAACCGACTACTCCACCCCCACCCCTCGGCGCAGCTCGCAGTTAAGCCCTGTGAACATCACTTCCCACTAATTAAGTTTGTTTTTAAGGGATATTAAGTTAGGGGGTGTGTAGGTGTAAGTAACCTTCAGAAAGTACAGACGAGAGAAGGAGACAGAGGCATCCTGCTCACTATTGTGTGAAGCATGATGTGAAATGAGATGATCTGTGTAAATAGTGGGGGAACCGAGAGCTGTTTAAGCACATATACACCCACCAACAACACCTACAGTACGCCTCATGAATCCACTGTTTGAGAGAGCTGCTGTCTACTTCATATAAATAAATCTGCATGATGAAACATTTAATTAAGAAAGGCAGGCCAACTGTTCTTGTTCTCTTGTTCTTGTAGTAGTTTGGAAAGAGATGTCTCGTAAAACGGTGTTGATTTGTAAAATGGGGTCTACTAAGTAATAACACGATTGTTGCCTGAACATCTGAAACAGAAGGTCGGTGCTGTATTTTTTTTACCCTTTATCTATCCAGATAAAAACATTAAGAACAGTTTCTGTATGATGTTTATTAGACCTATGTAATCTGAATCTGAAGGGCACGTTGCCATGAGCTTGTATCTTGGTATATTTATATTCCCAGCACCTTCTGTTTCAGATTGTTCAGGCAACATACCGACTATTCTACATTCATGAATCTTGTATTACTTAGTAGACCCATTTTCACAACAGAGCACCGTATATTACGGACAATCTCTTTCTACTATAACAATTCTAAACAAGAACAAACAGAGAAGACTCAGAACAGTTGGCTGCCTTTTCTTAATACCCTTCAAATTGTTTATTCTTACAAGATTTATCTGTCTTGCCAATTCTACTATTGTGTAATGCTAAGAACGAGTGTCTCTTTGATCGCTGAATGATAGCATATCGATCGCGGCTACTGTAGGTGTTAGCCTGATATGATCTGGCTGGAATAAGCACAGGCGATCTTCCGGTTCACGCTCACCAAACACTAATAAGACTCCTACTCGGAACATACTCCAATACATCAGTATCATGCTACGAGAAATAGCGAGAGACTATTGGCGCCTACATGATGAGTAACCTATAACTTTCGAGATGTATGAACATAATATACTGAGGATAATCAATTACAACGTTTATAAGACAGTTCACCCCGCACACTCGCGCTCGCAGTCCTAAACTTAATTAATGGCTCCATTAAACACAAGAAGCAATGCAAGCTTTCTCAGGTGGGACTGACTGTTAGTACCAGTGCTTACTCTGCAGAGCTGCCTGCCGGTAATGCTTGGGGGTTGGAGTAGTCGGTTGAAACAGTGGCTTGATAACCTTACGTTTTCAGATTGGTTGACGGGGGTTATTTCAGGTGTTTGCCATGGCGGACCTGGTTGCACGGACTATACACCATGGTGCATGCAAAAATTTTATGCTGTCATAATAAGAGCACTTCACTTGTATGTCGTAGAGGGAGGTGGTCGTTATGGCTTGATATTTACGGTCTATAAGCCTTACACAGCACCAAGAGACGTTGTGGGCCACGGGCGTTTGTCATAGACTCCCTACTTGGGAGGGCCCTCAGTAAGGCCAAAGATGTCAATGATTAACAATTGGCTGCGACCTTGCCCCGAAGTACTTAAAAAAATGCGATGTTGTAGTTGTGATAAATACGAATGCTAAACAGGACTACGGTAGCTCAGTGTAAAAGAACAATAACTAGTCTAGTGTAAACAATGTAACATATAAAATAGAATAATAAATAACACTAACTTATCTGAATGCAAACTGTACATGCAATATTATAAATAACAGAAACAAACATAACTGAAATGCTGCAAAAAAAGGGGATGTTCAAGCTCTGCTCTGGATCAGGTCTGGATGTATGATACCCAGGACCCAGATGATTTCATCAGGACATGTCACATTAATAAAGCACTTGAGTTTACATGACAAGCTGAAACATTGTAGAATACCTTTATTGCTTTTAACGTTTTCAGGCTGAGAAAAAATTATTTCAAAGGTTTGTATAAATGGAGTAAACCACATGATACCCAGACATAATACAAGCGAATGAAGTTGGAATTACCACGAATTGTTCGAGAAGGATCATGATAAAAAATGCAACCAAGCAAGAAAAACAACGGAATACGCAAGGAATTGAAATGTATCGCAAAAAATTAATAGTATAAAATTGTTGATGGAGAGGCAAGTCGAGATTCGTCTACGTGTTATATTTCTTTAACTTGTAATAATATGGCGTAACTTCTGATATATCTATAATATGTATTGTCACTTCCTTCGTTTTGATCTGTGTGTAGATGATCTGCTGCTTGCCTGGTGTTGTTATGTTATGTAGGATTAGACAATATGACTGAAATCGCTCCTTAACAAATAGCACACTTTGTATAGAAATGATTAAGGCAATATTTACGAGCACATATCCCATGTAATTTGGTTGTCTATGACGGGTCATAAAGTCTAGAAAGTAAACTATGAATCTTGTTGCACATGCCTACCTTATCAAAGGAACAATATCGTTTAAGTGCAGATATCAATGTCTAAAGTAGCTCGCGATGAATTGTTACAATTGGTTCCTACTTTTCAGTGGGAACTATCCAGTTTTGCTCAAAGTTATATGCAACTTAAATTCAGGATGCTTCTGTTGGAACTTCAGACTTAATTTTGTCCAATCTTGCTCAGCATTATAAAGTGTTATCACATCAGTGTTAGCATAATAGCGAGAATACCCAAAGTTTGGATAGAGGCATGAGCAGGAGCCAGGTTTAATTCAATTCAATCAATTTTATTTTTAGATATAGCGACGTGCACAGTTGAGAGCCCTTAGTGTAAACTTCAGTCAACCCCTCCCGTTCATTAGATCTAATCCAACCGCCCGATAATGGTGTCTCTATCTATTGTTGGCAAGCAGAAATGACCACAGGTGAGAGAAAAAGACTACTGTCACAAACTAATTAACCATACCCAATCCACATCACACATTTACGCAACCCACAACTCTAATGATGACCCAAGAACATAAGACTGACAGGCCGCGGAGAAGAGTTGATTGCATGACCGTTATCCAGTCCTTTGTGAATTAAACAAGTAGGAGGAAAGGAGGCTTAGCAGGAGAGTCAGCGAGGCCAGAGGAAAAGACAGAACTTCTTAATAAGCCCTCAAGCGCCCCCTCGTTTCCCACTCTCTTCCCTTTGTCCCTCCATCTCTTCCACCCTTTCCTTTCACCCCCATGCAAAACACCCTCCCAAACTCTTCTCCCTCTTTGTGCCCGGCCCGCCGCGTCGCCAATGCTGGCGTATTCAGTTATAACATCTTGACACACAAATGCTCTTATTCTGGGAGAAATTCATCATTAGGGCATTGGCAGCAAAGGACGTAACTAATTGTCGTGGCGAGTATACCAATGCTCTCGCTTTATAGAGAGTGAATATTGATGTATTAAATCTTCGCCTCTTGTTCTCTTCACTTCCATTTCTGTCCTTCACATCAGACCCTCCCCTGTCAGCTCCCAGCCTTCTTTATATCTCTGATACTCTTTCAATATCACTTTTCACCTACGAATCTTATCTGGTCTTGACATTGTGCAGGCTAAATTTTTTAGACAGTATCAGTCGCGCTCGTAGGTATGAAGACTGGTAGTTGTGGTTTGTAGTATAACAAGTGAGGACGGCTGAGACAGATATCAGAACAAGCAAGATTTTTAAAAATGGGTGTAGATAAATGGAAGGATACGAGATTGATGTTCTATCTCTTATATCATGGAATATACTCCAGCTTGTCTTATAAATCGGGACTGTTCATTGTTTTTTCTTTCTATCATCCTCTTGATTGTCTTGTTGTTTTTTCTCCATGTTTTTTGGTTGTCAACCACAGAGGGACTGAGTTGGAGTGTATGTCGACTAGCTAATTTTACATTTTCTTTGACTCTGAATGTTGTTTGATTGGACCGTGCAGTCGATGTTCTGAGTCGATCATGGGATGGGTCCCAGGCTATGTCATAGGGCAATTGTGCACTGTCAACAATAATCGCAAATTTAAATGCTAGTTTTGTGCGATGGCCCCGACTGCTCATATTATGTCTGAGGGGAGTATATTAACCAGGAATATCGTCGTTCACTATTCAAGATGAATCTTATCGCGGTTTCATAAGTTTGTGCTCTCGCGTGACTTAAATGGAGAACGCAGATGTTATCAAGAGACGACTAAAATCTGTCGGGAGCCCCATCTTACTAGCAACAATTTTGTCTATAATGACCCATGATATTAGCCCAATCGATAAGATCAGGTGGCCTCTGTAGCTGGCGAGGTCTTTAAATTTCACTGAATGCACAGTTTAGCTAAGGGATTCACTGTGCCTGTCATAAGAGTGCAAGATATCATTATACATCCCGCATTTTTTGTCATGTGACAGTCAGCCACTGAATCCGCGTCAGGGCGGCCCTCTCATTCTAGCTCGTTGAGGCCCCAAAGTAAGGCACATTGTTGCTCTGCGGCTAGCCTTACAGTGCTCAATCTCGATTTTGCCAGGTCCAGTACTCCACAATGCCGCTCTAATTATGGTGTAGTTTCTCGGGGCTGAAGTAAGGTGCGGTTGGTTGTGTTCAAGAGGTATTCGATGTCTCATTTCTAAAATGTTTGTGCTAAAGATACCATTGAGGAGCGTCGTTTATCTAAGTTGATGCTGTGTGTTGAGAGCGTTTCTAATACATTTGTTATTAGTTTCATAGAAAGATATGCGTATGTTCTGCTAGGGTTGCACAGTAGTGTTGATTGGAGATGTAGTTCCTCATGCTTGTATTACAGTTCTCATGAAGTTATGCCGTTTCAAACAAAAGTATTGTTGGTGGATAGTGGATGAAGACATTTATTCAAACGCTTGTTATGTGTCATTGAGGAGCGTTTCAGTAGTGTGTGTAGAGCAGCTAGTGCTTATTCAAGCAGTCTTAGTTGGTTTAAATTAATGAAGCGTGTTATGCTACATTCTCACTATGATAAGTTGATGTGTTGGAAGGAGCGTATTAGGCATATCAATGCTACTAAAATAGGCCTTAGCCAGTATGTGTATGATGGTCTGGGTTGGCTACAGATGAGGCTGTCTATGGCTGTTTTCTGAAGTTAAAGGTTCGTATGGCTAGGCTCATTGAGTCGACGGCTTTATCCGTTGTGATGCGTACTGTGAGAGCGCGTGTCTGTCAGTAATGTGTATGTGATGTAAGCTGGTTCATAGTAATTAAAGTGTATAATGAGAGCGTT
>NW_023339650.1:814543-820253 GCF_004916995.1 Morone saxatilis
TTTCAATCTGCAACTACACCACTAAATGCCACTAAATCCTACACACTGGACCTTTAATACATGTCTGAAGGGGATCTTTAACTTCCTGGTGTTTCCAGAACACCAGCACCTGTCCCTTTAGTTTATCAACCATGTCGGGCTCAGAGGTGGCTTACTGCAAGTTGTGGCGTGTATATGAGGAATCTGGCGTGATCTGTAAACCTAGGTAAAGACCGTGTGTAAATCTTTGCATGAGGTGGTTAACAAACTGTGGAACTGGGTGGTTCGTCGAGGCCGGGGAGAGAGCGTTGATATTAATTGGTGTATTTGGATGCTTATGCGGGCTGTGCTTAGTTGGATCAGGAACAGGGGCAGGCTAATCATGTGCGAGCTCCACCGCAAAAGGAGCAGGTAAGGAGCAAACCGCAACTAGAGACGTTGCTTATAAATGGAATTGTTACGAACCATCCTCTTGGCATGGTAGAGGACTGGTCTGTTTCTCTTGGCGACGCCCTTGGAACGAGGGCCGTGGTTGAACAATTGCGGATTTGGGGGCGATGGATGGAGGGGGCTGTAGGGGGCATACAACGGAAAACGGCGGGGCTACTTTGATTTTGAGGTAAGGTTTGTTCTCCGGAGAGACGTTGAGGTGAAGTCCGCTTCGCCCGAGGCGGCTGGATGGAGGGATGTCCGTCGGACGCCGAAGACTCCCCTGGACCTGTTGGGGGGCGAAGGCCCGATGGTGTTGGAGTTGTCAGGCATGTGGATTGTTGAGCGTAGCTTGGGTGGCTGATGAGAAGGAATGGTAGGCGAAGAAGAGGACTTTGCTATTCATCTTCAAACATGTCACTGTCTGAAGGGTTGAGGATGAGCTCGTTCTCCGTGGTTCGAGGTATTCGTTTTTGTGTTTCCTGTCTGACGCTGATCATGTGAAAAATGAGTCAAAGAGGAAGTGAACAGATAAGGTGTGCTTAAGTAAATTTGAGTGGAAATGAGATGATTGCAGGGCGTGGTCTTTTTTCCCAAACCTAGTTACAAAACCTAATTTAGTGAATCACAGCAGGCCGCGGTTGACCTCAACCTTGCCGCACTGCCTTAAGTTTATTTAACACACAAAATTAGCATTACACTTACACTAATTACTTGTTACTTGCTCTCAGCAGCACGTTTCACGTGCAGAAAGCTGACAGGGCATGTACTGTAGACTGGAATAGATGGGAGCACATAGGTGAACACATGGCATTAGTGTGTGATACTGCGGAGGGAGGTATATGGTACATCATGTCAGGTTATTAAAGTACTGGGATACATGTACATTGCATTCACACAGCAAATGTTTGTTATTTTATTATTAATTCACTTACAACATGATTTTGAAGGTTTAATTTCCCTCTGTTCTTCCCTTCTCTCCCTAAAAACTTCCTTTCCACCATACTGCTGTTACTACTATTCTAATTTCCCAACAAATTTTTCATTATGAGGCCTTTATAATCAGCACCATTGGAAACAAGTGTTGGAATACACATACACTTCTCATCATTGACACTTACAATCCAGCCTGACAACACCACTTCCCTAACTCTTGAGCTATCTCTAATGCAGAGATGATGGGAGGGCAAGATGACTAAGTAAGTCTCTAAGTGGTCTAAATGAAGATGAGTGAGGAAGTGGCGTGATCGTGGTACTGAAGGGAACACTGCTGTCTCCCCCATGATCTGGAAACATTTAAGATGCAGGTGTTGTTTAGTGCTGTGACTCCAGCTCTCTGCTCCCCTCAGCCAAGGCTCCTTCCAACAATTTAAGGAGTAAATACCAACAGTTTTCCAATAGGCTGCTAAGTAAGTGAGCAGTTGGAACATGTAGAATGGTCTTACAGAAAGTGTTAATGTTTGGCCAATAGTTGTGAAAATGTAAAATATTGAATGTCAACTTCTACCAAAGTCTGTATATAGGTGAGTGACGGTTGGAGTTCTTCAAGCCTTGAATTTAGATGAAATTCAATCATCAGTGCAAAACATGAAAAAAAAAGGTTCTTTGATTAAAGCTGCACTAGGTAACTTTTATAAAAAATACAGTTTTGTCATATTTTCTGAACTATCCTGACAGTAGTACATGAGACAGACAATCATTCTTACAAATGCCATTAGTAGCACTAAGATGAGCCAGATGAACCTGATTTGTTCACAGGTTATTTAATTAAACGGCTGTGCAGAGGCAGAGTGGGTCATCCCCTAATCGGAAGGTTGTTGGTTCCATCCCCGGCTCTTCCTGCCACGTGTCTATCTTTGAGATACTGAACCCCAAATTCCTCCCGATGCTATGCATCAGTGTGTGAATATGTATGAATGAGTTTGTTTCTGTTCGATGGGCTTTGTCATCGCTGGTGTGAATGTGTGTTGAAAGGGTTGAATGTGGCACAGTAGTGTAAAGCGCCGTTGAGTGGTCGGAAGACTAGAAAGCCGCTAAGTACAGGTCCATTTATCATCTCATGTACTACTGTCTGGATATAGCGTAATTTATTTTTTTTACCAACTATAGTTTTAAAATACAGGTCCGTGGACATAAAAAAGTACTCCCAAAATGCATTTTAGTGAATTACATGCACCACTGAGCTTAAAACTGTGTCCTGTATACTACTAATGGTGAGCTGAAGCTACAGATTTATTTTCACTGTAATCACTCTGCAGTTCCCCTTTGGGGTTGTGCAGAGGTGTGGTTGTGTTTATTCAGAACTTTTTTTTTGTTTCTCTGATTCGCTGGCTTTCTTGCTACCAACGCTTTCTATATTCATTCACTTTCTAGCTCGTCTCGCAAAAGTGGACCCCTCCGGTCCCCACTGCCAGAGCCTAAATGTATGAGGGGCCATCAGGGACATTATTCAGAATTACCCTCACGAAACACATGAAATGCTCTCACATAAACAACTGAAAAATTATTTGCTCGCACACACGTAGCTGAAACGCCTCTCCATATACACTACTGAAACGCTCTCCACCCAACTACTGAAACCGCTCTCATATACACTACTCAACGCTCCGACCATACACTACTGAAAACGTCTCACCACACATCCACAAGTGGAACGCTCCTCATATACACATACTGAAGAACGCTCCGTCTGACATACACTACTGAACACGCTCTCACACATACAAGTGAAACGCTCTCATCATACACTACTGAAACGCTCTCACTACACACGTACTGCAAACGCTCTCATAACAGTAACAAGGAAAATGCTCTCATCCACAACTACATGAAAACGCTCCTGCATACGTACAGTGAAATGCTCTCACACACTACCTGAAACGCTCTCATACATCACAAATGAAACGCTCTCACACACACACTGAAACACTCTCATACATACAAGTGAACGCTCTACACTCACTACTGAAACGCTCTAATGACGCAGAGACGCCCGCAAACGGGGCAGGCAACCAGGACAATTGCCTAAGGGCACCGAGCTGAAGGGGGCCGAGGGATTGGCTGAACGTCAATGACAAAATAATGGAACTGTTAGACGCTGCAATAAGGACAACGCATCGAAATCCCGCACAGGGCCTTTCCGAGTTGTCACTGGCTAGTTGCTAGTAGGGGGCCCGACCAGAACGGCTGATATCGCTCCATTATCAGCAACCGACAACTTGAAACCCCGATGAGACATGCAATGACAGTTGGGAATCTCCCTAATGGCCCTTACCTAGCCGGCATCCGACGTGCGGTGCCTCCTGGCTCATAAACTCTAAAGTGAGATGAAAAAATGAAGCGAACATTACTCTCTGGGGCACACGAAAAGAAGAACAAACACAGAAGTACAGGATAAAAGATATAAACCAACGATCCGACAGTGGTATAGTTGGGAATTTGTGTATTACGAGTTATAAACAAAGATTGTGCCTGCCAGCCCAGCCTGCACTTTATTCCAAACTCCAGTCATCCTCACGGCAAAGCACTGACACAAAAAAGTAATTCACTGCACATATAAAATAGCACTCCGCATGTAAGCCTGTATTGCAGGTCCATTCTCTTCCTATCAACACATATCTTAGCCAGCACAATTAGCTTAAAGTCCTTTGCTGCCATAAAACGCCAATAGATGACTTTTCAGGTCCCAGGAATAAATCATAGTTGTTGTCAAAATGTTAAAACTGATACTTTCATCAATAAGTTTCTGCTGTCAGTTAGTCTGTCTAAACGTGCGCGATTATGTATTGTGGGTATTAGTGTTTTTTAATGTGAGCTGCTTGTCAACTGAATCATTCCCTTCGCGGGATAAGCATAAAGTTATATATACTGTTCCTATATATCCATATAATTTTCGTGCCCAGTAGCCTAATGCTTACATTAAATACCGGCTGTTAACACATGAAGGGCATTAATATATGTGATGGTTACTCGTCAATTCGGATAGTCATTAATTATTCATACAAGAATCTCACAATGATATTCTTCGCTGTAGCATGCACGTTTCTTGTACTTCTTACTTTACGACCTCAAGCCATACGCAACCCAGATACCATTGTGCCTCTCTTTATCTTTTTTCTTCCCTCAAGGTGCTTTGTTAAACATTATAGATTAAACAACAACAACAGCAGCAAGCAGCAGAGCCTCTACAGACCATCAAATAGGAGAGCTATAATTTAGCTTTCCTTTTTAAAGTTAGATTCAAGTTTGACTTCGCTCTCCCATTTATAATATATCAACTATCCATTCTTGTTTCCTTGGTTCTTTTTAGACATGCTTGCATTTTGTATCTAGTTCTGCAACCTTTTTGCAGCATTTCACAGTTATTGTTTGTTTTACTGCTTAGTTATATATTGCCGTAAAAGTTCGCATTCAAGATAGGTTATGGCTTATTTTGTATTATTTATGTATACTAGTTTAAGCTTAGATTTAATAAAAGATTTCTTCTATGATCCGTTTAAAGTCTGGCGCACTCTCATTCATTACATGATTTACTCTGGGGGGCCCCGCGTGGTCCTTCTATATCTTATGGCCGCCCAGGGCGGGATCTAGTAACAGCGCCCCTCGTTGCATAATGACGTATCAAGCTGAAACAGCGTCTACTCACACATATTAAGTTGAATGCTGCTCTTATTATACCTTTAATAGAATTACACTTAATTATTATCGAAGGTAGTTCATCTGGTACGATTGCTGCGCTATGCGGGTAAAGCAGCAATGCTGCCTGCTCACCACTTTGGGCAGCCCTTTGAGTTTGCTTTTTTATTAACTTCCTTAACTTTTATTCTCTTTTGTTCATTCAAATTATTTTTCACTGGTAAACAAGTCCTGCCCTCTCGCTAACGATGTTTGTTTGAGAAGCTTTTGTGTTTTTAATTTCTGTTTTAATGCCGCTTCCCAACGGGACACTAGGGTGGCCAATTTCTTAACATCAAAAGGAGGACACTTTGCATACAAGGGGATGCAAGCAGAAATATTGTGTATGGTATGAATCCTGTTTATAAATTTTAATATGTTTTTTCCACCTCTCATAGATACAGTAAAGGTGTACATCCATATGAGTGATAAAGGCTATACAAGATACAGCTCTGACATCCGTGCCTTTTCTCATAATAAATCCAATTACATAGGTCTAATAAGACATCTATACATAGACCTGCCAGCACATAACTGATAAGCGCCAGTCAGTGGCAAAACAAGCACTTTAAAAATGGATGTATTTTGACAGTGCAGAAACAATTGCCGCAAGGACTACTGTTGGTAC
>NW_023339650.1:820278-827151 GCF_004916995.1 Morone saxatilis
ATGTATAGGGTCAATTGTCTGGTGCCTAAAGTCGTTTCTGTTTCCAGATCTCAGTCATTAGAAGACTCTGCTGGCATGTAAGAAGGGGTGAACACGAAGAGTTGCAACCGCCCGAATTTTAGGTAGATTGCCGTGGCTGGTCTTATGTGACAATCTACCAACAGCCACAGTCGAGCTGGCTGCTAGGACACCACAATCCTTCGGGCACCCGAAGCAGCCCAGAGCCACTCTTCAAGGCACTGCGCGGGGCTGCCTCCTTCAGCCCTCTAGTCCAAGAACTTTTGATTATTGTGTTTTTTTCTTGTTGAGCGCAAGTCAACGATAAACGGCGCCACTTTGCGATCCCAGTAGCTGTGGGTTCGCACTTATTAGGAGTTGCTGCCCAGGCACCGTGTGTCAGAGGCAAACACTGTGCTGCACAGCACCCGGCGTAAAACGGTAAACAAATCATTAAAAGGAGGAAGTGTTTCCTTGTGCGTTGGGTCAGATACAGTCTGAAATTGTGCCTTTGATTGTGGTTGAATGGTCAGTAAGGTGCGTGAAAACCAGACAAACCAAACCAAACATCAGGCTCTAGAGAAGGGCCTTTAGCGTTTTTCCAAGTTGTGTTGTGGGCCACGCGCCTGTAGTTGTTTCCTACCGGACAGCTGGTTGAGTAAAAGGTTTTAATTGAATAGTGGCAATTTTACCACTGAGTTCAATTCAAGTTCAAGTTTCAATGTGTATTTGTAGTAGGCACCGAATCATAACGCGAGGAAGTGTATCGTCAGGACACTTGCACAATGGAGCAGGTCGGTAGAGCGGCGCGAGCTGCGTGGTGCGTACCGATTTAAAGAGACCCAAACAGTGACGTGACCACCCATGAGCAAGCACTTGGCGACGGGGGCAAGGAAAAACTGCCGTTAGAGAGGAGCCAGAAAGCCTGGAGGAGAGACCTTGCGGCCCTAGGTGGTGGTGGCGTCTGTGCCGCAACCAGGTTGGGCGTGCGGGGAGAGAGATGAGACAGGACAGAACAGACGCACAGCAAACAACAGTAGGCAACAAGCTAACTAATAGTAGTGACTGACGGACGAACAGGTATAATAGCGGGGTTAGGATAGAGAAGTGAATCAATATCAGTGCATACGTTAGCACATCGGCACGGTTACAGCAGGACCACGCAGGAGGCCTCACCAGGATGCCATGAGAAAGCCGTGCGACGAGGAGGAATGGGTCGACTGATGCTACACAATGCCTCTTTAGAAGAGATTTTTTTTCGTACATATTCTGAGCTGTGTTTAAAGAGCACATATGAACAGAAACAGAGCCAACGTGTACTCCAACTGCAAGATGCGACGTAAGGAAAGTCAGGCCTCGCACATAACCATGGGAGAATGAGGCATGATTCTTCCTCAGTATATTGTTATGTTGTCCTGTGTTGTCGCGGTGACCACTCCATGGCGTTAATCATACAATCTACTGTTGTTGTTTTCACTCATCAGATGAATGTTGTATCACGCTGCGCGCTGCAGACTACTCAGCGGCTGTCAACAGTGGGAACAAACTTTCCCGCCCCATTGGACTAAGAAGGTCGGGTAGCTGATCATTCGTCCTCCGGAGCCATTCGTAGAATAGATGTAATAAAGTCTCCTCTGTTTGCCGCTGAGGATATGTAGCTGAAATGACCTATGCCATGGTAAGACTGTGAGCCGTTGCTTCCGGGCACTCTCCCGACATGGCATCCGTTAAGAAGGATGAATAGTGTGCGGCGTGTCCAGTGGTTTGTAAAAGAAGTGCAGGCCAAGCGGAGTGGAGGGAGTATTGGGAAGGGAGGGAGGACAAGGAGCGAGAAAAAGGCCATTTCTGATGTAAGTGGGTTGGATCAAAATATCTCCTGGCTGGGAACAAAGACTAAACCGGTGGAATGAAATGCATCAAAGAAAAATGTACATGTGTAACGTGAATGAGGCGAGGGAAAGAGAAGAAGAGAGAAGGAAAAGAGAAAGTAGGAAGAGAAATCAGATTCGAAGTCAGGTTCTCGTGGGTAAACTGTCCTATATTGGACTTCCCGGTGTAGTGTTCCTGTCTATTCGTGTCCCACATGCGCGTTCTCCATCTGCGCTGTCCCGCGCGCGCCGCCCGCCCGCGCGCCTTTTGTTTCTTATGCTATTTCGGTCCCTCTCCGCACGTTCTCCGAGTTCCTCTTGGAACTCTCAAGAAGTGCCCGGTCTCTGATTTGGGTGACACGCTGCTCTTGATGGCCTCGTCTGGGTCGCTGGCCCGGCTCTCTTTCGCCTCTTCGATCTTCCCAGACGATGATCCAATTTGTTTGTTGTTGGTGTGACTTGGTGTGTGTGTGTTCTCTTCTTGTGTTTCTGTTTATTGTGTGTTTTGTTGGTGTTTGAGGTATGATTGATACGTTAAATATTTCCTATCTCCAATTCAGTTGGTCGTCTGTTTGTCGTGGCTGCGGTTGTCCAATAGTGTGCTTCTTATCCTTTCAACATAATTTTATTTAACCAACATCCACTGGCATTTAAGCAGTGCTCCACTGGGATGAAAGAGAAGCCGATTTCAACCACTTAGCTACAAAATCACGACTGACAGCAAAGAAAACTAAAGAATGGTACTCCTCAATAGACAAACTCCCTCAAAAGGGCCTTTGAGAGTGGTCATATATTCAGGACAAAAGCACAAGTACTGGCCCTTTTGCAGATTGCGACTGCCTCACTTCAACCCTTCTTTTCCGAGCAAAAGATGAGAAAACTAAGGCGGCCATGAAATACGTGGCGACAAATTACGGAACAGCGCTATCAAAGAGGCCAAATTCGATTGATGACTAAAAAATAATTAAAAAAAAAAAAATTAAAAAAATGGCCTCTCTTCCCTCCTCTTTTCTGCCGACTTCATTCATGTCCCATTAAGCATGTTTACAAAACTTCACTTCTTCCCCGGAGTCTTGTGCTTATCTCGTCTCGCCAGGTCTCATGGATCCTGGGTGGAGCCGCCTGGCCTGCGTCTGCTTGGACTGCCATTGCTGATATACTGGATATTATTGTGTTTATTATTTATCATTCCCATCGGTTGTGACCATTGTCATCGTTATTGTTATCATCTCATCATTTGGTTATTCTATTAGTATATACTTGCACTGGACTTATTTAAGCAGGGACTGGGGTTAGTCCTTATTATTTCAGTTATTTCAGTCTTTTAAAAAATTCTAAATGCCAAACAGACAATCTGCAGATCACAGCAAATTGACCAAATAATCTTGCAAATTGAGCTATAGGTTGTATCACTATCATTGCTAACGCAGATAGAACAATGGACACCTACTGTATGTACAGTTTTCTCTCGATTGTTACACACATTTTCTGAAGCCATGGCCTCATACTCTCAGAACTCTACATACAAATCAAAAAAACACACACACAATGGGCAAAACCCCTCCAATTCTCCTGCAAAATGAAACTTTACATTCAAAATAATGCTAATTTCTTCTCAAAATGGTATTTTTGGTTTCAAAATGACACACACAAACCATCATATGAAAGACATTTTATAAGAACCAATTGAACACTGATGTGCTCAATTGTAAAACACTATGATGAATGGAAAACACTTCCTTCTCCATTTATCATAATGACTTAGGCATTTTATTTGTTCAGTGTTTACCATTACTACAGACAGTACATACATAAGTGTTGTAAAATATTGGAGAATTATTCTTTTTATACTCCGAACACACAAATACACGGTAACAAATTATTTATTTTCCCACAAAACAAAATGTATCATCAGTTTTACATCCCAACCAACACAAAGTTACACATTACAGTGGTTACTAAAAACACCAGGAAGAATTACTGATATACAGTTACAGTAAAAAAAAAACAAAAAAAAAACTATGCTGGCATTCCTCTCTTCTGTTACAAGTCTGGGCCACAGCACCTCATCCACATTCACGGATCAATGTTTTCCCTGCGCCAAGCAGCGGGGGAAATATCGCCTAGCATGGCAATCCAGCCATGAAAAGCAGTCAACTGCTTATATCTAACCAACCTTTGCCCTTTTATGCTAAAGCTCTGATTGCTAATTGTAAACTGTGTAACAGGTGTTTTGCCCAGTGATGAGTCAGTGTGCATAGTAGGGCAATTAACTTTAGAAGTTGAATGACAGTGTGTTTCCTTGTGAAACAGGTCATACTTTCTTCCAGAAAATGGCCCCAAAATGCAGGAGAATTGTGTATAGTGTTTGAAAAAAGTGTTTTTTAGAACTACAATTTGAGTGTAAAGAGTACAAAGCAGGAATTGTGCTTGTAGTTTAGCAGAATTGGTTCAGGGGGTTGGTGCATGAGTTACATGTTGTGGTCATTGTGTCTCAAGTACCAGTATTTTTGTGTAAACAATTGAGAAAAACTGTAAAAGGAATGGAAGGTTGGAAATAATTAGTATTTGTCAGGTCAGGTTAAAAATTATACATGCAGAGATTACATGGGTTTCCAGCTTGTATAAAAGTTTTAGAGAAAAAATAAACAAAAGATACAAATATAGACTTTTAAAAAATGAAGCAAAAACCGGCACCTACTCAAACACTATACGGAGCATGCTTGTTGTTGTGTTGTTGCCTCAGAGACTGCAGCAGCTGTCAGTGTGTTAGCGTGCGGGATAAAACCAGGAGGCTCGGTGATACAGCAGGGATCTGAAGTGCCAATTAATTAGGATGAAGGAAAAGAGTGTGTGAGCACGCTGCAAACCCACAGCATCAGCACAGATGTGGAAAGCAATGTTTCTTAAAAGTGTGGCCTGGGACCGAGAAGGGCTTGTTTTTACACACATTTTATAGATCCCTCCATTCCAGGGCGAAAGAGTGCATTAGTCATTTGGTTGTGTGGCTGAAATAGTCATGAAAACCTAATGAGAAAATCAAATTCTCCATGTTCTTTTATCTTTACATATTGTCTGCTCTGTTATGTGTATTCTGACAGCATTTAATGATTTAACAAACCTTAATGAGCGCAGTTTTACCTGCACCAGCCACATTAGTAACAGTAATTACACTAACGCTTATCATCATGAACTCAGTGGCAAAGCAGCATATGAATCTCCTAGTTTACATTTGCTGTAATTTGGAACAATTGTTCGTCACCATGTTTAAGTTCTTCTGCATTTTATTGCGGAAGAAATATGCAGCATTAAACTGTGCTAACCACTACAGCCTGCCTCCAAGGCTTTGGCAATATATTTGCCAAGCTTAATTTGAAAAATACCTGCGAGGAAGGGAATAAGACTTGAGAACCAGACTATTTGTGTTTCACCTGCTTGCAGCACTCATTTATGCAGAACAAATCCAGTGAGGGGAATTTTAGCCTCAGCCAGTCCAACATACAGAGGAGAAGAAGGAAGTGTTTTAAGATGTTACCACAGTCTTCCCAAAGTCTGCAATTTTATTTTGCTTAAACCTCCTATTCAATCATCCCTGCAATTCAGTAAAAGGTAAGCAATGAATAACTCATGAGTAAATGCTTCCTATTCTCAGTTAAGGCCTTTTCTTTGCAGTGATTGGTACGCAAATGTGTGGCCCCGTCTCTTAGAAATTATGTTTATATAAGACTACAACTAATTTGCATCAGCAAATATGTTTTGAGGGAAATGTACTACAGACCGAATTATGTTTTCTTTCAACATAAAAAAAGAAATGTTCTTAATTGACCCGTCCCAAGTCCTACCCTTTTTGCTCTGTTCTCCAATGACCGCTGAGCAAGCTTCAGTTAAACATTTGGTCAACTTTCTCCTTTCCTGTACTTAGATATGCTGTGTGCCAATGCTGTAGTCCAGTTTTGTCTTCGAACTCGCTTTTTTCTGAAGTAACTACCACGTAACAAACCATTAGTGAAGCAAAATTGATTATTGGGCGGTATTGGTTTAATTCAAACTCCATCTAGAACGGGCATTGATCTATGTCTCTTGCAATCGTATGCCTTGCTGTCAAAGCTCCTCTCATTGGCAATGGCAAAAGTATTATTTTTCTGTCTCTCTCATTTGGACTTGTCTTGACTTGCACCTTAAGTTAGCTAATGTTAGCAAAATGCAAGTAAATGAGCTAGCTAATTTACATCAGTCGTTAAGCTATCTCCAAAGGTACCAAGATTTTGGCATCAAAAGCGTAGTATTGACCAATCAAATTTGAGAAGGCTTTAGTTGCATGCAGGAAAACAGTCCATGTGGAGAGAAAAAGAGACGGTACTCTTTACATCCATATTAGGGATGACAATGATTAATTGCCGATTGACTTATCAGTTGTAAAGAATTTGATCGAACATAAACAATTTTATTGATATAGTATCAAATAAAGATCTGAAATATAAACAACGTGTAGTTTCATTGGCCTTTGACCTGAGATTGCCCCCAAGGTTATCCTGCAAACAGCAGTAAACATAAGTTTAAATTAGACTAATTGAGCTAACAAAGAGCATAGTAAGTGCGAAACAAGCATCTTAAATCCCTGGACATGGATTGAGTCTTTAAATCAATCATAAATAATAACGTTTTAATACAACCGAAAAAGGATATTACCAGTATTTACCATAACGTTATAATATTCTGTGTATGTAAAACAACAATTGGCCTTTCTCAATTCTCTCAAGTGATTTAGAGTGGAAGAGTAGCTTTATTCGTCATGATTGAAATTGAAAAAAAAATTACATCCGTACATTATTGTCACATTATTCCAAGTGAATTGAATTAAGAGTGAATATATAATAGTTGTTATGAATACTGTTACGCTTATCTGACAGAGATAACAAAATACAGCAGTCTATAAGAAATGGTAAACGGACCTGTATGACCAATCAAAGCGCTTCTACACTACATGCCACATTTACCCTTTCACACA
>NW_023339650.1:827311-828044 GCF_004916995.1 Morone saxatilis
GCTCTACCTCTGCGCCACAGCCGTCCACGAGAAGCTGATGCAGGTGTGCAGTTCTTGACTCTAAAGCAAGGACATCTTATTTTGTTAAATGCCTGTCTCCTCGACTCCTCTCTCCTCTGTGCCTCTCCTCACATCTTGAGTGGGAAGGACTAAGATGTGAGGAGAGGAATCAATGATGTACAAAGTGGGAAATGAGAAATCAAGATCTCTTGCAAAAAATAAGTTTGAAGGGAAATGATGCAGTCCGTAGTGCTTAAATTAAATGTATTTATTTTTTTGTTTACTCCATGAAACTGTGGCATATAAAGTGTATACAGTAATCATTCAATAAAAACACAAAAAACCCTCAATCTTATCAAAAGACACACAAGGTTTTAAAATGCAAAGCTTTAATATCATGAGATCAGAAGGGAAAAAGTAACATCTGGTCAACATCAGTCAGCTTTATCCTTCACTGCACAGCACATCTGGGGAAAATCATTATTGAGGATTTTGAAATGCCTAAATATTGAGTCCTAAAACTAGGACCTTCTTTAACAGTTTTATTTTAGAGGATTTTATCACAATTAAAAACAATAAAACTTGTGGTAACTTTGCAAAATGTATTTTAGTGCAAGTTGGTGAAGAGGTGTATTTAAGGTGTATTAAGGTGTAATAATTGTATTTAATTGATCCATTGTGGGTGACAGAATAAATATTTGTCAAAAGATTTTTAACAGTTCCAGTTTGATTT
>NW_023339650.1:828069-828484 GCF_004916995.1 Morone saxatilis
CTGACCCACAATCCTCTGTGCAGAGAAAGATACGTCACATCACCTGAGCCACTGTACTTGGCCAAGACATCACAGACGGATAGTAGCTCATTGACAGATGACAGCACTTTAAATGCATTCTATTCAAACGCATGTGCAATTTCATTGTCATGAACAGTGCATGTTATGTACATCTTCAACTAACATCCCTAGGTTGACCTCCATCTCTGGCGAGCTCTGTGAATGACGTTTTGTTGTATCTCCAATTTAACATAAAGGAAACAATATACCTTTTCTGCAGCTACAGCTACAGCTTCAAAGTCATTATGATGTCCCTCTGTCATTCCGACTCTGTGGCCCATATGCCTGTTCGGAAGAAGTGTGTAAAACTTTATGGCAGCACTCACACACCACTATGTCAGTGATTTTGGTGAAA
>NW_023339650.1:828584-833481 GCF_004916995.1 Morone saxatilis
CCCAGGACAGAGCTGGCCTTCTTAATCAGTTTGTCGAGTCTCTTCCTGTCGGCTGCTGTGACCACTCCAAAGAAAATGGCTGATGCCACAACAGTGTCAAACATCCTCTGCTGCCTACATTTAGCCTCAGCAGGCACTGGTCACTCCAACAACATTAGAATTGTTATCTTTGTATTGACCTAATGGATTTAAATCTAATATTCACTCTTGCCACCAGTTCCTGAGAAAACAATCTGGCTTTTAGCTTCTAAATGCTCCACTATGTTCACCAACACTGAGACTGAAACAAGACGGAAAAGTTGCAGGCTGTAAATCCAAAGCACTGACCCTAACCCTACCTCTAACATGCAAAACAGATTCCAAAAAGCTCCGTAGAGCTCAGGTGAACTGCAGAGTTAGGAATAATTCTCTGTGAGTTTGTCACCATGAGATTAATATCAACTGGACAAAAAGGACCCATATGCAATGGTATACAAGTTAATGGAAATGTATCCAGATCTGAACATTGTATCGTATTGTATCGTATCATATTGTATCCTTCTGTGTAGTATTGTGTCTGTCAAAGGTCTAGTCTTTAGTCTTCTGCATACTGCCTGTCTTTGACAAATACAAACATATCAGCACCTTGGACCATATTTTTTTGTGCATTTATTCCACTGATCCATCTGAATATCTCACTGTTGCAAAGAAAGCAAATAAGCGTATTTGCCAGAATGTTTAATTATTCCTCCACAGTGATTCCTCATGTCAATAACAGCTGATAATAAACAGTGGATTTAGAGTGCTGTGTTGAGCTGTAAATGAAACCCTTTGTGTGCCTTACTCTGTAATACTTTTTCCAGCTCAAAGAGAGCACCTTTCGGACCTTTTTTGTTTCTGCCTTTTTTCTTTGCTTATCCGCAACAATAACAAATCAGTACTGAATGTAAACTGGTTGGCCACACAATCTAATCAAGGAGCTGCAGGGAACATCTCTTACCTTAATGCATCATCGGTAGAGCTGGTTGGAATTAACAGGAGCCTCTGCTGTCTGAAAGAACCCCCTCAGGGGGAGTAGCAGGGTGTGTTTTGTGGGGTAACAAAGATCTCACATAAAAACACCACAGCCTGCAAGACTCAGTCCTTAACCTTCCATCCTTTGTATGCACTTGGAAAGAACCTGTCTCAGGTGCTGTTTGCTGGTGTTTCTTTAACAACTTCACCTGCTGATTTTAGCACACAGAACATTTACGTCTAAAAAATAATCTGATTGGCTGGATTAACAGTTTCTTGTCAGAAATGACTCAATCATATAGGTGTGTGTGACATCATTGTAAATCCCACCTGGTCTGGCATTGAAACTAAAGTGCTGAAAGAGGTTCCTCCTCAACTGAACACAAAAAAACCACCACCAGATGGACTAATTGTTAAGAAAACCTTTTTATATCTGTAGATATAAAAAGCTCATTCTAAGGTAACAAAAACACAACAATTCATGTTTTCAGGTGATTATACACTAATGAAAACATGAATATTATATCCTAGATCATCTTAAATGTTACACGGGGTACCTTTAAAGGGTGTAGAGAAAACCTTAAAAATAACAATTTAATTTAGTCTTCTTCACAGGAATGAATGAAATGCTGACATTTAGGCCTGCTGTGTATATTTTTAAAGTTTAAATTTTTATTTAAGATCTAAACTTTGAAGACCTGAACACAAGCTATATTTACAGAGCTTTCACCCTCTGGATTTAGTAAAATTTTAGTTAATTTGTACTGCTCAACCCTGTCAGAACAACCAAGTCCTATGCTCTCTCCTAGGTAGCATTGTGAATATAAAGACTGACCTCAACCAGGCCACATGACAAGGGTCTTACATGGCAAACCAAATGAGCATTGTTTATATCTGGATAAGTATAAATACACTTGTTAATGTAGGTGTAAATGCCAGTCAAATCTTAGATGGTGTGGCTTCAGTTCATTCTACCACTAGGTGGTGCTTTTCTGTTTTACATAATACCGGCCTCAGTACTTGCCCTTTGAACTCCGCAGGAGGCCATTTTGTTTTTTCAAGCACATGGTAGGAATTTGGTGGGCTTATCAAAACATCTATATCTGGGTTCCCACATGTCCTTGAAATACTGGAAAACCTGGAAATCGAGAGAAAAACCCCAGGAAATATTGTATGTTGTCCTGGAATATTTTAATTGTATCTTATATCAGATACAGATACTATCACTCGCCTACATAAACCTGGGTGCATATTTTGTTTGAAACTCAACTGTTGGTAGGATAAGCTGTGTGAAAACAACAATGTGTCAATACTGTGCCTATTAGTAAATTATATAACCTTTGGTGATAAAGTGCTGACCTGTATCAAGAAAAAAGTCCTAGAAAATGTCTTGGAGAAAGATTTCCTGAAGAGTGGGAATCCTGCTACATCCATCTTAATTTGGGATCACATAGAAGCATTGTCTGCAAGTACAGTTCTTATGAGATACATGTATTTCCATTGATGCTTAAATTTTGTGTGGATGGCTAGGTTAGGCAATCTTTGTTTGTGCCATATACTTTTAATTGCTAATCATGTAACCTGTCCTGTTAATGGCTTTCAGCTAGCTATATTAGGTAGGCATTATATGGTTACCCTGGTGGTCATAATGTTCTGCAGCCCCAGACCAACAGACTGTGGTGCACTGTGTGTTCTGACACCTTTCTATCAGAACCAACATTAACTTTTTAAGCAGTTTGAGCTACAGTGACTCATCTGTTGGATCGGACCACACAGCCTGCCAGCCTTTGCCCCCCATGACCCTGTCTCCGGTTCACCTCTTTTCTTTCCCTGGAGCACTTTTTTTAGGTACTGACCACTGCAGACCAGGAACACAAGAGCTGTCACTATATCCTGACAGTAGTACAAGAGACAGGTAATCTGTGAAAAAGTCCGGTTCCCGTGGCTCCTCCTAGTGCTCCTAATGACATTTAAAAGAATCCACCGGGCCTAAACGAAAACAACCAATCGGAGCCGAGAAAGATAGAAAGATGCACTGAGTTGGAGGCGGTGTCTCCAGAGGTGGGAGGAGCCAGAGGAACCAGATTTTTTTCACAGATTACCTTTCTCATGTACTACTGCCAGGATATAGTGAAAGTTTAAGCAAATATGACAGAAATTATCTACTGCAGCTTTGAAATTCCACACATTTATACATGCAGTGGGAAAACATCTGTGTTACAGTAATATTGACATAACAGGACATTAAGCAAATGCATTATAAATAAATAAAAAATGTTCTGCATATTTTTTATATGTGCCTAAAATAAAACAAAAACAAACCTCAAACCATTTCCAACAGACTGTAATATTGATCACATCTACAGTACAATCAACCCTCTAAGGCAGTGGCGCTTTAAAGAGCTTTAAAAATCTGTTTGTTGTTCCTCTTCTCCACCCTGGAACAAACCCACATTATTCAGACCAACATTTCTGAGGCGTTCAATCAGAACTAATGAGCATGATAAGCGAGCCCAGAGACATCGCCCAGAGCTGATCATGATAATATTTAAAGGTGGATTTTAACCTTCACTGGCACATACTCTCTACAGTCAGTTGATTAAGGGATGCCCTTTGCACAAACCTAAAGAGGGTGTATATATATATATATATATATATATATATATATATAGTCCCACACCTTATATTGCAGCCTCCCACACCTCAGGAACTCCTCTCCCTGATTCACACTGATTAGATTAGACAAGCTATCCCTGAGTGATCCTTTAATTCCCTCACACCCAAAGACAACAGCAGCGACGTGAGCTGAAAAGGTCAAAAGACTCGGGGCCTTATGATACCAAAACCTCCTAAGCTTTAATATCCTCTCTCCCAACTAATGAAAATACAGCCTCTATAGGCGAACAACGAGCAACAGAATGGATTTAATCCAAATGTGTTCTTCTTCAAAACACCTTTTTAACAATCCTGAAGCTTAACACGCTGACTCTGTGACAGCTGTCTTCAATTAACACTTGCAGTATTATTACTGGAACATACTGGACAGATAATGTAGCCGCACAGGGCTGTTTTTAGGAAAAGAGGATTTCATTTTTTTCTAATTTGTTTCAAATAACTGATCTACCTTTAATAGTCTGTTTAACTGATGTTTAGTTTTTGAATAAACTGAAGTCAGACTATAGGGACAACAGACAGGAATGCTGAAACTTGCATTCATATCATAAAATACAACAAATTGACTTTTGCTCATAACATATTGTACAACTCATCTGTGCAGTTACATAAATAACCAAGTATAATAAATATAACATATATTCCAACATATTCTCACTCCCAAGTGATAAATACTGCTGCTTGGTTAGTCGCCTTTGGAATGAGCCATTTTTATTTACAGAGAGAGTGGGTCACCTTCCAGTCCACCATGTTGCACCGCCATGTTTCTACAGTAGCCCAGAAGGGACAAACCAAACACTGGCTCTAGATCAGGAACACTTGGAAGTGGAGGGTGAAGCGAGAAATTTGATCTGTCTACAATTTGAGCAGTTCTACAGTCTGATTTCCCACAATGCCAGTGTCAGAAGATCTGTCATACTGTAGTCAGCTTGTTTTAATATTACTGTTGTGGTTTAATGTAATCGTGACTGTGATCGAAAACTGAACTTCAGTGGACTGTATTGTTCGCAGCTCCATATTTTTTCTCGTTTTTGTTTGAATAAAATTTATTGGAATTGTCACTGCAAATAAAACAGACTAGGGGTTTCATGCTTCTGTACAGCATGAGCAGCTGTGTTATGTTCCATTGATCTATACAGTGTGAGCAGAAAAGTTGCAGGTTCTTGCTGTGCAGAAAATGCTGACTTAGCAAGATATTCAACATTAATGTATGTTCCATTTACCTGCCCAG
>NW_023339650.1:833581-838225 GCF_004916995.1 Morone saxatilis
CCACCTCTACAGGCAAGCCTTTTTATAGATCTGTCGTGTCTCTTTTAATTTATCCCTCCCTTTTGTTTTATCTTTCTTTGTTTGTTTTACATGCTCTCTATGTTTGTGTTTTTTGTGTGTTATGTTTATTTTTTTGTTGTTTGGAAAGCACTTTGGATCTCTGTGTCAAAAAGATGCTATATAAATAAAGTTTTACTTACATACTTACTCTGCGTTCAACCATGGACCATGTGTCTCCCCTGTTGTGCGGTCATCTGACTTTAAAACTCATGCCCCGTGTGAGGCTCGAACTCACGACCTTCAGATTATGCGACTGATGCGCTGCCTACTGCACCAACAAGGAATATAAAGTGATAGTTCATGATCAAGAAGAGTCATCACAGTTGCAACTGTGGAGTAGTTTGATTTTTGGAAATGTCTGCTGCAAAACAGGCAGTTAAAGCTCTTGTCACATACGCTGAGCATAAACCATTCAACTTGACAATCAGCTATTTCATGACACATATAATGTGTTTATAGAGAAATCACTGCATTTCCTTTACACTGAGTTTAAGAAAATGCTGCTGCATGAGGCTCAATGACAAATGCATGTTTTTCATTCTAGTTTGATGCCTGACAAAGGCT
Source organism: Morone saxatilis (assembly GCF_004916995.1). Lineage (NCBI taxonomy): Eukaryota > Metazoa > Chordata > Actinopteri > Moronidae > Morone > Morone saxatilis. The sequence continues at coordinate 834,206 of NW_023339650.1, forward strand.
CACAACGGCTTTGTCAAAACATCACTGCAATATACTCTGGCTCTTCTCTACCAAACGCATGAAGACTGACAGCTGCTTGCATAAGCCTTCCCCACCGCAGCCGCTCAAAATTGTTTACGTGAACTTTGCTTGTCTAGCCGAGAAATTCGTGCATATGTTCAGTCTGTCGTGCCCCCCCCCCATTCCCTTTCTCCCCACCTTACCCAAAGCCAGGCGCACTCATCTTCTTGACATTTGTAGATGCCAGATAGCTGTCTTATATACTGTTGCAGCTATTGGCTTACGGGGTGGGAGGTTGGTGTGTGTGTGTGCGGGCGGGGTGGCTAAAGGCTGTGAAATAGCAGCTGAGATCTGAGTAACAGGAATCATATTATTCTTTATTGTGCTCTGGGAGCTAAGCTGCCTCAGATTGTTGCAGGGCCTCTTTTCTATGGGGGAAGGGGAGATAAAAGAAAGTTCTTAATGTCAATATGAATGCGGCAGCGTATCTGTATAGCCCCAATTCATGACAAAAGTTATCTCAGGACACTTTTCAAATACAGCAGGTCTAGACCGTACTCCTTATACTATATAATGTTCCTAACTATAGTAGGAAAGATTTTTGATATGAGTCTAAAAATTAATAGTTTTTACTCATATATCAAACTATGATTATAATATTTATTAAAAGAACCCACACGTTGTAATTTTCCACATTACAGTCAGACATTAGCAAGAGTGTATTATATATGTTTTAAATATAATTAAACATTGTTTCTAGGGTAACATCAGTAAACAGCAAAGTCACTGTATAAACAACAATCTCTCACTGGAAACAAATTTAAAATGCAAATTAATATGGTGCAGCAGTGGTTCCCAACCTTTTCTATCACTGGGTAAACTGACTGACACATTTTATGGATAATTCATATTGTATTCAATAATAACAATAACCATAGAGAGCAACTGATAAACTGTACAATGAACCCAAACAGTGAACACAATAACTGCTGGTAGAGATTTGGGATACATTTTCAGCAGCTTATTTCCTGTCAATATTAATGAGTTTTCCTGATAGTTTTAGGAACTTTTTACACAATTATCTCAATGTATTATGCATTTTACTGCCTTAACATGCTTCTTTTTTGAAAAATTCTGTGGTTTCTGATATTAGCGTTCTAGTTGTTTAAACTTTTCTAATGCAGGATGAGGCTGTTTATCAGAGAATGAATAACTTGTGTTCAGTTCTTCATCTTGCCCTCATCCTGTGAGATTCTTTTCAAGTTTAGATCTTCAATAATAATTTAAACTTTAAAATAACAATTTCAATTAGTTTTTTCACAGAAATTAATGGAATGCTGAGATACAGACCTACTGTATATATTTGTAAGGTTGTCTTACACCCCTTAAAATTAAGAAGGCCGCATGACCCCCCATGAACCTTTGGCGACCCTGACCCCCAGGTTGGTGGTCACTGTGATAGACTACATACAAACAGCTTTCCTTTCAGCTTGTTCCCAACAATTTGCTATTAGCCTAACAATTGCACTGTGGCTGTAACAACAAAAACTACGGACAAAGCGACTGAAATCTTTTTTTCTACTTTGTACTTGAGTTGTCATCAACTCCAGTAAACTGCACCACCACGGCCTCTCTGTCCTCTTTTTGTGGTAACAAGAAGACACTGCGACCTGTATACAACATTATGATTAATGATCATTAGGCTGTTTTGGTGGTGCCCCCTCTGTCCAACACACAACGTGTGATGTGCGTGTAGTTGCAGTCGGCACTTTAATAAAAATTACTTTTAGTCAAATTTGCTAAAATGTTCACTGTGCTCTGACAGTAGTACATGAGACAGATAATCTGTGACATAATCAGGTTCCTCTTGCTCTGCTAGTGCTCTTAAAGTCATTTGCAAAAAATCCTCCAGGCCTGAACGAAAACAACCAATCAGAGCTAAGAAAGATATAAAGACACATTGTGTTGAAGGCTTGGAGATAGTTGATTGCTGAGTCTCATTCCCAGGGTCCTAAAGTTTCTATAATTTATGTTTTTTGCTTATTTGTCTTCATCAAAAAACCTGATTCGTTGTTTTCGTTTAAGCCCGGTAGAAATAAATGCCATTAAGAGCACTAGGAGGAGCCAGAGAAACCTGCTTTTTTCACAGATTATCTGTCTCATGTACTACTGTCAGTATATAGTGAAAGTTTCAGTCCACCAGGCTGTCTTGTAGGAAAAACAATGATCAAAATTCATAATACAGTCACTATTTGAAATGTTCATTTGAAACGTTGTGAATCACCACAACCATGAGAAGTCCTTGAACTAACAGTCATAAATGTGCACAAAAAATATGAGGCTGATTGGTCCAGGAGTACACGAGATTAGCTGCGGACATATGCACAAGAGCAAACTCATAACCGGCGATAATTACTTGATAAGACGGTATTTTAGCAGCATATCTGTGCATTGGCAGTGCCTATGATCATGCAACCAAACCCCTATCAAAGTGCACTCTGGCCTGAGTGCGATTACTGAGGTGGATGTGAAGATCTCGGGCCAGGTTTCTGGGGGGACTGTAACTCTCGAGGGAGGAAGAATGCATATCTGACTGTTAATTAGCTTACAGTGGCCATGCAAGGAGAGAGAGATAACAAAAGATGAGGGGGTGGAGGGAGGGTGGGTTGGTGGGCTGCACTGTTAATTAGAACTAATGTTCTGTTTAGTAAAGGAAAAACACAGGGTTGTGTCAGCACACACACTCCCAAAAAAGAAAAATGTCCACACAAAGCTGTTTAAGTTTCACTCTGTATCTTTCAGGGGTTCGATGTATCTTCACTCCTCCACCTCCTCCCCTTTCTCTTTACCACTGACAAGTACATTTTTTCTCACGTTGTTCCAATTACCCAACTGTTAGATGCCTTGATTGATACATGGTAGCAGATCTGTGTGTGTGTGTGTGTGTGTGTGCAGTGTGTCAGTGCAGGCTAATTACCAAATCTCCAGATGAATGTCAGTGCGCAGCACAGTTGGGGCGAAGTATCGCATCAGCAACATCAGCAGCAACAAGTGTACCTGGGATAGATCAAGGTGCCGACAGGCCTCGTTAACCTCCACTCACTGCTCGGGGTTGTGCGTGCATGTGTGTGTGGCGACGTGAGGAGATTTCACACGTGTAATTGGAGAATAAGCCACTTACACATCGACAGGGACTTGAGTTAACGCGGGTGTGATTTTCATAGGGACATAACAACAAGCAGGTGTGTTTTTGGTGATTGGTGTTGGAGAGGAGTGGTGTTTGAAATGTGATGAGCTCTGCCTCCAGTCACACAACTTCCTTAAGGGTTCCATGTCATACACCTCCAGATGGACCTTGCATTCACATGTGGTCAGATTTGTCCCATATGAAAAGAATCTAGAGTTTATTTTGTATTAAAGCGAGTAAAGCTAGTAGAACCTAGGATAGTACTCCGCTGAAACCAGTATTAAGAATGGATAATGTACTTTTGACAAGTATTTATTTATTCATTTTCAAACCAGTATTGTCTGTATCCAGTGCTATTGTCACAGATAATGGGGTAAATTTGGGAGGAACAACAGCTTGTCACTTTCAGTACTTTCAAAGGTGCATCCTTGTACCTCTTACCCAGGATACTTACTAGTACACTTACATTTTACACATTATGGGGGCAGATATTTACACCTGGGGACAAAAATGGACCTAAGTGCTTTGATCAATATTCACAGGATATAATCTGCTCGAAGTTCATAGAATTTCCTACAGTTATTGTGTTCACTGTTTGGGTTCATTGTACAGTTTATCAGTTGTTCTCTGCTGTTGTTGTTATACATTGAATATAATATGAAATATTCATAAAATATCTCACCTAGTGAGTTTACTCAGTGATAGAAAAAGGGTCCCTTTTTCTATCACTTGGTTGGCAACCACTGCTTTAGGACTAATATGTACCCTTTACAAATGGTATAAATTGGGCCTTTAGAGGTGTCGGGCTCAACGACGTAGGGTGTTAGAGTGGT
>NW_023339650.1:838325-848896 GCF_004916995.1 Morone saxatilis
GTCTGGTGTCCAAAGATCTCTTGACCAATGACAGGCCAGTGTTTGGGCGTGTTTGTGATGCCTTTAGACCACACCTACGGCCCCCCAAACCTGAGGGGTCTAAATTTCGCGTTGGCCCACACATTTTAGTTGCACTTTGCAGCTCAAATCACAAACACGGCTTTATGGTTTCTCAAGGCCTCAGGAGAGTTCTTTGTTTGTGAGCACATGGTCAGATTCCAACATGTTCCTTTGTGTTTCAGTTAAACACTTCAAATGAACAAGTTCATATTTAGGGGTATCCTTGGATCCCAACAGAGGGTACTGCCCCAGTGACAAGCAGGGAGCCATGATGAGGAATTTTAATATTTTAATCCAAGCAAGAGATTACTTTTGCCAGCACAAAGTAATTGGGAAAACAATTTAGTAATGTGATTTCTAAGGGACAGGGTTGTTTTCCTCCCGTTCCTACACTAGTAGTGTTGAAAAAAAAATCCTGTCCTTCCAGCTCCCAGTCCAGGTAGAGTTAGCTAATAGGACTACTAAGGGGTAGTGGCAGTAGTACATGAGACAGAAAATCAGAGGGCTGAATGAGAACAACCAACCAGAGTCTAATTGTTGAGTTTCATTTCATCATCAAATACCGACGCTGGGAATGAGAATCTGGCTCTGATTGGTTGTTTTTGTTTAGGCACGGTGGATTCTTGCAAATGCCATATAGTGAAAGTTTCAGCAAATATGAGAAAAAAAAAATATTTTTTATAAACATTACCTATTGCAGTTTTATATTAGTGGGCAGCCTAATCTCTTCTAATGTCACTTTTACAGTATCTCTGCTATTTAAATCATCTCAGACTCCAATCTCATTTTTATATCTTGCTTCTTGTCTGGCCCCTGACAAACTGGTGACAGTTAACCTGCGAGGACTTATGGGAAATGGTGTTCATTAAAGGCTGTACAGTATAGTCGTGGCAACCTCCAAGGTGCAACAATACATACATCACTCATATTCTAGGTACTTGAGTTGTTTTATTTATTCATTTATTTATTTATTTATGCTCCTCCATAAATGAAAGGGTTTTACTTCCACAACTACAGGAGTGTAGGACACAGAGTGTCCAACAAGCACAAATCAACTACAATCAGCGCGTTAGTAAGTGGACCGCTAAGAACAATGTGTGTTTATGGCTTGTCAGGCAGGGGTGATTAAAGACAAATCACAGTCTCACAATGCAGCTCTGATTAAATGACAAACCATCACTCGGTCATCGTAGGAAAAGTATTGACGCCATGCACATACATCATGTGCACCAATACCACGTGTGTGCTATTTATATGTATGCACACACACACGGTCATCATCACTGAAACCTCCCTCTCAGCTCTGTAAAAGTGGTAATTAACAATGTTGTTAATTAACTGACACTATCAGCAGATTTTATCAAGAGCTGCAGGTCAAAGGTCACATCCTCTGACGGTTTACATCATTAAACAACATATGGAGGAGGAGAAACAGAAGAATGCTTTATATCTATAATGACGTGCTGCTATTTATGTACATATATGCTGTAAATTCATTTGATTATTGTCTTTCATTCTGCTTACTGTATATTAATGCACATGCATATATCTCTAATTCTACCACTGTTCAACTGTGTGTGCTCCTTTGCACATGTTCACACTGCTGTAACTGATTAATTCAGAGTTTTTATCCATTAGGTGTTTTGCCAACTACTCAATTAGTCAAGTATTCAGCTTAAAAAATCACTAGTTTTGTGGATTTAGGTTTTTTTTCTCACTCAAACAAAGTTTATCCATTCTGTTGAGATGATGGTATGAAACATTCCATGGAGGAAATGGAAAAACTCTTTACTGCAATATAAAGAAAACAGTTACTACTGCAGCTTTAAAACAAGTTAAAAGGAATTTCAGTATTTAGTATTAAAATGTAATATTGATGCCTTTATATGACCTACATAAACAAACAAGATCATCAGATCAGAGAGATGGTATAGGTATTTCTATATACTGTTAATAACTCTTAAATATAAATTATTCTGGCCATTCAAATTAATGAAAAAAAAAAAATGTTGCGCAGCATTTAGTATGACATCGAGGTGGTGAAGGCAAAAGAATATACTTTGTGGAAGACAAGCTTGTGTTTGAGAATCCGAGCCCTTATCCTTCATGTATCCTATCCCTGGCAGATCTTATGGTGAGGATCAGATTGCAATGGGACATGGGAGACTGTGGCATCCTCTGTCTGACCAACCAGCAGAGTGTGTTTTTACTGTTTTCCATGTGGGCGGAGCTAAAGAGTCCGGCAGGTCAGAGGGTGATGGAATGAACAACTACTGTTATACCCAATTAATTGATTCCTTGTTCTTGCATCTGATAATGGTTTCTGATGCAATACTAGTGCCATTTTAGAGTTCAAATTCTCTACCAATCTCTGTCCCAGCGGATAAAACTTAACTTCAGAATTACTCAGCATAGGTCTCACGTGGAGACTGAAAATAAAGCCTCCATTGTTTCTATCGGGAGGTCCTTACCTCACACTATAATCATGGTTACAAGGGCCGACTCTTACAGAGGAACACTTCACATGGCTCTGCAGTACTATTGCTACTTTTCATTTCATTAAACCTTATATTTTCAGTGTTCCCCATTGTGCCAAATGACATGAAATGGAAGTATTGTAAAATGGACAAATCTGAAAAAGTTCATCAATGAAGAACGAGTTCAGAGTATTCGAGCAAGAGTAACAGAAACGTTAAAATATGCCTGATTGGACAGGAGCTGAGATTTCTTGTAAAACCTTCTGGCTCTGTCAATAAGTAAAAAAAAAACCTTGGGAAAGTTCATGGGAAAGCCTCCAAAAATGCGATTGAAGGGGCAGAAAAATAATAATAATGGAGAATTCAGATACAATAGGTCCTTGCACTGGTCAGTGCTCGGGTCCTAAAAATTAAGTTCTGATAGTTTGGCTTGAAAATCACAGTGAGGGGAGAGAGTGAGGCTGTCGGTATGTTAAGATGAGACAGAGTTGTCGCTAATTGGTTCCTAATTACTCATTAAATTGTCTAATTAGGCTGGCAGTTAATTAGGCTTTGCTTGCACAGCAGTCTTTGGGAAGTTATTTCATGTTTTAGGGTCAAAAGGAAGACGTAGGAGTAAAGGTTGACAGGGAGGAAATAAAATATAATAAATAAAAAAAGGCGGGTACAGTGCTGCAGGTTATATACACCGATCAGCAGCCCCATACCAACAAACTGTGATGCACTGTGTGTACTGACACCTTTCTATCAGAAGCAGCATTACCTTTTTCAGCAGCAGCTACAGTAGCCTTAGTCAATTTGTCTAAAACTGCAGCTTGTATGGCAGTTTGTCAGCAAGTGCTGTCATGTACATTCTAAAAGTAATTCAGTAAACCTATTGTCACCACTTAACACGTGTGTGTGTGTGTGTGAGACAAAAAGCAGGTGGTGTAGTTGTGATTTGTGTATTGTGATTTTCGTGCGGCTGCTGTCTTGGCCAGGTCTTTCTTGGAAAAGATTTTTTTTATCTCAGTGGGATTTCCTGGCCAGATAATGGTCAAATATATAAATAAAATACAGCAGCACATTCGTACATAAGAAAACAATTAATGAAGGTTTTAATTACAAATTTAAAGTCCATCACAAGAAAAACGGCAAACCAATTTTAAGACCTGAGTTATAATCAATTCAATTCAATTTTATTTGTATAGCGCCAATTTACACTGGGGACACTGGGTATATGTTGTCACACGCTTTTTGAATTGGGCAATTGTGTCACATCACTTTTTTATAGCTAACTTTTTTTTTAATTGTTCTCAAAAATGTTAAGATCATCACGTCTTATGTGCTTGGAATACTCTCATTGGGCAAATTGCAGACTGCATGTACCTTGAAAATCAGTGCATACTTAATCTACAAATTTTACCCGTTGACAGGTTTAGGTATACAGTGACCCCTGGTGGTTCTATGAAATGATGGATGGTAAATGGAATGGTAAATGGGCCTGTATTTGTATAGCGCCTTTCTAGTCTTCCGACCACTCAAAGCGCTTTTACACAACATACAATGCTACATTCACTCTTTCACAGCACATTCACATCAGTGGATGCAAAAGGCCCATCGAACAGAACTAACGCCATTCATACACATTCACACAGAACCAAACAATCTTCGTCTTCTTCTCTCTGCTTCTCTCTTCCCCCAACTGGCAAGGGCAGATGACCACCCACCTAGGAGCGAAGGTTCTGTCCTAAGGTTTCTGCCCTTGGTTAAAAGGCCAGTTTTTTCCTTGCGCCCCGGTCGCCAAGTGCCGTTGCTATTGGGTTTTGGTACTGTTTGGGTCTCTGTTAAATGGTTAAAAAGGAGTTGCGGGTCTACGACCTGGCTCTATTTTGAAAAAGGTGTCCTGAGATAACTTCTGTTATGGACATTGGCGCATACAAATAAAATTGAATTTGAATTAATTGAATTGGGTGGACGACCCACTCTGCCCCTCTGAAGCCCACCAGCATAACAATTGAATATTGATATTCAGTTCTGCCAATAGGATCCTCCTACAATGGTTACCCCCAATTGGAGATGTTAAAGGGATAGTTGAAATTAGACAGGGATGGGACAGGAAGCCGTATGTCTTATGCCAGCTACCGCCAGTCAACACGCCTGGATCTTGGGAGAAGCTAAGCCAAGCGGTCGGGGCCCTGGGTTAGTACTTGATGTCTAGGCTTGCGGCTGGGGATACAGGTTGCCTCTAAACTTTAAGCCCAAATTTGGTCGAGGCAGGCAGGCCGCCACGGCTAGAGCCAGGGCGTTTCTCCTGGAGGTTTTCTGGGCCCTCTTAAAAGGCAATGTTTTTTCCTGCCTGCTGTCGCCAAGTGTTTGCTCATGTTGGGAACTGTTGGGTCTCTGCAAATAATTTTATAAGTAGTACAGTCTAGACCTACTCTATTTGAAAAGTGTCGTGAGACTTTTGGTATGAACTGGGGCTATGCAGACAACATTTGATTGAACTGAATTGAAATGAGTGGAGAGAGAGATTGGGAATGGCATGGAACAAATGACCTAAACCTGAGGTCCAGAGCACTGGACATGTTTTACTGTTATGATAAAATCACTGAAAAGGGGTATCTGTGACAAGTAAAGAAAATTAGTATAATAGCAATCTGAAGTCTTATCACCTAACATTAGCCAGGCTTTAGCAGCTAAAACCCCTTGAGAGTAATGAAATAAATGAGGGTTTGTTTTACTGCTTTTAAATCCAACTTTTTCGAGTCACTCTCTGGACTCTAAACTGGTTGCCAGTGCTTGACAAAACACAAATGTTCTATCATTTATGTGTGAAAAAAGTTTGATCAGGATCAGCCAAATCCTTCAGAAAACTCCAGGCTCGTTGTGGATTTAATAGAGTTCAAACACTTAGTCATTGCTCTTGCTTTCAAATTGTCCTGACAATTATTTGAACGCAACATTAGGTAGACAACGAAGGAGAGAGATCATCCAAACAACAACAACAGAACCTGGCCTGTTCACACAGGCTGTACTGTCACACTTCAGCAGTTCATATTTATTCAACTGCCAAATTAGACTATATTTCATCCTGCCTGTGGACTGAGAGAGGAGGAGGGGGTGGGGTGTCGGGGGGAGGCTAAACACTGCAGGCTCATTATCGCTGTAGTTACATGTTTACCGTTTCTAAATACACCTAATTGGGAGATCAAAGCGTCGGTGACTACCTCTCCCCACGGCTGAGAGGGCAGCCGACCAGGGAACTGCTCACCGGTTTGCTAATTTGATCAAACGCACCCTCATCTTGTCGCGTCAGAGCGCTCGTCGTGAATTCATTTGGGCGTGACTTGGAAACGGTGAGATGCCTTGCATTCCCCCTGGGATTATTAAAGTATTTCTGATTCTGATTCTGATTCTGATCATGTTTAGGGTACGTTGCCCTTTTTTTGTGTGAGGGGTATAAAAAGACAGCTTCAAAGGAAAACTTTGGTTTCGTTGCAGGTTTCGTTTGGCAGACATGGCTTTTGACTTTTCCTCGGTTGAGTAAAGAGGAGTGGATCTTTAGAGTTTGCAGCGTTTTGTTGATGCGCTTCAGAACGGATTTCTCCTCCAGAGTGAACATTCCCTGAAATGGAGGTGGATCTACTATACTGCGTATTTCTTTTAAGTCTTACTGAAACAGTGGATGGAATGCAAGTGATAATTTTGTCCACAATGTCAGAAAATAGTGAAAAATGCATAAATCATCATTGTCTGACCATGCAGGGGTGTAATTTCCCCTGGGGTATGACAACATCCGGTCCCAGCTTTTTCAGTGACTCAGTAAAATCTCTCTAAAATTAAATCTAAAAACTCTCTTACTGTCCAGCTGCCAAAATCCAGATGACCAATTAGTCTGACTTGATAAAAACACCTATATATGCTCACCTAGGTGACTGCACTCATGAGTAATTTGATCAAAAGCCCCCTCGTCTCAGGTTTAGGGTACGTTGCCCTTTTTTTGTACAAGAAGTATAAAAAGACAGCTTAAAAGGAAAGCTTTGGTTTCATTGCAGGTTTTGTTTGGTAGACGTGGCTTTGGACTTTTTCTCAGTTGAGTGATTATGTATGGGAATAATAATAATACTACTAAACATTTTTGCTCTGGTGGTTTGTTGCAGTATAGGTCATAAAGTCTGCTGCCTTTATGTTAGCAGACTGGACATGGGCCAAACAATAAAATCTAAATACTTGTCAAAAAAATATTTAATTTAATTTTAGGTAGTTTTTATAATGTTGGTGTATGTTCAAGTGTTATTTTTTCTAATAACTTTGTTTTTAATTAGTTATTTGAAGATATAAAAACAGTTTTTCACATCATGATTGAAAGCTGGGGCCTGCTCATGATTGAGTTGGCCGGGTGTATGGACGGGACCTTGATACCGTGGCGCCAGCCCAGATCACTACTGCGCATACTCTGGCTCCAAATGACGTCCCCAGAGCAAGATGGCAGCGGCAGTTTCCGGGATAATTTGTTTTAATTTTTGTACAGTGGGAGGAAGTCCATCTTTATATGTTGATGGTTTTATGAAGGTTGTTAAAGCTAAGGAGACTGGTTGCAATCCTGAGCTCTTTAGGCAAAGCATGCCAGAGTTGGGGGGCATGGCAGCAGAAAGCTGACGCCCGTACTTTTCAGTTTGGGGAGTTGTTGGAGGAGAATGGAGAGGGTACTAGAACGAAGTGGGAGGGAAGATATGTACATCTGAATGAGGTCATTCCTTTTCCACCAACAGGTGGTTCGTTCTGAGCAAAAATAAATTGGTTTGGAATCTGAAAAGGAAGGTTTTCCTTGCTGTTGTTGCCAAGTGCTTGCTCATGGTGGGAACTGTTGGGTCTCTGTAAATAATTCTACAGAAAGTACGGCCTAGACCTGCTCTATTTGAAAAGTGTCCAGAGATAACTTTTGTTATGAATTGATGCTATTATATATTGAAATAAATCTTATTGAAAAGTTGGCTCCCAGCTGGAACCAACATTGGAGTTAAATGTTGATATGGGGTGCAGTGTATGAGAATACGGCCAGCACAGTTTTGGACATATTGAACTTTACGAGTGACTTCTATGCTCCTGAGACAATAATTTATATTTTTGCAGCGTAAAGTGCACTGACTGGTCAGAAGACTAGAAGAGCACTATGTAAGTGCAGTCCATTTACCATTTTAGAAACTGAAACCAATGTTTCTGTTTGAGGAAAATTGTTGCTGTTTTGTTTTCAATCAGTTGATTAATTGACAAATTTTTCCAGCACTATAATATTGCAAATTGTAATCATCCATTATGGGTCTTTGAGACTAAACGTTGTGAATTCAGGGTCTGTGGTCTAGGGTGCTTTTGGGATTTTGCACAGGAAAAGGTTTGATGAGGTCTGAGTCAGACAGTTAATATTGGAGCAGACTGTTCGATCACAAGTGTCGATGAGCTGGAACTCTTTGGTCCAGAAGCAGCACTTTACACTGTCCATCCACTCTGATTTTACAGATTTGATATGAATCTGCAAATTAACTAGAAAAGTACAATATTGTCCTCCAAAATGCTGTAAAGTGGAAGTATAAAGTATCATAAATAGTCAAGTAAAGTGCAAGTCCCTCAAAACTGTACTGAAGTTCTAAAGTAAATGTACTTAGTTACACTCCACCATCAGTTATTCCAAATTTGACACTAAGATTTAAATTTTTACTGCAAATGTATATCAACCCTGAACAAAAACTCTCATTCCCAGGGCATCAAGTACAGATGCTCTGGGACTCCTGGTTGAGGTTCAACAACCAACTATCTTCAAGTCTCGAACCCAAAGCATTCTTGTATCTTTCTCAGCTCTGATTGGTTGTTTTCGTTCAGGCCCAGTGGATTTTTGCCAATGCCATTAGGAGCACTAGGAGGAGCCAGAGGAACCTGATTGCTATCTGCCTCATGTACTACTGTCAGGATATAGTGAAAGTTTCAGCAAATATGACAAAAAATATTTTGATAAAACCTACTGCAGCTTTAATATGTGTATTTTCTATACATATCCAAGTGAGATATAAGACGTTAGAATGAGTATGCAGGGATCATACACACAACGCTGTGGGAACAAAACAGAAACGATAAGGAGTATATGTCGGCGTGTGCTGTCTCAGGAAATCAGAAGGAGTGAAGGAAAGGTCTGAGGACGAATAATGGAAGCATCTGAAATACAATATCCTTTTTCATTCATCACCACCAACTAATATCAGACCATGCACACAAACACACATACACAAACACACATACACACACACACACACACGCACACCCTGTTATCTCCCAATGCTCATTTATTTATTTATTTAGTCTCCAGCACAGACATTTTGCCAGCAAAGCAATTACAGTGTGATCACCCAGGTCTGAATCTGTAAAATACAAATAACGACCGTTGAAATGATTAAATTGTGTATTCTGGAACTGAAGAAGAGAAATCTAAACTCATAATGACACACACAACATTTATTAAATGTATTTATTTTAAATTTTATTTTGTCCATCATATGCTTCTTTTACCTTTTAATAATCATAATTATATACAGTATACATTTGTATATATACACTACCCCTCAAAAGTTCGCGGTCACCTCCCACAAAAGCTTGATTGGGTACAGTCAGATGTCTGAGAGGACTACGATTTCTGAAATAGATGTTATTTTGTATGAAGGGTTCCCAACAAAACTCTGTACAATGGTTAGGGTTAACCAGACTGACAGAAAGAGCAGAAAGAGACAAAGATCATCTAAGCAACAGTTCAATAAGTATATAAGATATCAGCAGTCATTGAAAGAAAATTGAAGCTTAGCTTAGCAACAAAACAGGTTTCTGTTTCAATGTCAAGTGCACATTAATGTCTCTTACAAGCTGGAATTAGCAGGCATGTTGCTTTAGCAAAGCTATTCTTAAAACTTCAAAATAGAAACAGAAGTTTGGTGTAGGGTAGCACTGTTGAATATCAGCTGAACATACTATGGACTGACCGATCACAGTTTAACCAGTTTAAATCTGACCACTGAGGAGACTGCAGAGGGCCCCAAAATATACAGAGCTCAGTTGCACCATTCACAATGGAAGTTAAGACGGTATTCTCCCCAACACTGTGGGCACTTTGACTAAATTGAAAATTGTTTTAATGATTTAATTCTTCTTCTTTTGAGGCTATTTTTAAAACTATTTAAATATTAATATTATATTATAATATATGTAAATATTACATTTGGTGTCTGAATTATACTGTTTGAATCTCTGCTCAAAGAGACATTATTGAAGGAAAGAATAAAAACACCAATATAACAGATTGCCCACACTTCATCAGCGCTAGTGTATATAATTATATGTACTACACTAACTAGCTACAAAATACATATACAGAGGACAGGCTTTCCACTCACCAAGTCAGTTTTAACACATGAACATCAACAGTAAATTAATGAAGAAAGTAAGAAAATAACAAGCTAAAAGGAACAAATACATGGTTGAAACATCCAACCAGTAGTGCACATGCAGACAAGGTAAAAAGGCTGCAGCAGTTGCACTTAATATTGTACTACTACTGTACTGAAACATGTCATACACTGTGAGCTTCGGGTTTTTAGGGGATCTGGGACTTTTTTCACCATTTTGCCCAGCTGGTAATTCAGCCTTTTATAGAGACCTCTCACTTATACAGGCATGTATTGTATTTGTATACTGAGCCCAGTCCTCTACTGCCTTTTCTTTGATTGATGGTGATATTAATATAAAGATTATTTCCAACAGTTCTCATCCCAGGTTGTCAGATACCATAATAATAACCCTTAGTGTTGCATACAGCATGGTACCCGCAGTTTGAGGCGCCTTATTAACAAGTGGTTAACCCTTAGATGCATGAGTGACTGGACCCTACACTCTTCAGTTCACCACAAACAGGCTTTTTAGACTTACAAAAACAAGGCCTCAGGAGAGTTCTTTGTTTGTGAGCACATGGACAGATATCCAACATGGGTTCCTGTTGTGTTTCAGTTAAACACT
>NW_023339650.1:848921-851489 GCF_004916995.1 Morone saxatilis
CATGTTCATATTTAAAGGTATCCTTGGATCCCAACATCCATGACTGGAAAGTTGCTCCTAAGGGAATTTAGAATTTTTTTTTGTAAATTACACTTAATGTGCAGATGAGTAGGCGGTTAACAGGAGTGGTGTAGTGGTCCCTGGAGAAGTTGGTACATTCTTAAAAATGGCCCTTCCAGCAAAGTATAAACATCCTGTGTTAAAAACAGTGACATGTAAGACATATTTAGTTCACCCAAAAATGGGCCAGTATTATTTGCACATTGTTACCTAATTTATGCTGGCTGACTACAGGTAGGAAGGATCATTAAAGGTCTAGTGTGTAACATTCAGGAGGATCTATTCTCAAAAATGGAATAAAATATTCATAGGTATGTTTTCATTAGTGTATAATCACCTGAATATATCATAATAATAATCATTGTGTTTTTGTTACCTTAGAGGCAGAGTATGCCATGTTGAACCGTCATGTTTCTACAGTAGTCTAGAACGGACAAACTAAACACTAGCTGTAGATAGGGAATTTTGCATTTTTCAAGACTGTCATAAACACAGTAGTTTCTCCTACACGCTTGGAAGAGTCAAAAAAGACAGAGAGATGCTTCGGGTTAGAGGTCTGCATTTGACTCCCTGGGACTAAAAATCAACTATCAACTTGTTTTCGTTCAGGCCTGGTGGATTCTTGCAAATGCCATTAGCAGCACTAGGAGGAGCCAGAGGAACCTGTTTTTTTCATAGATTATCTGTCTCATGTATTACTGTCAGGATATTTGTGAAATATGACAAAAACTTAATTTGGGAAAAGGAAAAAAAAGAAAATAGCAAAAGTAAACAAAAATCCATGACACGCAGGTCAATGCATTTTCTTTCTTTTCTTTCTCTAGTTAGCACAATCTGCAGCTTCAAACAACTGATTTACAGACTGTGGGCAACTAGCTGCAACGATGCATTTTGAATTTAAAAAAGTAAGTTCTGATCCGCACCTCTGACTGACTTCTACTTTATAGTCACAGCGGCTGAAGCTCATGGGTTTTTATTCTAACACTGCAGAGTTCAATGACTCTATTTCATCCACAGAGGAGGTACTAATCAGTGAAAACAGAGTACTGAAAAGGGGAAGAGAAAGCTGCAGACTCACATTACAACAAACCACTAACATAAAATGACACGCTGGATCTTACCATCTTCTTGCCAGCTTAAGTAGTGCTTGGGTTCTCTGTGCTCTCCCTCTCTCATCCCACTCCTCGTCTTATCCTTAATTACCTCCAACATTCTCTCCTCCCACCTTTCCAGTCTTCTTCTCTTCCTCTTTCTCATTCTGTCTTTGTCCTTGATTCCCTTCCTCCGTCCCCCACTCCATCCACTACCCACCCCACTCCTTTCTTCTTCCCTTTCTCTGACTCTTGGTGATCAGGGGAGGTCAAGAGCGTTACATAGAAGTGAAGAGGAGATAATCCTACATATTAAAGCCTGTAAAGGCTACTAATGCCAGATCAAATAGTGAGGTATTCACAGCCGGAGAGGCATGGCCGACTGCTGCTGATCACTATCGCGGGCGGGCTGAAAAGATGGGCGCATTGCTTGCCGAGCCTTTGTCAGTCACAATGAGACGGCAGAGTTCTCACATACAGAGCATTGTGGCTGGATTGAAATGTATCAGATAGCTGGTCTCAGTGCTGTTAATGAGTATTTACAAGTTGTGTCCACAGTGTGACATATGAATTAGGCTGAAATGTTTGGGGAAAGGACATACAGAGACTACCCAGGTTCAAACAATACAGGTTTCTGATGACAAATGCAAATATTGTGAATTAATTCTGCAATTTTTCTCAACTTTTGTTACATAAAATGGTACATATTTAGTATTTCTCCACATTTATTTTTTACTTACTTTAAAACTGTGTTTTAGGTTGGTCTCAGGAGAAGAACCTGTAAACATGCAGCCTCGAGCATGTTTACCAGCCCTGCAATCCTGCCATATAGCCTAAATAATACTATTATTCTTCTTGTCTTTTACATATTTTAAAAGTATTTAAAGTACAATAAACATGACAGCCAAATGCAAAATATCGCATATAGTAGCAATCTGTATGCATCACTGCTGTTTTGATTTATTTGTTTTAATTGTTTTATTTCCTACAGCTGTTGGATTTTCTCAATAGCTACCTCTGCCTATTCGATTTCCGGATGGCGTCGAGTAGGAGCTCGTTCACAATTCATATTCCTTTACTGCACATAGAATGTTTTCATTTTGAAGGTAGATGTGGTTGATATATGAGTACGTCTGTTTGAAAGTACAACACATGACAGCTAGGACCCCCAGTTGGTATAAAGCACACTGATTTAGAAACATTGAAACACTGTTCTGTATATGAATATCACAAATGTTATGTGGGGAGAGGCCTGTCAGCTCATTAATAAGACGAGTGATGAATCTGCAGTCTGGGCTTTTTGTTATGTAGTTTAACATTTTCGCAACCTAAAGTGAGAACAACATAATCCCTACTGGACCTAGTTTTTCCCTGTGTTAAATTGATTCTCAAAGTCGTCAAATATTAGGCTCATGGC
>NW_023339650.1:851514-856756 GCF_004916995.1 Morone saxatilis
AACCATTAATTGATTAAACTATTACAGTTAGGCCACTCTAACACCCTACGTCGTAGAGCCCTATATGGAGAAGGCCTAAAAATTACAAAGAGATGTATTTGATATTGGAAAAAAGAGCACACACCATATTGGTTTTTCTACCATTTTGGGTAAACATCATTTGTGTTGCCCTGTTTTAGTTTGCCAGTGTGTGTGTGTGCCCTATGTAGCCTCAGTAGAGTAGTGCAGAAGCTCCCAAGTGTGAATATGTCTTAACTGTGTGAAATAGAGCAGTCAACTTCAGGCTCCATCAGCTGCTCAGTCAACCTTCCTGAACAAATAGAGATGAGGTTCAAGAACCTTGATGCTGGGATCAACAAGACAGAATATGACAGAGGCACCATTAGCACCCGAGCTGTCCTCAATACACTGCAGACAGGTGTTGAGTCTATTGTACTGCTGCATTTCACAGCGTATGGGAATAATTGTCTCACTGGGAGAGTTGGCGTTGATGTTTCATTTTTTCCAAACCAATGATAGTGAATTAGTGTTGCACTTCCATAAATCTGGGGGACTAACAAGAGACAGATGAAAAGAACAGAAAGTTTAAAGTTGAAGCGCCAGAGAACAAGATATTCTGACTTCAGGTTCCGTTCAAGCTTCAAAAACAACATTCTCACTCCTAACTTGTCAAATATTGGTCAGTGGCCCTCCAAAGAATGACGCTATTGATTGCCTCTACCATCATTGGTTTCTTTCTGGTTTCACATGGGGCATGAACAGCGGTCTCTTGGGTCCTGTGTTTGTTTGAGCCATCGATCCACCCCACCACCTCCATATGTGGACTTTTTCGCTCTTTATACCACGTCACCTGACTTCGGGCGTGTCCAGAAATAACGCCAGCGATATACCTACCATGTCATATTTTGAAGTGGATGGCCACTGACCAAGCTGCAGTATTTGATGACTTGGGAGTGAAACAGGGATCCTACAATCCCCATAATGTAACTCAATAGTGTATGTTTTGAATCTGTGATATTCCTTAGGTTATTGGGGTCCTGAAACAATGACTATACTCGCACACAAACATAATTTATAATCGTTCCACCTGCTGTCACTGTCACACTAATATTAGTCACCTTATATTACTTATATTATTATGCCCTAGTTATATTGTTTAATTTTTCTGAAATGCACACTTAAAATTAAAACATTACAGAACATACTGTTAGATCGTCTTTTTACACTGTTTTACGTCATATATTCTGTTTTATTTATCTGTTTCATAGAATCATTCCAGAGCTAGGCACAACAGAATTTCACTATATGTTCTGTACCAATACCAGTATCTGGTATCAGGTTCAATACTGAACTCATGTACTTACACTTGAATTCATAAACCTACTCCGATACTGCACCTGATACCACTTTACAGCAGCGTGACATTACGTAACCCCTTATTAGTTAGTTGAGCAGGTAGATGGAGGAGAAGTAATGTCAGCAGTTTGGAGATATTTTAAGCAACTTTTAAAACATTAGCAACATTTAATCTGTTATAGTCAGAAAGTGAGGAACAAAATGGTTTTAAAGTAACTGTAATGGTAATATTAAGTACTCATATTGGTACTCAGCCAGTACCCAAATCTTAAATACTCGCATTTGGTCTGAAAAAGGTGGTATCGGTGTATCCCTAATTTTTATTTTGGTAATTCCAAACAGATTAACAGACAGTCTTGTATTTAACTCAGTAACTCCAGTAGGTGTATTCACCCTAAAAAATCTGACACGAGCAGTTCCATACTATTTCTATAGAAACATGCCAGTTTTATGCTACAGTACATACTACAATTTTTATGGTTTGACATGACATGTGTATACACTACTACTTACTACTACTTTAGCTACTTTAACTACACACTAGCATTGGGCCAGTGGTAGTAATAATAATAATGGCAGATAGTGCCATACTATAAATATGTGACATTTTCTTACTTAATTGGACTTGGAACAGTGTGCCATCATTTATTTTCCAAACCATTCGGCTCTACATGTTAGTTTAGTAGTTTGCTGTGGTTTTGTTTTAATACAAGCTCTGTCTTGACATTCTGTAAAGTGACATGGCCTTGCAGACTAAACCTTAAATTGTATCCACATTGGACATAATTGACTATTAACTAAACCCGTTCCCAGAATGGCAATATAGTCCAATCGTAGCTTAGCAACCGTAAATAGTCAAGTTACGTGTGTCAAGCTTTGGATTCTCCATCATGTTGAAGCAGTGTAGTGCTGGAGTAAGAAATCATCGTATGTAAAGAGTTTGTAGGCTTGTGTCTTCTTTAATAATCTTACTGAAACTAAAAGTACAATAGCAACAGGAATGTATCAAACAGTGTCTTGTTTACTGCAATGCAATCTGCCAATATTAGCATGCCTGGCTGATTAGCTTGCCATTAAGACTGCATTCACACTGCAGGCCAATTTGGCCCAGATCTTTTCTTCATGGCAGTGTGAACTGCACAAATCACATGGAATTTAATCTTCCATATGTGGTCCAAATCAGGTCGGGATACAGGTTGGAAGTGACCTCAGCATGAGTAGTCATATCAGAATTTGTGTGACTTTACCATCACTCCAGATTGACATCAAACACAATGTGAACAGCAGTTAAAAAAATCAGATCTCAGCACTAAATCAAATTTAGTGCTAAGGCTTGCAAGTGTTAATGTAGCTTTAAGTTAACATAAAATAATCCTCCCAAAAAATTGGAATCACTCAATCACATTAATTAACCCCTGAAAAATGAATTATTGAATCAATTCTGTATAGCTTAGAATTTTTCAACTTTTGTTTTTATTTGTTTATTAATCATCATATGTCCAAGTATGCATCCAAATAATTCTTGATGATCGCCCAGAGTGTAAAGATTTGAATTTTTGATTTGCTGCCATTTTGATAATCAACTGAGTACATTCAATTTGGTGGTAACATTTTTATAAAGAAGATGCATTAACATTACTTCAGGATAAATTCTGGTAACACATTTTAAATAAGTTTGGAAAAAATGTTGCATATGAGTGTAACTTTAATAAACTGAATGGAATTGGTACAATAAACTTAAATAAATAAATTCTTGGGTTACTTCTGCTCAAATCAAATATCTTTGATGGTGAAATTGTGATAAATTTATGTTTTAGGTGGGGAAGTTAATGTATACGTTTTGGTTAGGGGGATGTGTTTTATGGGGTTATAGGGTGTAGTTTTTTGTCAGTGGTAGGAGACGAGCCGGTCTTGGTTGCGAGTGGTGCATCAGGAGATCTTGGTCGGTCACCATTCTAGTCAGGTTTGCAGTTATCGTTGTAGAAGAGCCTAAATGCCCCATGTGAATAATTAAATGATTAAGGTAATGTAGCTAGGAAACAGCTGTAAACTGTTTAGTTGATGATAGCAGAGGATGTGGTTATGTTGGGGTTGGGATTTTTGTCTTTTTATTGTATTATTAGCGCTCTCAAAAGGCCATTGTTATGATAAAGCTTATTGAGTGGAAACGCTATGCTGTTGGTATTCTCCGCTGTTCTCTATTGCGTGCGTATGAGTAAAGGAATTTGAAGGTTTGGATGACACTTGGTTTGTAATTTCTTTCTATTGACGGTTGTAATCGTTAGCATAGTGCGTCCTCTCTTAGATGTGATGGTATGTAATGTTCCCCCGACATTTTGTGTTGTGTAGTTTGAATAAATCTTTTTTAGGCCCCTATGTGTGTTTCTGATATAATCCAATTGAGTTGTAAGTTGGTCACTCGCTATGGGTTCTTGGTGTGTTGTTTTAGCGATGGTGCATCGGAGTGTTGAAGTTTAGGTATTTTGTATAGTATAAGTGAGTTTAGTTTTGTTAGGTTTGGTAACATTTACTTTGATTAGACGTGGCTCCTGTGTTTTATATCATGGCTATTTTTTTTATGTACGTCTATTGAGTAAAATCATTTCTTTGGTGAATTGTTTATTTGACATATTACATTGGATAATGCAGTTGCTTTTGAAGATCCAGATAGAAGTTAAGACATCTGTTACTCTTATTGAAGGATGTAGAGATTAAGTTAGTATTTTTTCTGACTTTTAATACTTCTCTCGGTGTATGAGCGACACACACAAGTTGATGAAATTATATGAGTCTGATGTTACATATAGTTTATCATTTATACTCTTTATTTGGATACAGTTGTGTAGACTGATCTGCTAATAGGTCTTCAATATGACTCTGTGTGTTCCTGAGCTCCAAAAGCCTCTCAACACTAGTTCAGGTTGAGTACTCATTCACTGTGGCCTTGCTGGCCTTATCTACCGATCATGCATAATAGTACGGTAATTAGGCCTTAATTATGGTCCCTCTTCAATGTTTATTATAAAATATTTCACAAGAACAGCTTTTCTTCTCTTTCTGAGTTTTCTCATTGTAAAGCGCTGTTTAATAATGTATACATCGGTTTCTGGCATTTGTAATTGACATGTACTCTGTTCAGATAATTTTGGGGTTGTTATGATGAAATTTGTTGTGTGCGTTCGTTTTATTGTGTGATTGGTGCACTACATTTATAAGGACAATTCCGTTTGCGTCTATATTGAGTCATGGGGCCTTGGGGTGTGTAATGACACTCTATTTATCCGAGTTTGGTGTGTTGCTCTTGGTGGTGTGATATTGTTTTCATTTCTAAGTTTTCGCACTGGTTGTACCCAGTTTTAGCTCAACCTCGATAGTGTACCACTTTTTTGTTTTAGTAAATCTCGCTATCAACGCATGAGTATCAGTGAAATAGAAAGTATATTATTATTCCGTGTAGTCAGCCCGTACTTTTCAGGAATTATTCTGGTGGTGTATTCCTGCTGGATCATGATTAGCTATGGCCTACAATGAGTGAGTGCTCTGTGTTTGGCACGTGAGTGCGGACTGTGCTTCGCGACACCCAAGATATGATCGCATGTGGTTTTTACAGTCTGAATATTCCCCCTTTGTATAAACTACTGTACTAAAAACTGTTTCCATTGTCCCTGAAAATAAATTGGAGGCTTTGGCAACCAAACCGGTTATGGGACCCATGATGGACAGTTGGTTATCAGGCTGATGTAAGTACAGCTAGACGAGTTATGCTTTGATATTTTTAATGAAGGTTTTGTATCTACACTTTACTGGCAAAGAAGGCTCATATTGCTTTAGTCAACGTGTCAAGCAAAGTAAGTTTAGTGTTTGACCTCCCCCACCTTAGTTTCTA
>NW_023339650.1:856856-870968 GCF_004916995.1 Morone saxatilis
AATATAGTCTACTGAATGAACAAACCTGTTGTTGTGTTGTTAGTTCTTGCATTGTTGATGAACTGTGATTACATTTTTAAACAGCCTTAAATAAATGTCTGCTGTATGTCCCTGTATTATATGGCAGTGATGTCCCATGCCTGGCTTTTTAGCTCCAACAGATTTGACTATTATAATTCTGCGACATTCCTATTTTCCTAATGACAGACATTCCATTGCTAACAAATGTTTTCACACGTGCACATTGTATCTCCTAACTCACGCAGACATGTTTTTATCATACTGGCTCAAGCTTGGCAAAACCAAATAACAAAGGCACATTGAAATTACATCTCTCTGCCAGGATTTGTTTTTCTGCCCTTTCTGAAGATAGACGTGCGACTGTGTATCAGAGAGCCAATTGATTTTTCTCTTGGCTGTCTGCTGTTAATGAGCATCAGCAATATAATGCCTGTGATATCTTCCATTTGCCTGAGCGGCGAGAGTGCTACTTTGTCAGACCGAGCATGAAAGAGCTGTGGTTTTCAGATCAGCCTGCAAGCTTGTTCCCTCTTCCCCGCCACCTTCTCATACACTCCTAATGGAAGCAGGACAAAGAGCTGGGCGCGCCGTTTCCTTGTGAATTATCAGCCTTTGGATGTGTCTCATTTGAACAAAAAACGCATGGGGTGCTATGAACTAAGGCTGACTACTGTGTGTGTGAGTGTGTTGGTGGTGTTGTGTTGTGTGTAATGTTTGTTGTGTGTTTGTGTGTTTTGTGGTTGTTGTGTTGCAGCTTTGACCGCCTCATACCTCCAGAGGGGGAAGGGGACTGGGAGGTGAACAGAGGGCTGACAACATGGAGCATGTCTGTCACATTCAGCACAGCTCTCCAGTCCAATTCACTCACAAGGCACTGGCTCCTTCCATGCCCTGAAACAAACCTGCAGCCTGAACAGTAGCACATGCTAGTCAAATTAACCATGACACCTTTACATAATTAGCGCAAATAAAGGACACTGTGGTGGAATGGAAGTGGCATATTCTCATTGGTGTGGTTGCTTCCTGTGCTCCCCTTGGCTATTCTGAAGAAGACATGCTCACAATAATTTTTCTGTCCATCTTTAGACTCCTTTCACCATCTTCTACCTGTCCTTGAGTGCCGAAAAGCAATTTGCCAGATCGACAAGGTGACAAGAGCAGTTCACAATGTGAAGTGCCATGTAGAATCTTATCAGTGACAATCCAGGACGCATATTCTTCAAATACACTAAAACACAGTGGAGGGGTGGAATTATGAACCTTAACTCTAACATGGTAATGTGAAAAAGTGGGTGAGACCATTTTCCCATTTACACCATTACAGAACACCATATTAAAGCTGCAGTAGGTCTAGGATATTTATAAAATAACTTTTTCATTAATTTGTGAAACTTTTCATATATTTTCCTGACAAGTTTAACTACAATTGAGACCGATAAATCTGTGAATTCAAGGTTCCTCTTGGCCTCCCTCCCTAGTGCTCCTAAAATGGCATTTTGGCAAGATGTCCAACCCGGTCTGAATGAAAAACAAAAAAACATCAAGAGGAGGGAAGGATAGGAAATTACAAACCACTATGTTTAAGTTGTGTATTTATTTATTGATTAAAAGGACCAGTGTAGGATTAGTAGTTAGTAGCATCTAAATTGGCCACAATTGGGCGGCTTAGAGGTAGAGCGGGTCGTCCACTAATTGGAAGGTTGGCGGTCCCTGGCTCCTCTGCCTGTCGGTCTGTCTTTGGCCGTCCTGAATCCTCCAGTTCCTGGCAAAGAGGTGAAGTGTGGGTGGAGCTGAGGCAGCCTAAATGAAGCCTGTTTACTGAAAACAGCCACCTGTGACGGCACCCACCTGTCATTCATTTATTCATTCACACTTCCGTGTCAGCTTCATTTGCAGCCACAAAGCTTGATCTTATTATTATTGTTTTGTTTCCATTTATTTATTTTTTTTGCTTTTTTACTGATTTTGCGAATTGTTTTATATTTCAACGTGGCTATGTGAAGGAAAACCATTGTCAATCAAATCTTCTATTTGTTAGATAGAAAACTGTGGCTGCTGCTGACCAGCACACTGGACAGGGAAAAGGGAGCATAAATGCCACTGCTGAAGTTCAACACTGCGAGCTGAAATAATCCACCATTACAAGATTCCCTTGAATATTAACAAACAAAACATGTTTCCTCCCTTCTCTATCTCTTGGCAGTTTGTGTGCACACTTCTCCCTCTCTCTCTTGTTAGAGAGTCTTCTGCAAGGCATGTGAGGTAATATCAAAATATCCCCAACACAGTGGAGAAACTTCTGTTTCTGAATAAAAATCAATAAAAGCTTCTCTTCCTGCACACACTTCTCACTTACAACCACTCCCAATCCCCAGTTGCATAAGCACTTGCCCGATGAACCTCCCTTTATTTCAGTGTACTGTTTACTGTCACTCGAAATCCATCCTTCACATCCATCCATCCGTTCTATACATCAATGTATGAAGCCATGCAGCAATACCATCAAGCCCCAGCATCTTATTTTTCTACTTTGCCCTGCGTTTTAGGATACTCCCTGCTAATGTTTATACTTGTATAACCTCTAATGCAATTGCAGTGTCTCAATATTTGCATTTACATCATTTTGCCAGAAACATGCCCCAAAAAGGGGGGTCTGGGGCCTCCTGAGACCAAACGGCCCCAAGTTGGCCCAAGGTATAGGCTAACACAGTGGTCAGCAACCTTTACTTTCAAAAGAGCCAACAAAAATAATCTGTCTGGAGCTGCAAAACATATCTGAGCCATAATCAGAATGCTAATATATACCTTCATATATACTGGTAGGCTAGCAGCGTTGGTGGTGAAAGCAAACTAATCCTTCCCCGCATTAATGACTCTATTATCCTCCAAGATCTTTCTTTGTTTGGATTTGGAGTCCGACTTAAGACTGTTAGCCACAGCTGAGGTTCAGCAAAATATAAAGGAGAAGGTGCCAGGTCAGCACATTAACAGTATGACGTATATTTTTGTTGACAAAATGTTTTTTTCTTCTGTGTGTAATGGCTTCGCATTTTTACATTTGGAGAATGCAAGAAGCAGGCCTACAACAATAATAAATGCAAATTTCATATATATAAGTTTCTATATTGTTTTTTGTAAAAGCCACAGGGAGCTACTGAAGAATGATTAAAGAGCCACATACAGATGCACATGCACATGCCGAGCCACAGGTTGCATACCCCTTGGCTAACAGGAAATAATAGTGAAAAAAGGTTGCAGAAAACATCCTGAGGGCTGGACCTGGCTCCCGGCCTACAAGTAATGTCAAAGAGTATAAAGAGATGTAAGAATCCTTATTGGATGCAGCTGTAGCACAAATGGCTGCAAGTCAGTAAAATCTACTATGACCATTTATGATTTGTCTGCTGTCAATTAGTTTTACCGGAAGGTTTCACTATTGACCAGAAACACTACTGTGTTAAATGAGGCTTCGAGTGATAATTCTTCTAGTGATAAAATTGATTGTGAAAGCCTTGTCTCACCATTGCTACTATGTTTTGGTACCAATATCTTCAGGTTAAATCAAGACAAGTATTGTGTACAGTAATTTTTTGGTTGATTTAATCTCAGGTTTCTTGAGTTCAGTAACTGTCATGTATCAGTGAAGTACAAACAAGACCTACATTTGTCAGCAGAATGCAAGAAAACACCTTACCAAATTCAACAAACACTAATGTAAAGTTGCAGTAGGTAACTTTTATAAAAATAATCTTTTGTCATATTAGCTGAAACTTTCCCTATATCGTGACAGTAAAACATGAGACAGATAATCTGTGAAAAAAATCAGGTTCCTCTGGCTCCTCCTAGTGCTCCTAATGGCATTTGCAAGAATCCACCGGGCTTGGATAAAAACAACCAATCAGAGCAGAGAAAGATAAAAAGAAAATTAGCTTGAAGATAGTTGATTCTTGAGTCTTCCCAGGGTCCCAAAGTGTTGGTATTTGATGCACTGGGAATGAAACTCAACAATTAGCTATCTTTCTTGTCTGTGTCATGTACTACTGTCTGGATGTGAAAATAGTATAGTGAGTATAAGTTTCAAAAGATATGTCAAAAAATTATTTTATAAAATGTACCTACTACAGCTTTAACACATCATTGTAATGATACCAGGATAATGATTCAATTTTAAAATTAAATTAAAAATTATGTGAATTTTTGTGGTCACGGCTTACCAGTGAGCCAGCATGCATGTACCATTTCTTTCAAAACAGGAGTTTGGGGTGATGAAGATTTCAAGTTTCAGGTAATTATATTCACTGTTTCTGGTCACGTGTACAAAGATATCAGTCTGGTATTGTGGAAGAACTCTCTGTTATTTTTGGTGTTCCAACAGAGTTAGACTCTATTTGGTCTGCCAGATATTCATATTAAAAATATCAAACATAAGAGGTTATTCCATCTACTGACTTTTGCCACCAGGAAGAACATTTTGGATTCCTCTTTTGGATTAAGGATGTTACTAAGTCACAATCTTGGGGATTTCTTGCCGATTATTCTTACTTTTATTTCTTATACTTACACATTCTTTTACTTATGTCTAAGCTGTTTATGTCATTTATACCTGGATTAATACGGCAACATGAGAAACTCAAAATCAAGTAGAACTTGAGGCATTGATATTGAGGTGTGTCTCACGTGTGTGAAATGCAGTATGCTGAAACAATTCCTCACATCCTACATACAAATTGTTTGCATCAAGGCCTTCTTTAATCCAATACTATATACTATATACCCTACTATATATGACCATACAGTGCACAGTGTTTAGCATGGATGATTATTACTGTCTCACAGTGTGCTTTAAAGGTCCAGTGTGTAACATTTAGGAGGATCTATTGGCAGAAATAGAATATAACATTCAGATACGTTTTCATTCATGTATAATCATCTGACATAGAGAATGTTGTTCGAACCTTAGGATGGCTGTTATCTACAGGGCGGGACAGGGAAAAAAGCGGGGGTCTTCTCTACATGGCAGAGGGACCAATGCAGCTATATGCCATATGTCTACCATGGCGACCAGGAGGGATTTTACGAAGTGTGCCACCATAGTCGATACTGGGTCGGGGTTTATATCATTGAGTACAATCGTATTACCATGGATTGCCATTAAATCTACACGCTGGATTCCAAAGAAGGAAGCATACAAGGGCGAAGAGAAGGAACAGGCCAGAAAACAGAACAAACGAACTCTGTACAGGTTCTGTCAGAAGCTAAGCATAGCACATAACACAAGTTATGGCATCACTGGAAGCTATTTAGCTAGGCAGATATAACTAATCTAGGATAATGGTCAGAGAAAAAATTGGATATCATATGGGAGTTTTTTTGCTTCGCAACTGTACCTCTTTTAGTCCTTAACTGGATTGTAGCTGCTAGCTAGCCTAGCTGGTCCACAGTGGGACCAATTCATCTGGGGAAACCAGACAAGAGACACGTATGGACCATTATGTCATGCTAGTGTCCTGTCTGTAAAAACATAGGAGCAAGGGAACTGAGCGGGGTCGCTGTTGGGACCAACAACTGAGTATACCGGCGCCCAGCTTCCAGATTTAGGAAGAACTGATTGTCCCCCAGAACTGACCACATTTGGCGAGTTCGGGGCGCGGGGGCACGGGGAAGAGTGCCCCACCTCTCAATACCAGTAAAAGGGAAATGCGACGGCTGGGAGCCTATCTGCCGTACTCCATTATCAGCAACCGACCAGATAGTGAGAGAGCTGCCAGCCGGGGCGTGGCCGCCCCGAGAAGAGGGCGTTTACCCCACGCCGGGACAATTTTGTGAGTGGAAGAAAGAAATAACGGTCCGGTGGGCCGCCGCCGCCTGGTGCTGCTCCAAGGAAGTGTTAACCCCAGAGACAACTTTTGGCCACACGGGAGTTTTGCGGCGTGGTGATTTTGTGGGACATAATGGTTATTGTTCCTCCCTGGGCCATTCAGGGCACGGCCCAGTTCATGGTCCCGGTTGATTGGTCGCTATTCCATGGAGACGTTGTGTTAAGGGAATCGTTGTTCCTTGTTAAGGCCAAGGTCTTCTTCTGTTGAGATAACGAATTTTCGGGCTGACATGACAGCCTGGATGTTCTTAATGTAGCGTTTCGGCAATGGGCAGGGTTGAGACCTTAAGGGGTTCGAGGAAACTTTCTTTTGACGTTCAACGCAAAACAAAACACGTAAGTTTCACTATATTCATTTTAAATTTCAATTAAACCTAAACATTCAGTGTCGTAACCAGTGATATTCCTAACAAATGTTGCTTTTTTTAAAGTAAAAAAAACGACTTCCAGTGGAATAATTAGAAAGTGACAATTTCGATACATTTCAGGCTTGAATCACTATAACAAGACACAGGCTCAAGTTGGCAGCGTTCACAGGGACTTTCTCAATGAAAAGGCCTTTCCCTCTTGACTTTCGCATTGAGCACTTAATTACTCAGCATCCATGAGTCACAATGACATGAAGTCAAAATGACAAATAAAGTTCTGTGGTGCGAGCTGAACAGTTTAAACATTCCTGCTGTCTCTGTCAGTACACGACATTACTGCCGTCATTTTGCTGTACGAAGTTGGCAAGTGAGAAGCAGCAAGTTGGTCAAATCTCAGCAATGGCTATCCCAGTTTTTTTCCATGATCAGTTCAGTCCTTACTGTCCTCAGCCTTTTCCTCACTAAAACCCATCAAACCACTAAAGGAACAGGGCTTAAGAAGCCATGCTAGCCAGGCTCTGTGGACCTGTATTTATTGCAGCATTGGCTTTAAGCTAAATCCTATGTAGCCACATAGTGTGACTTATCGTGGCGTCACCCATTGGTTTGTGTAAGTACTGTCTTGAAGCCTCGAGCTTGCGCATTATGCTGGGTCGTCATATTCGTTTTTTTTGCAGCCAGCATAGTGCAAACTGCAATTGGGCCAACAGTTGGTGCAGGTAAGTGCTGAAACAAATGGCAGGCTCTCATATTACAGTTTTGGGGACTGAGGCCTGACACGACCGGAATCTCATGTGTTTTAAATAGAAATAAATAAATGTAATTATTATTATATTATTAAAGTAAACTAATTGTGCGTATAATTTAGGGCCACTTATGTTGAAATAAAAATAAACTTAACTCAGTAAGCACGCATTTATAATCAACATAATATTAAAAAAAAAACTTTTTTAAATCAATTATCCGAGCCGAACCGAGCTGACTATGGCAGCCGTTTGAGCCAACCCGCCAAAACCAGTGAGGTACATGTCGGCTTTAAACTGATTTGGGCAGGAATCAAAAGCGCGTGTGTACGTTGGGACCAGAGTCACATGAGAATGACTTCGTCAAGACAATGGCCAGGCCTAAAAGCATACAGCTATGTGCTCATCTGGTTTCACTCTAAATGGGCAACCATCATATTACTTATCAATGCTGTATGGAAGATGGACTTTGAAACTAAACATTGAGACCATAAACTCATTAGGAAACTGTTTACAGTTTAATTCCTGTCGGGGCTCCCTGCAAATACACTGTCTCTGTGGATGTTTTTATTTGTGTAATAACGCCAGCATTGCAGCGGCACTTGTCCTGATCTTGTAAAATTATAAATATGATTTTTGTGATGGGGGAGTAGCGGTGGGCAGGGAAAGAGGAAAGCCATCTCTTTCTGCAAGATCCTCGATAAACAGATCAGCTCGATAATGAATGCGCGACGCGGGAGTGGTTGCAGTGAAAGTGGGGAATCAGTGTGAACGTAATTCTGAAATTATATTTAATAACATTAACTCCAGAGTCTAGGGAGGAAGAAAGAGCATATATATCAGGTACTTTTTTTACATCACAATTAACAAAGTGCTACGCCTTATTCTGCCATCTAAATTGGAATATTTTGTATATATCTAATAATAGTGTCATCTATACTCTTTTGAGGAAGTTAGAAAGGACCACTGTACAAAGAAACAACTGTGTCTGCGAGACACAAACCTTAAATGAGATCTCTTTTCTCGAGACAATAAAAATCATAGTGACTCTATAGTGAATTTTGGTGAAAGAAAAACACCGAATTCACATTCAATGAAAAGATAACATATTATCTTATCCAAACACACACCCCTTAAAAAGATTTCATCAATACTGCTTGATCAACACTATATGAAAAAATTTTTGACTGGTGGTTAAATAAGTGCTACAACCAGCGTGATAGAAAACTATATTAACCACACCGCCACGGTAAGTAAGCAGCAGCTGACTCATATGGGGCCATAAGTGCTACCTGCTCAGACTCCTTTGCAAGACAGGCGACGAACAACTAACGAAGCCTGCATCAAGACCGCTGGCGCTAAGCCAGACGACACCACCGTGTGTGACTCTGTATGTGCTACATCACGACAAGTGATATCATATATTCTTGCTTACCTAACGTCCCCTCTTCTACCTCATCTCTTAGGGAGCAGGTCCTCTTCTACATGGCAGAGGACCAATATGCTATATGTCCAATATGTTCCTACACCTGGCCGACAGGGGGCTTTTACGAGTTTTGTGGCCACCATAGTTTCTCGTACATTACTGGAAGTCGAGGAGTTTTATTCATTTGGTTACAATCTGTAAATTTACCACTAGATGCCACTAAATCTTACACGCTGGACTTTCAAAGAGAGCAAATAGCAAGGGCCGAAGAGAAGAAACAGGCCAAAGAAAAAACAGGAACAAAAACGAAAACTCTGTACAGTGTCTGTCAGAACTAGCATAGCACAATAACACAAAGTTAGTGCATCACTGTGAAAAGCTATTTAGCTAGCAGATATAACTTATTATCTATGGATAAAATGGTCAGAGAAAACATGATTAATCATATGGGGAGTGGCTTCCAGCAACATTGTACCTCCAATTTTAGTCTTTAACCTGATTAGTAGCTGCTAGCTAGCTAACTAGCTGTCCACAGTCTGGACCAATTCAGCTGGGAACAGTACAAGAAGACACTGTACTGACAAATAATGTCATGCTTTAAGCTTGTCTGTTATCTGTAAATCATTTAAGAAAAGGCAAGACTGATGCTGTGCCTGGTCGCTAGTTTGACCACACTGAGTATTCCAACACCTGCTTGCCCTCAGCTTTCAGGGATTTAGAAGAACTGATTTGTCCCCAGACACTGACACAATTTGGCCATTTTGTCGGTTTTCGGTGGTTTGGTGACAGCTCAGGGCGGTTGAGCATGTTTTACGCACGGGAGAGTGCCACCTCTCAATTACAGTAAAAGGGGAAATGACAGGACGAACTGTGAAGACACTGTGCTATTCATTTCTGCAGATTACTCTTCAATATCAGCAGACAGATTAGTTGAGAGAGGCTTGCACAAATAGTCCCAATTGTGGCTGTCTGCACTGCAAAATGTGTGGTCATTACCTCCGTGGCAAGAGAGTGGAGAGATACGTCTTTCTGTGTGTGTGTGTGCGCGCGCGCCTGTGTGCCTTAGCAATCCTCCAAGAATGTGTTACCCAGAGACACTTTGGCCACACGAGAGTTTGTGCGAGCGTGTGATTGTGTGGACATGAAATGGCCTTAAATTGTCCTCCTGGCCATCAGGCACGGCAGTCATGGTTTCCAGGTGATGTCCGCTTATCTCCATGGAGACGTGTCGTTAAGGGAAGTCGTTAGGTTCCTGTTAGCCAAGGTCTCTCTGTTGAGATAACGAGATTCGGGCTGACATGACAGCCTGGATGGTCTAATGTAGCGTTTCGCAAATGGCAGGGTTGAGACCCTAAGAGGGTCGAGAGAAACTTTCTTTTGACGTTCACGGCAAACAAACACTGTAAGGTTTTCACTATATTCCATTTAAAATTTCAATTAAACCTACATTCAGTGTCGTACCAGAATATCCTAAACAAATGTTGTTCTTTTTAAGTAAAAAAAACGACTTCCAGTGTGAAATAATTAGAAAGTGACAACTTTCAGATACATTTTCAGGACTGAATTACTATAAGACAAGACACAGGCTCAAGTTGCAGGTTCACAGGACTTTCTCAATGAAAAGCCTTTCCTCTTGACTTCTCGCATTGAAGCACTTAATTTACTCAAGCAATCATGAGTCACAATGACATGACAGTCAAAATGACTAATCAGTTCCTGTGGTAGCGAGTGAACAGTTTAAACATTCCTGTGTCTCTGTCAGTAACACAGACATTTACTGCCGGTCATTTTGCTGTGACGAAGTTGGCAGTGGAGACAGAAGCAAGTTGTCAAATCTCAGCAATGCTATCCAGTCATGATCAGTCAAGTCCTTACTGTCCCTCAGCTCTTTTCATCACTAAAACCCATCAAACACTTAAAGGAACAGGGCTAAGAGCCATGCTAGCAGCTCTGTGGACCTGTACTTATGGACAGCATTGCTTTAAGCTAAATGCTAATGTCAGCCACAAGTGTGAACTTATCGTGGCGTCACCCATTGGTTTGTGTAGTACTGTCTTGAAGCCTCGAGCTTGGCATTATGCTGGTCGTCATATTGTTTTTTTGCAGCCAGCAGTAGTGACATACTGCGAATTGGGCCAACAGTGGTGCAGGTAACGAGTGCTGAAACAATGGCGGCTCTCATATTACAGTTTTGGGGCTGAGCCTGACCCGAACCGGAATCTCTGTGTTTAATAAATAAATAAAATAAATAATAGTTTATTATTATTTATTAAAGTAAACTACATTGTGCGTATAATTTAGGGCCAATTATTGTTGAAACTAAAAATAAATTAACTCAGTAGCACGCATTATTAATCAAATAATATATTAAAAAAAAACATTTTTAAATCCAACTATCCGAGCCAGACCCGAGCTGACCTAAGGCAACCGTTTTGGGCCCAAACCCAGCCCAAAACCAGTGGGTCATGTCGGCTTTAAACTGATTTGGGCAGAGAATCAAAGCTCTACGTTGGACAGAGTCACTGAGAATGACTTGTCAATGACATGGCCAGGCCTAAAAGCATACACTGCTTTGTCATCTGTTTCACTCTAAATGGAACCATCATTTACTTATCATGCTGTATGGAAGATGGCTTGAAACTAAACATTGAGACCATAAACTCATTAGGAAACTGTTTACAGTTTAATCCAGTCGGGGCTCCCTGCAAATACCTGTCTCTGTGATGTTTTTATTGTGTTAATAACGCCAGCATTGCAGCGGACTTGTCCTGATCTTGTAAAATTATAAATATTGATTTTTGTGATGGGAGTAGGGTGGGCAGGGAAAGAGGAAAGCCATCTCTTTCTGAAATCCTCGATAACAGATCCTGGTTAATAATGCGGCGAGCTGTCATGTTGATGGAAGTGTGAATCAGTGTTGATACTGAATTTTCTACCCAGCCTCTGAGGAGAAGAAAGCTATCAGCTTTCTCTAGACTCTGTTTAGTGCCATCTATTGGATTTTGTCTTTCTTATTTCATACTCTGGGTTAGGGCTGTTCAGACCTGTTCTGATCTGATCTTCTGCATAAATTCAGTAGTGATCAATTTTGTGAAGAAAAAGTCACATTATGAAAATAAACACACCCCTTAAAGATTCTATATGTAACTTTAAAAAAATTTTTGTAAATAGTGACACCACAAGCTAAGGTAAGGTAAGCAGCCAGCTGACTCAGCCACGCCACTCTGCAACAGCAGCCGACAAAGTAAGCTGCAAGCGGCAAGCCAGCTGACGCTATCCACTCAAGACAATATTTTGCTACGTTAGCAAGCTAGCAATCCAACCCACATCAACAGGGGTGCCACCCCCAGTTGCAGCACCCCTGTCCCAGTTTACTAAGATAGGCTGTATTGCTGCATTTTTACATTTGTCTTAATTCTGTTTCTTTGGTTTCTGTTGATGTCACTTTATTTAAATTTTGGCAAGCAGTGCAAGCTTTGTTAATGATTCCAATTTTTGAATATTGCCCCATAGTATTTTGTCTAAGTCTTCAGTTTTGGCAGGAAGGTTTGGACAGGGTTTAAACAAAATGGTTTGGTTTTGGGAAATGGGACCTATACTTATATAGCGCCTTTACACTACATGCCACATTCACCCAGCGATGGCAAAGTCCATCGAAAAGAAACTAACTCATACATACATTCACACATGTGCATGCGGAGCAATTTGGGGTTCAGTATCTTGCTCAAGGATACTTCGACTCGTGGCAGAAGGAGCCGGGGATCGAACCAACAACCTTCCGATTAGGGGACGACCCGCTCTGCCTCTGAGCCACAGCCACAGCCGTTTTAAACCCATAGTAGCGCTTCAGAACTGTGAAATATTTTTCTACTAATAATAATTTATTTGTTTTCGTTCCCCAGTAGCTCACCTGATGCACAGCGGTCACTCTTGGGTTCGATTCTGGTTCTTCCTTCATCTTCATCTATCTGCATCTATGCCGGACCAAAAATGCCTAAAATAAATAGATAAATAATTATGCAATTAAATGCACCAAAAATAAATATACTAGGCATTCATTCATTTAGAAATGTGATATTTCTGTTTTAACTTTGTCTGTGTCTGTATTTATAGAAATATCCTGACTGGAGGTAGCCATTTTGAACTTGGCCACAGGTGTTTTGGAGCAGCAAGGCATGAATAGTCGATCTGTGCACTCTGATGTTGATCAACATCAACAGGAGAGAAATAAAAATTTGTTTGCAGGTGAAAATCTGAACAAAATTATTAACTGTTTCCTCTAATAATGTACTGATGTCAAGGTAAAATATCTTACAATTTATTTTAATTTTTTATCAAAGACAACATTTACCACAGAAATCATAAAAATAAAATACGATTCATTCATGCATATTCATTCCTTTGTGAGAAATCCAATTAAAATGTTGAATTTGCATTAATCATGTCTTACCCAGAGACCACAAGTGATTGCTTAATTTATTTATTATGAATCAAACTGCATCATATTCATTCGATGGATGATACTGATGAGCACGGGATGACATTTTAGGAAAGGAGTTGTCTGTTGTCTCCTCTGACTACAGAAGGAAGTCCTCCCTCTATGTCCAAAGGCTTATTGACATAACCTGGTGTACAGAAGGAATTGTCAAAAGCACAATCTGAGGCACTTGACCTGGTTTGCCTTTGCTGTGCTGCCTTTCATTGGGTTTCTGTAGCAGCCCTGGCCTGTGCTCTCCTTAGATGGAGGGGGATGTTTGGCCAACTTGACCTGTTGTCTCGGAAGCCATGGCTACTCAGAAGTGCCCAAATATTGAAACAGCAGGATGTAATCCTAGATTTGGAATGGGATACATTTAGTTAAATGTTTGCCCAGCCACAAATCATGTAGGGCGTTGCCAAATGGCACTGAGACAGATGATACTACTGGGCTGGAACAATCATGAGGGAGGGAGTGTGGGGTGTTTGGATGAGAGGGCTGGGTAGACAGAGGGAAAGGAATGAGGCGGCGGCTGTTGAAAAGACTCATTCATGGAAGGATGGATCAGTGGGCAGGCCAAGCAGAGCTGTGGAGAGATCGGTGGAGCTGCTTTCATGGCCAGACGTTTTCTGGCTGGGCCCATATGTGCTCTCACGGGGCTCCGAAAGCCTTCAGGCTGCCTCCCAAAAAGCCCTCAAACTCATCCCCGAGCACCTCCCACTGTGACAAGGACAAGGTGGTTCATCCACCTGCGTCACACACACCCAGGCTAATGCCAAAATGCCACTCTAATGCCAACTGTTTGTGCCATTGTAGACCAATATGAGTTTTAACTTTAAAACTTCCTACATTCTTAATTTAAAGATTTAAATATTTTCAAGATTCCCTTATTCCATTTAAATTCTACTCTCTTAGTTTCCTCCATGTTCGCGGAATGCATTTCAAATTGTTCGGGCCCATCAGCACCGTAGTATCCAGATGCAAGCTTTGTGGGCTGGGCTCATGGGTTAAACTGGGCCAGTGCGAGAAACACTGGTTGGCTTTTTCCACCAACAGGGGCTCCGTTCTGGTTCAAGCCCCTAGTTTTGAACCGTCTGGAGCGTTTCAACTCAAATTACACCGATCAGCCATAACATTGTGAACACCTGGGCACCCTGGTAGTCATAATGTTCTGCAGCCCCATACCAATAAACTGTGAT
>NW_023339650.1:871068-879325 GCF_004916995.1 Morone saxatilis
TTTTTGGGTGAGCTAAATATGCAGGGTTAGTCTTACCTGTCACTATTTATAAACACAGTGCTTTTGGCATTTTGTTGGATGAGCCACTTTAAAAGAAACATTTTATACATCCAAAGAACTATAGAGGACCTGCCTCTAAGTAGGATTATTACAATGAATTACTATACTCACTCCAGGCACCACTATACCAATTGGAACACTACTGCACATAGGGCTACATACCCCTTGAAGTATATCCGGAAGCTAGAAAAATTTTGGGTGTATGGGCCAGGCGATCAGTACTTATTGGACTAACAGGCGCCATCCAGATATTTTTGTGATGGAGATTTTGGGTCTGTAATATTACCTGTATTGTACCTGTAAACTTGTATTTAAAAGCCTAAATTCAGTTCACTGTGAGCTCTAGTAGGGCTGTCGCCTTCCAGTACATTCCCACCAGTCCTAGCAAACCAGCAGCTGCCCACCACCCTGGTCAGAGAAAATCTGAGACGAGTGGTCGGCCGGTATGAATTAATCAGATCTGACTTGCATATCTGAGCCACTTAATTGCATGGAGGGAAATGTCAGAAAGCAAACGAGTCTAACATGTCAATGTGTTAATTCTGCTATCGATTTCATTGATGCACCATTCGCTCTCTCAGCTCATTAAAGCCAACGTGTCAGACCACACACACACGCTCAGAACTGCATAAGGAAGAAAGTGACTACAGTTTATATTTTCTGACAAATCCACATTTGAACCTCAACAGCTGCATTCACGTCGATGTTGTTCATACTTGTGGATGCTTTCTGGTATTTCCAGAGATAACTGCTTTTATGTCTGTTAAAGTTACAGTATCTAACAAAATACATTAAACTAGTGTGAGTGGGATCCAACCAGGCCAGTATAACATTTCTGTTGACTTCCAGTTAGCAGATTTCCAACTAATACTGCTCGTTTTAGTCAGACATGCATCAGCAGCTCATATTTTCATTACTGGTGTATGTGTTTTTTCCTCATAGATCCCTTCTCTATCCACCAATCACTTAAGCCAAAGTTAGTGATCCCAGTTATGAAATATGACATCATCCATGGCATCAGGGTCAACCCCCGACCTTTCTGTTAGGTCAGTTCCATGTTCATGTCACGTTGGATGGATGGGAAAGAGATGGGAAGGTTCCCATGGTTACAACTTCAGAGTTCACGTCACATAACAGCTGCTGAGTTGGGAATAATGTGAGCATTAATCACAAATACTGTTTTAACTCAGTTTAGGTTTAATTACATTGAACGAGGTAGTTTGGCTGACATCCATGAGGAGACTATGTTTGCTTCGTTTTCAAGCACTTTTTTAAGTGCCCAGTCTGATGTTGGCGATATTTACACGTTAGAAACTAATGAAAAATAATCATGATACGTCTGACATGACATGAACGCAGCATAAGGGTTTGGTCACTCTAGCATTCACAAAGGTCTTTTCAGACAGGAAGCAATTGATGCAGAGAGGCTAGCGGCCAGGTAGCATTGTGCAGACAATCTGAGCAGATCCGAGTTTAAAGATTAAGATTAGATTAATTTTAGTGGAATCACTGCAATCATGGTCAGCACTGCATGTGAAAAATTTTGGTTTTATTATAATTTTTTAAATCTGAAAATCCTGCCCAAATGCATAATATGTAATGTGTGTAGATGTGATGTGTAGACACCCAAGACCTCCAGCACGACAATGTGACCCTACTTGCTAGGGCTCAACTCAGATTCACTTAACACAGTAGTTTTACAAATAACTAAATAACCTGCTTTCCTGAATGGAAGGCAACGTCATTAGACATAGTCATGAGACTTTGTTCTTGGTTGCTATTTTCTAACATCTAATTAGCAACAACTAATGGTAGCCACTCCACCACCAAGTAGTTACCATAGCACCAAGCTTCCAGCACCAGCCATGGTATTTTCAGGTGTGAACCGTATGATTCCCTCAAGTCTTGAGTAAAAGTTGTTCCCTCAGCAGCTTCCTGAATGTATTCTAAAATGAGCAAGGGTGTGGAGTGTGACTTTAAGGAGGAATCCAATAGTTGTTTTATACATTACATATAATTTCGCCAGTTATTACAATACGGTTCTGCACATTAAAGAAACAAGAACCCCACATTTGAGAAGACATGTGGGAACCCTGATTTTTTTTTTTAAATCTTGGTTACTAATAATAATAATAATTAAAGGCAAGTGACAGTGCTATGAGTATGATTGAATTTTGGCAATGTAGATGTGTTTTAGGTGGGGAACTCTATCAAAAATGCAGTTCTTTGGTGTCCCCCCAGTCCTTTGACACACTATAGCTGTGGTATTGATGCAATATCAGGCTGCTTTTGAACCCCCAACCCTCTTGATACAGACTTGGTTCTTAGGTTTTGGATGAAGCCCTGTTCCTTCTCCCCGACACCTGAACCATTAAAACTCCACCCTGTAAGCCTGTGTGTCTGTGTAGTACGTGTATTGTGTGTGTATGGTTGGGAACAGAAAGCGAAGTGGGGGGTAAAAGAGAAATGGGAGGAAAAAAGGGCTGGTTGTCATAGGCAAACTCTGTTTTTCAAGAAGAAGTCAACCATTCATTTTCCACCACTGAAGGACTGCAAGGAAACACTTAACTCTGTTCTTCGCCTGAAGGATACTTACTTTTAAAGTCCCCCCCCTTGTCTGGTCTCTCTTACGTCGCTCCGCTTCTCCACTGAAGTGTCAATCTGAAGTGAAACATTGTTACGCTTTCGGCTGCCACTCCAGTCCGCCAAGCCTCTTTTTCTTTTTTTGTTTCTCTCTCCCTGCTCGAAGCTTCTACCTCTTTTGCTCGTGTTCTCCCGTTCATTCTGTTTCTTTCTTTTCATTGGTCTTTCCTCCTCCTGCATCTCCTTTCAATTCCCAAGTCTTTGACATAGGGAGAACTGAAACCTGTTCATACCAAATTCAACTTAGGGTTTTATTTGAAAGACATTAATTAATTACTGATATTTAGATGTTATTACTACTATGTATTAAAGCAAGAAATACTTGTCAGCTGTGTGAAACACATATCATAACCCAGAGTATGTGCCTTCACCCTCTCACTGTTTGATCTGCTCAGATTTTCACCCAAGGTCCTGATTTGGAGAGGAGACCATTGCTGTTTGACTGTAAATGCCGCTGCAGCCTCCGGTTGTCAGGTCAGTGGGCAGAATGCTCCATTCCGGCAGGGAGCCATTTGAATTCCCTGCTGTGAGAGGGAACATCCATCCATTACGATGTGACTTAATCTTGTCATCAGCGTGCATAGGTATGCAAAGACCTGACAGATTTGGCCACCGTAAACTGCACCAGTTTTAAGGAAACCCTTGTGTGGTTCAACAAAAAGGCCAACATTATGGACAAAATTTAAGAAAAAA
This sequence comes from Morone saxatilis, assembly GCF_004916995.1. NCBI lineage: Eukaryota > Metazoa > Chordata > Actinopteri > Moronidae > Morone > Morone saxatilis. Next base: position 874,465 of record NW_023339650.1, read on the forward strand.
ATTGCAGCTTTCGCAGAAAGGCAAGATTGCTCACTCTGGGTTGTGAATGGCCCCTTGTGAAGGTGTTCCTGTACAAGGTAAAGATGGAAGAACCTTTGGTAGTGACCAAATATTATGATAGCAGGTCTCACCCTTAAAGTCCAGTGTGTAAAAGTCTTCAGTGTGTAACATTGGCCATTGGATCTATTTGCAGAATGGAATATAATATATCATGTTTTTTATTAAAGTGTATAACTGAATATAGGAATCGTTGTTTTTGTTACCTTAGAATGAGCTGTTTTTAGCAGAGTCCACCATGTTGAACCACCATGTTTCTTCAGAGAATGGACAAACCGAACACTGGCTGTAGATGGGGCATTCAAGTTTTTTGGAGCCACTAAATAAAAAGAAATAATTTAAAATTAAATTTATAGATGCGCTTTTGATTGACATTTTACTAATCTCTATTAACCGATATATGCATGCAGAATCTGTAGGCGCGGGGAACACAATTTTGGTATTGGAAGCTATTGGTTTCCGTTTGTAGTCCAAGTAGTATTGACATTTGACCTGGCTTTGGTTGCGTGGAGGTAAAGTGTCCATGTGGAGACCTACAGAGGTGGAATGTATGAGACAAAATGCAATATTGGAACCCATCTGCTATTGTCTGACGACAATTAAGCTTTGAATTAGCTTTTTCTTAAATGTATCTGTGTTATTTTGCAGATAACGGTTCGTAGGGATAAGCTGAAATTTGTCATCATTTTCATGTATCAAGTTGTTAATTGGACATTAGTCTTGGCCCAGTTATCTGTTTTCTGGATATCTGCTGGCTATACCGGAAACCTTCATTGTCACCAGAGCTTGAATAGTTGTCAGACAATTAGTTGATTTTACAGTAAAGACTGCAGTAGCACATCAGTGAAATTGGAAACCAGTCTAATGAATGTTTTACTAGCTTTCAGTTTTACTGGCTATGCCCCTCACCTTATATTTTATGTCCAGCTTATCATATCACCTGCTGCTATCTCCGCTTAAATTTGGTGTATGCCTGGTCTAAAGTATGCGTGAGGAATGCACTTAATTTAGTACCAGTTTACCAGTACAAGTACCAGTTTATGTGTTTGAAATGGCGTATGCATTGTTTTGTGCATCATTTATACTGTACATCTTTCGAGCTGTGATCACTCATTACATGTGATTTTTTTTTCACTCATACAAATCACATATACACATGTGTATGTACAAACATATCCTTAGGGCTTCTCTCTCTGCACAAACCAAACATGAGCACATTATTAGTATTGTGGCATTTCACCTCTGCCACAGTTCATCAGTAACACTCGCATCACAGCATGGTTTCTTTACAATGCAGATACAAGGTACATTAAAGGTCAGTTGTCCGCACAAAAATGAAACCAACAAAAGCAGCTTCGCACTCCTGTAATTGGATTCATTGTGGTTGCTGGAATATCTTTAGTTTATTTCTGTGATATTGTCCCCATTGTTGCCTTCTGACAAAAGATCAGCTGCTCAAAGTTCTGTTCCATATCATTGTTACATTAAGGTTCTTATACACACAGGAACACAGTTTTTCTCCCTGCCTGTCCTCATCCTGATGTGACCATGGTGATTTTTTTTTATAGGTTTCAATATTTACAGTACTTACTGGTTTATATAACTTGATATAGGAGAGTTGTAAAGACTTTTAGACTTTTAGATTGCATTACATATATAAATGTATCTTACACTTCCATAGAACCTGTCTGAATATGTTGGGGATTCATATAAAACTTGTATATATGTAGTTGCCTGTGTTTTCACGGCATAATCCTAAATTGTATCAAACAATGTAGCTGCATCTTAAAGGACCAGTGTGTAAGATTTAGTGGCATCAAGTGGTGAAGTTGCAGATTGCAACCAACTGAATACTGCTCGCCATATGCACACACAAAACCAGGATCATCAACAGTCTAATGAGGGGCATCAACCATTATTTGTAAGTTCTCTCTTTGCTTAACTTTAGGACCTTTTTGCTTATCTTAATGTTTGTTGGAATCTTTGTTGTTTTGAGTCTGACTGAATCCATGGCTGCACAGATCCTGCACTGCTAAGCCCTCATTTGTTCTGCTTTTGTTTACTTGCAAAAAATGCAAATGGCCCTCTCTAGAGCCAGTGTTTGATTTGTTTGTTCTGGGCTACTGTAGAAACATGGTGGACTCTTCTGGAAGGCGGCTATACACTAGGGCTGGGTATCACCGGGTACCTCGCGATACGATACTATCACGATATTTTGGCCACTATAACGATAATATCATGATACTGTGATTCTGCGATAATCGATATATTGTAAGAAAGAACCTAAATCATAGAATACTGAATAAATATCCCACATATAGAGCATCTTCAGCTGCCAACTACTCAATCATGAAACAGCCTTAAGATTAAAACTACAATCAATTGTCCTATACCTTCCAGCCATGATATGTTGAATCATTTTAGGCAATATCACTGGACAATATTAAAATTAAATATGATGTACATGATCATTTAGATTCTCATACTGCATTATTTTCTTAATTAAAAATAGACACCATTTACCAGACATATCATCTACATAATCTCCTCCTCCTCTTGCCCGTGTACTTGACCTTCGCGAGACATTGTTTGCAGATCGTGAACTCTTTGTCAAGCGTTGTTTCATTATAAGAACTGTAAAAGCAGAAGTGGGCCCAGACTTTAGATTTAAAATTAGATGGTGCATCTTTTACGTGTTTTTCCCCGCCTTGCGCCATTCCCTCTTCTTTTTGTTTACCTTTTTTCTTCTTCTTCTTCTCTATCGCAGTAGACTCCTACCACTCTCATTCATGCTAAGCGCCATCACTTGGAGGCTTGAAGTACTGACGCTGCAAATCAAAATTGTAGCAGGCGTTTGTGAGAGAATCTGTTTAGAGCGGCTGTATGTTTATTGTTTAAATATCGATATTTGGCGCCAATGTATCGATAACGTCCCGCAAGACAAAAATATTCCGCCAGATTATTTTTCTTAGTTCGATATTTTGGCAACACCCCTATACTGTACACCTTGTTTAAATATATGAAACTGTATTTACGTATTTTACACTTGGTGGAATACATTACTGTTCACAAGCCTAGTACTGTATACATTTACAGTAAATTACTGGCAACTAGTACATTACGTCCCCAGTTAAATTACTAAATTCATTGTGAAATGACAGCCGCGTTATACTGGTTAAACCTCAGTAGTTATCGCCCACCATATTACTGTAATTTAGCAGTAGGCTAAAAATTATTGTTAACTGTAGAGTAATGCAAAATCAGTAGCCACGTAATTTTGTTGTAAAATGGTTTATATTAAAACACTTACTAAAGGGTAAAATCTACACTGTACTAATCAAAAAACAATTAAAATAGGCAAAATAACTAGTGTATGCGCAAAGTCAGAATCACATTGCTTACCAACCTTTCATTAAAACAACACCTCCATTCATGGCTTCCTCCGTCATCCAACCCACATTCATCTCTTACTCCAATGACAATAATCCACCGGCGGTTTTACCGCGCAGTTTTGAAAATCCGTTCCTCCCAGGGAAGGGGCATTTTGAAGGAGTGGCAGTCACCGCGGAACGAGGGGAAAAAGGGAGTTAGGGAGAGGTCCGTGGGAGGAGAATGCGTGACATCGGCATTAAAGCAGTGTTTGAATTTTGATAGCCGGTCTGGGTGTTTCTTAAGAAGATCCTCGTCGCTGGAGTTCGTCGGCACCAATTGCTGTCTTGGGAACTGTTTTTTTCCTGTCGGATCAGCTTGTCTCAGGAGTCGGGGAGATCGCGCCGGTTCAGTGGCAGCAAAAGGTCCAGACTCTGACTGACTGATGACTACTTTAAAACTTCGGTACTGTTGTTTAGTAGCCCGGTGTGCATTTTGTGTTTTGTTGTGTTTCTCGCACCGATCGAGAAGCGCTGTATTTTGAGGTTTATTTCCTCATATCTTGTGTTGAGTCTGCGATTTTGGAGTTGTTGTTTTTTGTGTTGCGCATATACTGAGCTGACACTGTCTGGTATTGTGTGACTGTGGGAATACCTGGGAAACTTGACTTTTCCATGAATGGACTGCGTGGAACTGGGATTAGACAGACAGGATTTGAGGGCCTACTTCACCGGCTGCATTCCCTTCTTTTTCTTTTTTGCACTGTGATAAATAATGTTGGAAAATACTAATTTATTTGGAAATCGCATTGGCTGGTTTGGTGTTGATTTTGCTTTGTGGTTATTGCTGTGTTGATCTGCCTTGGTTTTAGTTATTTTTGTGGTGGGGTTAGACTCAACTATTTTGTGTTCTGGTTTTATGGTTTACTTTGCAACTTGACTCTTGACTGGCACCCCCAACAATTAAAATCTAGATCAACCGCGCCACCAGCTAAAAGGGGTTACCTAAATTGACCAATTCAGAAGAATATGGCACATGTCAGTGGTACTCTTTAATTAATCAACTTAAAGAGGAAAAAATAATTGAAAAATAGTGAAATATTATACAAGTTGAAAAAAACAAAAAAATATATTATAGATATATATATATATATATAATAATTGTATTTATTAACTTGGTTTCATTTTCGATATTCTGACCTAATTATTCGGAAGAGCAAACACGAAGCTACAGCAAATTTTACAGCCCAAGCTGTCATTACAATTAATTCATGACTTTCCTGCAAGAAGATTTTAAGTTCAAAGAGGAATCTGAATTAATTACATAATTTGTTATATTTTTCTATTAATTATAACTCAACTATATGGTATAATGTGCCCGTTTTCCCGCCACCACAGCAGGCTGCCTCTGCTGCTCCGCTAGCCAGCAAGCTAGA
>NW_023339650.1:879350-879582 GCF_004916995.1 Morone saxatilis
AACCCGCTCTGCCGCTGAGCCACATTCACAGTATGTCATCACTTGGGTTTTTTGCATGTGGGATATGGGCACGTGTCACCCATATTGTTGAGTAAGAATCAGAGCATGAGAATCATACTAGTGCCAAAGAGCGTCTGCAGTAAAGACCTTGTGAATGAATCCCACCAATAAATTTCACAGCCAAAACCATGTCGGATACGGGAATGACCTTCTTTCACCAGTGTGTGTGTGT
>NW_023339650.1:879802-880579 GCF_004916995.1 Morone saxatilis
GTGTGTGTGTGTATGTGTGTTTCCCTAAAGAAACCAGTTCTTCTTGACCTCTCTTTGACCCCTCTATGAAAGCTTTTGGTCATTTTAAATTCTACAGTAAGTGATTACATTGCACTGATAACTGTGTGTGTGCCATTCTTCTGTGAGTGTGTTGGTTCCCACTGGTCACGGTGTTTCTATCACCAGAGTTTGGAATAGTCTTGGAATTGTTCAACAGTTTGTGTGTGTGTGTGTATCTGTATGTGCCGACCTTGTATCCCTGCTCCACTTCTGGCCTTGCCTGGCTGTTGGGTTTTGGGAGTAGGGGTGAGGTGGGGTGGGGGGGTTGTGCGGTTGGTGGTGGTTGTAGATAGGAAGGGATTCAATAAGTAGTTGAATCAACCCCTCCTCCCCCTGTGGATCTTAGGACGGTGGGAAAGTTCAAATCTGCTGCTATTTTCTATCTTTTATCAGTCTGGCTTATCGGCTGGCTTTCTCGTCTGCATGCCTGGCTTCAATAGTCCAGGGTCTCAGCTCAGGCTGCATGGTAACTGCTCTCTGTATCCCTCCCTACAAACTCCTCCTCTCTTTCTTTCTTTTTTTTCTTCTTTTTGAAACACCACCTGTTCCTCCCCCCTTTTCTCCTCTGCATTTTTATCATTACCAGTCCATTAAAAAGACAGAGCATGTGTGGTATCAGCCGTTTTTAGAGGTTTTTGGTCATAAAGCCTGTTAACAGAAGCAGATTCGTTTATCCTCGGAGGGACCCCTATCATTGGATATTTCATATTATATTCA
>NW_023339650.1:880679-900742 GCF_004916995.1 Morone saxatilis
TGTTATAGCGTCTCTGACTGGGCTCCATGTAAAATTTAAATGGAATTTAAAACCTCCTATTGTTGGTTCCTGTTAGTCTAAAAAGTTAGAACAGGAGCCAGGCCTTCGTTACCAAGCTAATCTCCTGTGGAACCAGCTTCCAGGTTGTGGTTCGGGGAGCAGAACCTCCTCCAGGTTTAAGAGTAGGCGTAAAGACGTTCCTCTTTGATAAAGCTTAATAGTTTTAGGCTGGCTTCAGGTGGAGTCATTTGGAACATCCCTTAGTTATGTGCTATCGGCCTAGACCTATCGGGGGATCTCCCAATGGTGCACTGGTCCTCTCTTCTCTCTTCTTTTCTGCACCATTCATGTCCCATTAATGCATGTTACTACTTCACTTCTCCCCGGAGTTCTTGTGGCTTTCTTTCTCACAAGTTCTCATGGATCCTGGTGGGGAAGCCTCCTGCCATGGTCCTGCTTGACTGCCATTGCTAATATTACTGATATTATTGTTATTACTAGTATTATTACTACAGTTACTTTTATTACTATAATCACTGCTCATTGTCCCCCATCCATGTTGTCGTCGCCATCATCATCTTCATGTTCATCATCAGTCACTACTGTTAGTTGTTGCTACTGTTGTGTCTGTCCGAGCATTTATTAATTAAATTTTCAATTCAGTTCAATTACATTTTATTTGTATAGCGCCATTAATAACAGAATCTATCTCAGGACACTTTTCAAATAGAGCAGTGTACGCCTTATAAAATTATTTACAGAGACCCAACAGTTCCCACTTCCCAATCCCAATTAATGTCTCTGTATTGGCTGTACTTTGGCAATGTTTTTATGATGATAAAATGCATTTTTAGTTGCGTTTCTAATGTGAAGTTTATAACTAAGATCCAAATCAAATATATCTCCAAGGTTTTTTACTTGTTGACTCTGATTTAATGCCAGTGGTTGCAGTTACACATTAAGTTTTTCTCTCTGAGCTTCAGTACCGATGACCGAGATCTCAGTTTAGTCCTAATTGAGCTGTAGAAAATTATTTGCCATCCACTTCTTGATAACTAAAATACAGTTAAAAAGTCCATCTATTGGCCCTGAGTCATCAGGCGACGCAGCTATGTAAAGCTGTGTGTCATCAGCATATCCTCCTGATGACGTTTCCAAGTGGTAGCATGCAAAGGTTAAAAAGGGGTAGGACCTACAATTGAACCTTGGGAACACCATAGTTCAGTTCATAGCTTTTAGATAAGTCATCAGTGCTCACAAATAATTCTCTGTTGTTAAGATAAGATTAGAAAGAGTACCAGAGAGACCAAACTATGAAGTCTAGTTATAAGAATGGAGTGATATACTGTATCAAAAGCTGCAGTTAGATCAAGTAGTACTAATACACACAATTTCTTCATGTCCATATTGCACCTAAGGTTATTTACAATCTTAACCAGTGCTGTATCGGTGCGGTGCGTTTATAAAATCATTTAATTGATTAAAAACAAACTTCTCTAAAATGTTACTTTTTTTTAACTTTAACTGTCTTATTGTAAATGATCAACTGTTCCTGGAATATTTGGTAAATGACCAGTAATTTATCTGTTCTCCATCCTCTTTCTGCTTGACAGTTTCACTTTAATTGTTTATGTTCTTGTTTCTCCAGGGAGGTGCCAGATTTGCAGTGATCTTTTTGTCAAGGGTTGACCTCCGTACACTGTTAAAACTATCGACAATAAAATCACAAGAGGAGGGTAAAATTTCATGTAAAAGATTTGTGAAATTTGCAGTCATTCCAACTCCACTTCCAACTCGGCGATCTTCTGCCCGAGATAGATGCAGCTCCCGCAGCCCAATGGTGAGGTGAGTGGAGCCATGCCTTAAAATCCAGACATCGATTGCTAAAATCCGTGAGCCAGTAAAAAGATATGCTTAAAAACAATTAATTAATCTAAAATGTTGTATTGTAAAAAGTGACTTAAAACCAGATAAACTCAGCTTAAGCCCCTTTCAGGCAAAACTGATTCTGGTGTGCAAAAGTGCAAGTTACCTACTGCAGCTTTAAGAATCACAGTTTAGAATGCATGGAATTTCGTCTCTCATTTTTACTGTGTGCTTGCAGTTCAGATTGAACTGAAGGAAGTATTAATGTGGCCAAGAACCCCTCCAAGTTACTCCACAACTGACAGAGAAAAATCAAGACAGTACGCCGGAGTTTGATGCTGGCAGCATGATTAATTATTGAACCTCGTCTAATTCGAACAGGACTTAACATACTCTGTGGACTATGATGAGAGCAGGTAACCTTCAAGAATTATTATACAAATAAGCCCACTCATGACATTTCTAGGCACAGGTATCCACTCAGCAGCAGTGGGAAACAGAGCTTACGCACAGACTCATAAAGTCCAATAATAAAAAAGATAAGAAGCCACTTTATGACAGGACAGTGGCACTTGCATTTGCTAATAGGAGCCATCACTCAGAACAAATCAGGTACAAAAAGGAACATAAAAGGAAACTAGTGTTATTACTTGCAGCAAAAGCAGCATGTTTCAAGCTTAAGGAGTTTCTTATAAAATTGTTATCTAGCCATGCAGATAGTTTAGGTTTCATTTATGGAGGCTTTGCAATAATGGTCTATGAGAGCTTTGCCTTCATCACATACCTAATTCCATTCACCTCCACTGATGAACTGTCTGAGACATATTTATGAAAACCTGGAGAAATAATTCCAAAACTATCTGCACTGATCCTTGAAAGCTTTTCCTCGGGCCACATCAAGCTGATGGGGGTAGACAGTCCAAGAACACGTCAGATCACAGTGCTCAAAATTAACCCAACAAACTAAGTCTACAACTAACAACCTACTTAAGTTGTAAGTTGTAGACTTCACATCCTTGAAGTGCTGAGAAACAATTTAAATTTGCATATCTGCAATTCCATAATTTTTTTTTTTTCCAAGGTCAAAAAATGGACTTCAAACCACAAGTCTACAATAGTAACAAATAACCCAAAATACTATCAATAAGAACTAAGACCAGTTATCCTAAAACCACTAATCCCTATTCAGGAGATCCAATACATGCTATCATCTGAGAGTTTCTAAACTCTATACAATGGATGGATCACTGAATGGGCCTTCCAGGACACAAGCTAGGGAGCCAGGGAGTCAAGGAGCCCTCTGGGCACTTGCAAAATGTCTCTCAAAGACAGACAAAAGACTACAAAGCGACACAAAACAACCACAAACGATGCAATATGTCCACAGAAAGACCCAAATAACTGCAAAGAGGCAGAAAAGAAACGCAAAACAACCACAAGCAGACGCAAAGCAACAACAGAATTGCAAAACAACCACAGAGAAACTTAAAATTACTACCAAGAAAATGTCTGCGCCACAGGCTTTTATACCCAATCCAATAAGACCTCCAAACCAAATGGTCAGTGTCTTCCCTGAAGCCCCGGTTCATGCTGCCTGCTGCTGCAGTGGTGGAATATCTTGGTTTTTATTTTGGCGCCCTTGTTAACAGATTACAGCAGTCACACTGCCAGCCTGAGTCACTCGTCTCAACTACAGATGTAGCGGCGCTTCACTGGAGAGTCGAGGTCTCACCTATTTTTTTCCACAAGCCATTCCTATCTTAAATAGACTGCTAATAGTCAGTCTGACACTATACCAGCAACATGTACACCTTTCACTATAGTTTCAATGTCTATATCTGTAGAATGTCACTGACATGGAAAAACATAAATGTATTTTTTAAGTCAGAGACTTAACACCTCCTGTATCCGTTTGATATTAAAAGCTTTCTTGCATTCCTGTAGACAGAATCCATGTTAATGGGACTTTAATTGTACTGTATTATCAAAGGCAAACTCAGTATAGAAAGATAGTGCTGGCAGCAGCGGGAACGCTCTCGGTACGGTCAACGTCAGGCGTCAGAGCTGCAGCAGTGAGAAAGCCGTCACACACTGCTGAGGTAGGCAGTGTGAACGAACGGTCTCTGACTTAAAAAATTGGCACAACAAAGTTTGTTAGTACTTTTTAAAATGAAAACACATATTACTGAATAGCCGCATCCTGATCTGCCACCCCTATAGTAAAGGTTTGGTTAAGGATTGTAGTGCCCATGTAACATTATTACACTACTCCAACAATGCTCCTCAAAGTCTTAATTCACACAACTGCTAGAGGAGTATGTCAGGAGAAAGGGGTCATATTAGGCATTTGAAGTGAAGTATTTTTCCATGGGAAGGACAGTCTTCTACTTTCTTTTGATGCTGTTTTTCCACAAGATTTTTTTTTTGTTGGTTTGGATCTAACACTTGAGTATGCATCAATCAGGTTGTGTGTGCAGAAGATTTTGCAAACAGCATCAATTAATTTGGTCAAACATGATGAATCTGTGGTATTTCTCTTAGTGGGGTTAGGATGCTCCTCTCTGCTGATACCACACTTTGTGATTTAGGCTAATGAGCCTGCATAATGGCCCAATTTTACATACTAATCTGCTGCTTTACACACTGTGCTAGCATGAGTCACTTTGGATAAAAGTTTATTTTTAATGTGTCAAAAAAAACCTACAAAATTAAAAAGGGGTCAGCGTTTTTGTGTAATTATTATCCTGGCCCAGTTGTTGCTGTTTAAAGACATGGTGCTGAAATAAAAGCAGCAGGTGACAGGGGTGACACAGCCAGTTCTCCCTAATGCAACCCTACAGTAGCTGATAAAGATAGGATTTAGCAAGGAAGTGCCAATTATGCTAATTATTTTTCACTGGCTTGCAAATGAGCACCAAGTTAAATATAATGTATTAAAATCACGGTGCATTTTTGTACACAAGCTGAGAATAGATGGGTGGGGGGCAGAGGGGATGGTTGGGGGTTGAAGATGAAAGGAGATACTTTGGTTACCTAAAGTAGCAACTTTAGTGCATTATGCACATTTCACGAAAAAAATACAGCTTTTTAGCCACATTTGTGATACAATTGAATTTGAGAGAAAAGAAGGGAGGACCAAATTAAAGAGATACAAGGGGAGCAAAGTGGAAATTGATGCTTTATAAGCTGAAGAATTCCTCAAAGGGGAAAAAAAAATGTTGAAGTGTTGAGTCCTCAGCTCCAGAATGCCAAGGCACTGCAAAATTGCCTTCCCTCTTTGCATTAGCTATACTTTGATCCAGAGAAACTTTTAATGAGTGTATCACTCCCTAGATTACAAGCAATCAGTAGTAAGGAGGTCAAAGCTATTAGAGCCATTGTCTCCTGACAGTGCCAAATATCCATATACACCTGGAATGATCAGGGAGAGAAGTGCCACGGAAACTAGAGTAAATAAGGGGTAAATAAGGAATGCAAACAGGATTTAAATGGTCGGAGCAATGAAAACATGAAGTACTTTTTGAAGAGTGAGTTCTGTTCAATAGAAAGGGAGGCTTTGAGGCAATTCTAGCACTGTGGAATTGAGAAGAAAAAGTGTGGATTACCAAATCCGTAAGTGCATTCAACCACCACAAAACACTTTGGTACAGTTGGTCCTAAACCAACAACATATTAAAGGTCCTGTGTGCAACCTTTATGAGGATCTATTGTCAGAAATTGAATATAGTATTCATAGGTATGTTGAACTGCCATGTTTCTACAGTAAACCAGAAGGGACAAACCAAACACTGGCTGTAGATAAACCTAGATGAATTTTCCTTCATTCTGGAACAGGTTGATATTTATGTCAATGCCTACATCCAGGAAAGCTGTTCTGAACAGTTTCACAGACATTTATTTTACACATTTTACACATTTAGCCTTGTCTATGATCTGATGTTGTGATCCTTCATATAATTGATTCAGCCGTGTCTCACTCTATTAACTCTTTATTTCCTTTACATTCATGTTGAGAGTAGCTGAGGACTTTTAAATTGGTGCATAAAAACCTCTAATTGGTGTATAAAATTTAACAGAATGCAGGAAATGACATGTATGACACTCAAAAATTGCATGGGGGAGGCCCTTAAGACCCGCTGCTTCATTTGTTTTCCCCAATGGCATGAGGCTGCTGCCAAGGTGTCCCTGGTTTTTCCACGATGTAGGTGGCAACCTTGTATTTTTGAGCATCATTTAAATAAAACATATGGAGGCTTAGGCATATTTTTGTTAAATCATTTCTAAATAACAATTTCTTGAGCTCATTTGCATGGCAAAACTTAAAGCCGTAACTATATTATTAATGTTGAGATTACAGTAGAACAAGAACAAAAGTGGATAGCTATGCTTGCAGCTCTGTGATGCTAATGCTAACGACAATGAAAATGTTAAAATGTTAATGTTTATCAGGTAACATTTGCAGTGGTTTCTGTCTTAATTTAGCTCCTTAATTATCACTATGCACAACAATGCTGGATGTGTTGGAGTGCTATAATAACACATACTGTATGTGTATACAGACAGCTACAACACAAGCTACATAGCCACTTGTGGCCCTTCATGGAGGCTTCTTGAGAAGTTCTCCTAACAGCTTGTTCACTCCAATTGCATCCACGTTGCATGTGTGGCAGAATGTCTTGATTTTTATCTAGATTTTTTACTATGTCACTATGTGAGCAAGCCTTCAATCGGTTGAACAAGCTACTTAAGAATGAATAGGTTCTTGCGGAAGGCCCATTGTGATTAGTGCATGCCAGTGTTCTAAAAAAAACAGGAAGTAAGTGTAGTTTGGTCGCTGATTTGGTTACTCGATTGGAGCGACAGCAGAGGCTTGAGTCTGAAGCTGAACGAGCAGCTGAGGATAACTTCATTCATTATATTTGATGAAGGCTGTACAGCTTTGATTCACTAACACAGACACAATATGGTATATGTTCTAATAATAACTATCATATCCCTTATCTAGTTGGTAGTGTGCAAGTGATATCAACTGCAGTGTTTAGAGTAAAAATAACCTGTAGACACAGCCAGCAGTGCAGAGGATCAGGTCAGGGCTACTTTGTGGGGATTGCATCATCACAAAAAGGCTTCTTGGCTGTCTGGGCTGGAGTCACTATTATCTTATCAGTAGTGATGGAAAGGTCTTTCAGGGGGCAACTCTCCAATAAAACCTAGTTACTTAGTCCTGCTGAGGCTCAATTTTAAAGTGCTGAGGAAACATCAAGTAATAGTGCTATGATATCATATGGAAACAAACTTCTTTCAGTCTGTATGCACTATGTCTTTGCAAGTATTTGTCCTTATTAGGGGACGATACAAGTCAGAAATTGGTTTTCACATTATAGACACGACTAGATTGGCACACAGTCACGGGTTTGATCTAAATGTACCATGAACCGGTCGGTGCCAATTCAAATTATCTTCTTACTCTCGGGAAGGTAAAAGGTCAACGCTAGTCGTCTTGTGACAGCACATGCTAACTGCTGAGTGTGTTGTAACATAAACACCAAAATGTCGGCTATGATTTGTTTGTCTCTCTGTTCTCTCTGCTCTCCGTTCTCTTTCTTCTGGTCATTGTGTTTTGTCTATATTGTATGTCTGTTAGGGGTTTGTGGTTCTGCCCGTATGTTGTTTCCTTGCCCGTCGCTAAGTGCTGCTCATGGTGGTACTTGTGGGTCTCGTGTATATTATGTTATTATATTGTCTAGACCTGCTCTAATTTGAAAAGTGTCCTGAGATAACTTCTGTTATGAATTGGCGCTTATCTATATATGTATAGAAATGAGATTACAGTGCTCTTGTTATCTATTATGTCTGTGTCTCTGTTATTCTACAAGAAGGAAGGAACGTTGGACCAAAGTCTAGCCATTTGTAAGATCTGTCGGACAGCAATGAAGTATAGCAGTAGCACGACTGGTCTTAACACTGACCTGGTAAGACTTTACATAGTCAGCACAGCAGCGGCCGGTGTGGACTAAACTGTGGATCACCTTGCTTTCACACAAAATGCATTAAATAACCACATCTTTCATAATTCCTGAGCTGTTTTCTCACTCAAACTTAACCATCGCCAAAACCATGTGTATTAATCTTTAAATTAGGTTTCCTAACATACCTAAAAATACTGTAAATGTGACTGCTATTTGTTAACATTCTGATAAATCTACATTTAAAAAGAAATAAAGAAGCTTGGGTCTTTAAGTTTTGTAAACAAAAAAATCTACATTCAAAAATTGGTAAAACTCATTTAATTTTAATAATTAAACAATTCAATTGCAGTGAATTATCTCAACAAGATTAAAGGCTGGCTGGTGAAACTGTGTTAGTTTATTTAAATACATAAACATTTTTAGTTTTTTTTTAATGTTAAGGTGTACAATATAAAATCTGTAAATTAATAAATAAATTAACCAGGTAAAATAATGTCATGTATCCATTGATTTTGGCAGTTTTGATTGTCCTGGCACAGTGATTCTTCCAGACTTTGCGGAAAATATTGTAAAACATAGTCAGCCTTCCAACAAACACATGCAGATGCAATTTTAGAACTGATTTACTTGTTTTATGCTTGTTGACTTTGAGCAAATTGGCCACTGTTTACAACAGTCGTTGTGAGTTTACTTTCTCAATATCGATTTATTAATGTTTGCATCGCTCTCATTGTTGCGGTGTCCCAGGACCCAGAGCAAGGTAGGAACATCTGTTGCTGGGCCCGCGAGGCCATCAACATCCCAGCTTTGCCAAAATCACTTCTAATGTCAGCACAGAATGAATGAAGCCAAAGCAGCATATGATGGCACTGCACAGCATGCAAATACACGTATCTGTCCACATAAATATGAGCGTTTTTCTCTCACTCTTCACACCACGAGTGTATTTACATTATTAAGAGTCCATCAGTTTCTTAATTGTCTGCTGTTTTCACTTCCCTCTGAGTCCTGCCTACAGAAGGACAGATGCAGCCATTGGACTATAACAGTGCTACTTGGCAGATCCAGCTGAACTGACAGGCACCTAAACAGGCACCCTGCAGCACTTCATGGAAGCACACAGCCTCTGGCTTGCTTTCCTCCCCTGTCCTCTTGCCCAGTCCTGGGTGCGGTCTGCTGTCCAGTTTGGTGCCAGTTATATACCCCCTGCTGCTAACTGTTAAACGGTATGGCTGTGGTCCATGCCAGCCCCTCTGCCCCTTATGCTCAGTCATGCGCCAAATCATTTCCCTTAGCTAACAGCTAAATATTTTCAGGGGTGTTTTTTCCTGCCCAGATCTGTTCTCATCAGTTTTGTCGGTACACTAACAGAAGTAACTGAACTAGACTCAGGTTAGAAACTTTATAGATGAAGAGCACAAAATGTTTTGGTGGTTTTGGATTTTAGGTCAAAATGAACTCCTAAATAACAAGAACTATATGTGTTATAGTAATATTATTGTACATATATAGTTAAACTAATTAAACTCATGGTCATTTTGTTCTTAGTTGTAAACATGTTTTCATGACTTTATGCAGAATAATATTTCTGAAATAATACCATACAGTTGAGAAAGATCCAAGATTGTTGTCTTGCTGGATTTGGCTTCTAGCATCCCGGTTCCCTGGTTCACTACTTACCAATCATGTGTTCAAGCCTATCCGGTCTAGCCGCTGAGCCCCGTTCTGTTGCCTGCTAACGGCAGATACAGTTAGCAGCAGTTAAATAGCGTTTAGCTGCTTTAGCAAGTAATTAAGGCTATCTGTCTATCAGGAAACTCTGTAAATTACAGAGTTAAAGCTGAACAACTAGAGGGCAACAAAAGGAAAACCAGAAATGTTTCACCAAAATCACTGAATAAAGTTGTTAAGTTGTGCTTTTGTACAGTAATGAGTGAGGCTATAAAGTATATTTTCATGATTATCATGATAATATTGTGTACCGCTGTTATTTTGGCAAAGCTAACATTTTCGTCCCATGCGTATAATGTGATATATCAGCCCTCAGAAACAATCAAAAGTGAGAAAGCGTTTCATTGGATGCAAAATTTGTCCCAGAGTGCAGGATGACTCATCAACTACTTTTTATGGTACAGGAAATGACAAACCCTAAAATACCATCAAGAATAACCGAAAATATGACTTTTTTGTCATATTTGGGACAGATACTGGCTTATAGGTGATGTATAGTGCTAGACATATGTGATAAAAAAAAATGCAACATTTTGACTTCAATAGGTTATTAATATGGAGCAATGTTCATTCCATGTGGTTGTTCTTACATCCTAGCCAAAGCTAAAATCTTGTGTCCCCAAAGTCCCGTTTGGTTCTTCCCTCTAGCAAACAGTCACTGACTCTTCTCTGGATTTTTTTTTCTCTCAACAGTAATACTCCCCCTCTCTCCCCACAGGTGGTGCAGATGGTGTGACGGGAACAAACACCGTGCAGGGGCTGATGGGACTGCAGGCAGACGGTACACCATGGCCGGGCGTCGGCCACGCCAAGCACGCCACATATGGCCGAGACACACTGGTGAGTGTTGTCTGAATTACCACTATACTAGCTAACCGAAGCTGCACCATGCCCTCCCTGAGGGCCCGTGGTGCCAGATTGGTGGTAGTGATGGCAGTGGAAGGGATGCTGCTTGTGGGTAGAAATGCATGTGAGTGTGGTTTGTGTGTGTGTGTGTGTGTGTGTGATGGTGTGAGGCAGTGATGCTGGTCAGTTTCTGTAATAGCACTGACAGATGGAGCAGATTTGATCTAAAAGTGGTCCTAATCTCTACCTCTCTCTGGGGTGAAATGGGACAAAGTGGACGAGGCAACCTCCACTCGTTGGCTGGAAAGCTGCTGGAAAGAAAGAGCTCCGAGCTTTTTGTTTGATTTTTTTTAACACTCAAACAGTTATCAAGTGGAACAAAGTCTGCAGACTATGGTTTATGTTTGTTCTGTGTGAACAAATTGACTGCTTGAGAGAGTTTAGAGGAAGTCAGGGAAGAAGAACAAGTCCAGTAAAAGTCGGCTGGATTTTACTGGCAGCCGGATAGAACATGACATAGCACTGAGCCTGCGCTTTTTTACTTTGCTGTGTACTTGTCAGCTGAAGATTTTCCATAATGTTAAATTCCTTCTTTAGCTCCAGGACTTTTGTGAGGATCCTTTTTTGAAAAACTCTGTGGTATATTATTGGAATTAAGAGAATACACTTGCTTGGCCAACACAAAGAATAAATCAATTAAAAGTTCATATTTATCTGTCATATATAAATTCATAAAAAGGTTAATAAAATAACACATTTACAGTAGTAAGACTGTTGCAGTCTGCAGCTCGACTTCATTATACAGACACTTGCATGTGATACAGGCGAGTGTCAAATCAACAAAATCACTGGCATTGTCTAAATTAGCCACGAGCAATGCAGCACTGTGCAACGTGGTGCACCATTTTGAGCTGAACTTTTGTTAGACGACCTGTTTCTATCTATTGCTCTCACTCATGTTGGAAGTGCTGCATATGGATGAGGAACGGTTCATTCTTGGAGTTGAAATTAAGTTGGATACCTTCTCATTTAACTACAGAAACTGAAACAAGATGGCAGCTAGTTGGAGAGAGTTCGCCAGGGACTGATAATCATTAACAACAACCTACTTTTTGTTGGCTATATTTCATGTCATTTTCAGCAAAAAAACATCTAAATATAATATACATAAAACGTGTGTTTTCTGTTTAAAAAGTACAAATCTAGCAACTAAACCAGCTTTTACTTGACTGGCACTGTTTACATTGCCAGTCTGTTAGGTATATGGTTTGGTTACATTACAACAGAGGTGCATATTTATGGATTCAGTAATGTGGCTTCAAACTGGATATAAAATGTAAAGCAGCCACAACACTGACGAGATATATAATTAAAAAAAAAATCTGGGTTTCCACATAAATGGAAACATTTGGGATAACGTAAGTACACAACTCAACAACATATAGAACATAGCTCTAGTGTTTGTAGACATTTTAATGATATTATAGAGTTAAGTTTGGTCGTGATGAGTCTAGAGACATGAACTTGCAATGATGGCAAGTTGAATCCTCTGTAAACTGTTTTGTGTGGAGCTTCACACCTTTCCATTTACTTTGGCTGTGCTTCAAAGTAAACAACCCAATGAATGGGACACAGCTTGTGTCCATGCTTTTGATGTCCCCTGCTAAGCCTGGTATATCAGCAGTGATCGCTTCCAGAGTTTCTGAGTAGTGGCAGGAAGCATAACCCATGAACAAACCTTTGAACGCCGAGGTGCTCAGTGTTGGGACTGTTGACTCCTCTGTATGTTGAGCACATCATTGGGGTAATTACAGACATTATACAGGGTGAATGCCATCTAGGAAGACAGACAGGCTCAGTGGTTCAGATCTGAAAACCTCCCAGCCAGAACCTGAAAATAGTGCAGCACTTGTGTGTTTGCGAAACCCTTTCCTGGATTTCACTTCACTTGTCTCAGTCTTGTTGACTGACGTGGCAGCAACTGAAACAAAGCGGATATGGTTGCCATGGATTATTGACGTGCAGTGGTGAAAGAGAGGCACTTTATGAGTCTGGTATAAAAGGCAAAGCCATCGACTGTTCAGTCGATGACAAGAACACAGTGACCTCAAGGCTCATCTGGAAAAAATAACTCAGGTGAATTTTTTTTTGGGCCCTTTTGTCAGGCTTTCATCCAGTCAGTCACTTGTGAAGGATCATTACAGGATATCAAGTTAATGTTTGATAATGGAGCATTTACAACTCCAGATGCACTGAATTTTTTTGGTAATATTGTGGCAGCTGGGGTGCCAAAAAAACATTGTAAAGTAACAGAAAATAACTGACTCGTACAAATGCAGTCATTTTCTATAATTAAAATACAGTTTTTAGCTTTAATTTTACCTAAAATATGGTCATTTATTTAAATGTTAAATAAAGATATTTACACATGTAAAAACAATGAAATTACCTATAAATACAGGCGAACACTGCTATAATACAAATAATCAGGCTTAATCATCATTTTATGATTATTATTTACAGATTTTCATATTATTTTACATTAGACATATAAATGGAAAATACAGAAAAATCTGTAAAATGAAAAAACTTTCTTTTACAGTGTGGGAAATTTGTATGTCATGTAAAAACAATTAACTATTCATACAGCCTAAAACTGGAGATTTTCTACATTTCTATATGGAAAAGCAAAAGGCAGACAGTTTTGCTTGGCAGTCTCCAGCCTGGCCAGCCAGCTTTTGCTTTCACCAAACAACAAAAATATTATCCTCCTGCTGCTTTTGATACAGCACTGTCAATAATTCATAGGCATGCTCCATTCTTTTCCTCAACATAACTCTCATCCCCAGTTCACAATAGGAGCAGGGCTACCGCAGCTCTGATGCATTCTTAATGCTATTTATGAGTTTTCTGTGACAGCAGTGTCAGTGTGAGGCCGGCAGACTGGGGTCGGCTACCAGGTCCTGGAGAAACTCCTCGCTTCTTTGTCTTTCTTTTCTCTCCCTCAGCTTTCGCCACTTTTTTCCTACTACCCTGTTGCTTTTCTTTTCTTGCCCTTCTCGCTCTCCTTTTATGGTTTTAGCTCATTTTCTTCTCTGTTGTTAATTAGCTCTCTTGTTCTTCTAAACTTCTTCTTCCCAATTCCATCCTGAATCCTGGCAGCAGGGCAGGGAAAGGAGGGAATGACAGGGAGACGGAGGACATTAAATATTGATGAAAAAGCTCTTGCAGCAGTGTTTTATGTAAGCAAAACCTGCCAGGTGTTTTCCAGCAGGGCAGCCCAGCTGACAAACAGCACTGGGTGACTGAACCTGGATACTGCAACTAGGCATAGACCAATATGTTAAGTCTCCCTGTTAGTTAACAAGTCAATTCTGCGCTGAAGGTTATTTTCTGATTATGGTTATTCAATATTTTCATGGCTCAGCACATAAATCATTCCAGTCTGTTGACAACAGCTTAAGAGGTTCAGTCTGAGAAACATGCAGTACCTTAGCTGCTAAGTACACAGTACACTGGTCTTATTGCATTAAACCATCACATATCTTACCAAGAAGAATTCCAATGTTTTTTCTAAGTTCCTACTAGCTTACCGATTTAACCGATATTGTGATTAGTAACTTTCAGACTTGGTGGCTGTTTGAGATAAATGATCCCTTCTGCTTTTGATATTGTCAATTGCATTATGATTTTGCGCCAACCATGTAACCATAGCATGGTTTATTAGGGCCAGAGCAGCAACCGCTGTGAATCCTTGTTGAAAAGCAATGAATTATTGTTTTTCTTTAACTGATCCAATGGCCTAGGCAATACAGTTCAAATTAAAACCGCAAGCAGTGATAATTGGGCACTCGCACTCAGTGCACATCAGGTCACGCACCAGTACATCATGACAAAACCAAGCTACGAAAATATCACAGAAATCACATCACAATCGCCACACAAGGCTCATTTCCTGTTGCCAGTAGTTGACGCTATGACAGCGACTGAATATTGGCACTTGGATGTGTTTAGGCCAGGGCTCTTAACAAACTTGTGAAGTTTGGGTCCAAATGGATAATCGGTACTGCACTTAGGGTTAGGGTTTCCATTGCCATGTCAAGGCTGATATATGAAGGCATGCCACGGACACGCTATTCAATTAATATTTATGAGGAGCACAACCTTAAATCCTTAAATCCTCAAGTTAAAGAAAATTCATGTGCATCCACGTTTGATGCCACGCCGCGGACACGCCCTTCAACAACAACTCACCACATATCATCAACAATATGTTTTGCATTTTCTGACCAAATTTCAGCTGGATCTGATCAACCTGCTAGGAGTAGAACATGAAGGTATAAAACATGATATTTCCTGTTGCCAGTAGGGGGCGCTATCACTATATCTGAATATTATCATGTAGACGTGTTCAGAGCGGGACTCTTATAAAATGTGTGAAGTTTGTCTGAGATTAGACCATGTACAGTAAAGTTATGACAACTTCCTTTTTCATGGTGAGTCGTCGAAATTGGACGCCACAGGCACGGCGTGTGAGGCACAGTTACAAATAGAACAACTTTCAATGGGAAATGTCTTTAGATTACAGTGTCCAAATGTGAAGTCGATCCGATCACTTCCCTAGGAGGAGTTTGTTAAACTACAACGCCAAAAATGGCCACTAAATCCAAATTGGCCGACTTCTTGTTGGGTTTGGGGTATAGCTCCAAGAGGCTTTTTTACTTGTCTGATCATGATACACAAGTGTACCAATTTTCTGATTAGGGGGCGCGTGGCTCAGCCATTTGGCGGCGCCCGTGCACGGGTACAAGAGAATACGTTAAGTTTCAGTATAGGCCTCCAAAACTGCGACTGAAGAGGCAGAAAAATATTACAATTTCTACAGATACAATAGGACTTTCGCACGGTCAGTGCTCGGGCCCTAATAAAACAATAAATAAAACCAATGTTGTAAAAATCTTCCAACACCATTGTCAATGACCCTGAGCTGAATATAGGCAGTCTGTCCAAAAACACTAATTCATCTAACTTGATGTGTATGGTTGCACTACAAAAACAGCCCTTCTAGAAACAAAACAAATATTCTTAAATATAATAAATTTTTCTTGTATTGAGCTAAAGAAATCTGCCAGTGGCATAAACCAGTTTCCTTTGGCTTGAATTCTTAAAACTATCTTAAAAATCTAACCACTGACACACTGTAATGGACCTTAAAACTAGAAAAATGCCAACATTTAAGCAAGTTGTGTTTATTACAAGCAATAAAAACATAGCTATTTAAGATTCTTAAATTAAGTATTTTGGTCACTTTAAGTGACTTTGTCTTAAATGAAGGCACCAGAAGCTTATCTTCTTGTTCTTAGAATTATTTATCTAAATAAGGTACTAAACAGCTGCTTCATTTCCAACACTGGGACAAGACTACTTACTCTTAAACTGAAAGCAAATGGTCTTCCTCTTAAAATAAGGAAAATAACCTTGTTCCTCTGCTGGGATATTGGAACTTTGTTAAATCTAGCTCAATATTAGCTGTAATATCTTATTAAGACAAAGTTGGATAGATTTTCTTTAAAACCATATTACTTTTCTAATAAAACAAGATTTTTGTTTTCTTTTTAGACAGAAAACAAAACAAATTTCCCAGAAACAAGGCTTTTTTACTTTACTGAGATTCCTGTTTTGCAGTGTTAATTTAAGACTGATTTTCGTATATCAGATAACATCCAATTTAATGACAGACTTTGAATGCCACACACACTCATACACAGTCACTCACACAACCAGCTTTCTGTACATGTATTTACCAGTTCTCTACCAAAGCCAAACAGACACAAATGTCAAGCAGTGTGTTTTGAAGTGGAGCTGTGTATAAAGTCCGACATTTCAGCAGGGAGAGCACGCTTCCTTTGAAATGTATATTTCATGTTTTGCCTCACAATGTTTGTTTTTTCCCTCTCTTTGTTCTACAGTTAAGTCTTTCTTATAATTTTTTTTAACTTAGTCACCTTAAAGCCAGTGAGTCAGACAGGCAGACAGACTGGACTTTTGATCAGTCCAGCTGGAGATGCACCGTGCATAGAGTTTGCAAAAAATATAGATGTTGTAGCTTTCTGACATATTTTCTTGTTGTTTTTACTGCTAGTAGCAGGTCCTGAGGTTTCCAATCACTGTTGGTTGGGGGGTTGTAACATCTCTTTTTGCAACACTTCAGCATCTTGACAAGACCTGGTAAGACTACTGTGAAATTGCAATAAAATATGGTATGCATCTTTATGGTTTATGGTTAAGAGTGTGATTCATAATATTCTCAGACCCCCAACCTGCGTTGTTGTGCCAGCATCAAGACTACATTTCTGCTGGTTAATTGTGGCAAGGAAAAATTAGACAAAACACTTTGCTGTGGATATTTATAGCACAAGATGATTTTTGTTAGCTGATGATATTTCCCCAGCAGTTAAAGAGACAGATCTTTGGGCAAATTTTTTCAAGAGTACTCCAAATGAATAATAATGTTAGTCTGTGGATGCTGGGTATGGTAGCTCTTTGCTAACATACCAATTATATGACCCTAAATGGTTCCCTTAGGTCAAAAACTCTGCAGGTTTAATGGTCCAGTGTGTAGGATTTAGTTGCATTTAAAGGTGTAGTTGCAGATTACAACCCCCTCACCTTACCCTCTCATTCCAAGCACGAAAGATAAACTATGATGCCTAAGAAACAATTATTTTTTCTGCAGTCCTCACTGGATATATGTAAACTGATTTGTTGGCACATAGTAATAATATCTTAGCCATACAATATCAGCTTCTTCCTATTACCCGTTATTACTGAAACCCACTAGGAGAGGGGGTAAGAATATGGAGATGAAAGAGGCATCCGTGCAGAAAGTGACTCTTTTTCAGCAGTGTTAAACTGAGCTTCTGACAGTGAGAATGTGAGTCAGAGAGCTATAGGAGTTGAGCTGGTTAACATGTTCGCCTGCTTGCCAGAACATGACCCACCAAGTGTTATAGTTAGAAATGTTAGGTTTCCATTCAATTGCATCTCCGACTTTTATTTGTTTATACGCCCATTCATAACAGAAGTTATTCTCAGCGACACTTTTCAACACCTCGCGCGCGCCGCGGCTCTCTCACGGCAGCGGACTACCGGAGGGCCTTCTCATACCTCCGCCCGTCATTACTAAGATCATCCTTTGCAGATCAACCGACCCACCCTACGTAAAGTTTCGGAGCGTTGCATTTCCTTTCTGAGTTTCCCCCCTTGTTCTCCTCTGCTTGCCCTACAATTGCGGCGGCGTTTGTACCCAACGGTCGCTACGGTATTCCTAGTTTCGTTTTATTTACTCCTATGTTTTAATAATTTCCTTTTTATAGGAGCGATAGAATCTAATGTTGTACGCAGTGAGCCTGCAGCACTATTAACAAGATTATCAATTTCAGAGGGACTAAAGTTGTTATAAGACATATATATTATATTCAGACATGGCATTGAATTAAACACTGATGGAATCTCCTCCTTAAATTCATAGGTCCTCTTTAAGCACTGTGTTGAAATCATGTCATTTTCAGCAGTTCAGTGGTGGCTATATGTGTACTTAACTTAAGTGCTAAACAGTGTATACTGCTATGGCTAAACTCTTCATACTAAATGTGTTTTCTTTCGAGTGCACTGTGCCTTTTTAACTATATTATGTTGATATATGTGTGAACAAAGTGCTGCATCTATACTGCATTGCTAAATGTATTATTAGACATTGCACCCACAGAAATTGGATAGTACTGTACATATAGTAGTACCTTGCTGTTGCATAATGCATTGGCATCTTTTAGTCATAGTTTATAACTTTGTTTTGTATCTTATTTGCACAAAATAAGTATTCTCCACAGTTATTTGACAAGACATAAATTAAACTGGCAGTGATCCAGCCAACTGGGTAACAAGCTATGCTACAGTATTTACAGCCAGCCTCATTAGTCATACATATGTGCAGCAGCAGTAAA
This sequence comes from Morone saxatilis, assembly GCF_004916995.1. Taxonomy (NCBI): domain Eukaryota; kingdom Metazoa; phylum Chordata; class Actinopteri; family Moronidae; genus Morone; species Morone saxatilis. The sequence continues at coordinate 899,095 of NW_023339650.1, forward strand.
CATAGTGAAAATATTACCTTGTTACTTGTTAGATTAAAGTGTGGTGAGCGGTAAACACAGGGCCTACGATTTGGTGAGTTAGTTCTCTTGGCTTTAGGGTTATTATTGATAATTATGGATACAATGCACAAATGAAAATGTATCACAGTTAGTATAGTAATAGTCACAGTTCATTTATATAGTATTTTTGTCTCGGTGCTTTTACTTTACTAGGCTAACACTAGCCTTTTACTGTCTGCACTGACCTTGAGCTTGAAATCTAATGCTGAAAGAGCCCAACCCTGGTTTGCAATGCATTTACATTATGCACAAATGCAATTATACTAACTATTAACTAACTAACGTAATTTGTCATTTTTCAATGCAGGGTTGTATAATTGCATTCAGGTTGTAGTTCCCTTAATGCTACTAATAAGAACCAAAAAATATATGAACACAAATACATATATATATATGTATATATAGAAAAAAATATTGATAAGTCATAAAAATAAAATAAAAAAATGCAAGGTTAGAATTAACCTGGCTGTGGCTGGGTGCTGTATTTTAGTATCCTTTGGGCTCTGAACTGGCACCTCACCTCACCTCACTGATATCACTGATGCTTGGAAGTTACATGTTAAATTAGCTTGCCCCAATGTGGCTAACTAGCTCGCTACATTTCTGTCAACCATCTTTTTTGGCCCAGAATAGTGATACGTGTACATGGTTTTGTTATTGGTTTTTTGTAAGAGACCCCCTTGTGGCAGAAATGTTGCATTGTACGTTTCAATTCAAGTCATCCACAAATTTCAGTCTGAAAGGTTTTCTTTAGACGAAAGTATACCAAATTAACTCCAGCACGAAAACCTAGCTGGTTTTGTTATGTTAAAATTCTGAAACAAAGACAGGGCCATGTTCATTCTGGGGAGAGACATTACAATTACTACCCCTCTCATTAAACCTCCATTAAATAATTGTCATAATGTCAGTGCACCAGTCTGGGCTTTGATCTTGCTGAATATCGATTGAGGCCAGATAATAAAAATGCTGGCTGCAGACTGTGGTCTTTATGAAAAATGGTGACAGCAGCCTCTGTCTCATAATTCAGCCCGAGCAGGTGTGCAGCCATTATGAATTCCTCATTATGACAAATAGAAGTACACTTGAAATAGGAGCACCGGTGCACAATTATACATTACCAGGAAAAAATAGCTCCCCGATGGGTTTATGTAACCAAAATGCATCTGATAGAGGTGTGTGTGCTTGTGTGTGAGAAAGCCGAGCTGGATTCTGTTCTCTGTAAAAACAAATCAGAATGGCATTTTCTTCTCATTTCCTTCACTCATTTCCCTCCTCTCCTTTCCTTTTCTCTATTCTCCTTCTCCTATCTTCTCCTCTCCTTCATTTTACTTTCCACTCATCTCCTCTTTGCTGTTTTCCTCCTCTCCTCTTTCCTCTCCCCTCCGTATCTACTGCGCTCTCTTATCGTCCTTTCCTTTACTTTACTTTCCTTCTCATTTCTTCTCTACTTTCCTGTAATTATTTCTCTTTCTTCGCCGCTCCCCTACTCACCTTCTTCTTCTGCACTTCTGTCTTCTGTCTTCTGTCTTTCTATCTGCTATTACTTTCATTTTGTCTTTTCTTTTCTCTCCTCCCTTTCTTGTTT
>NW_023339650.1:900861-902429 GCF_004916995.1 Morone saxatilis
TTTCTTCTTCTTTTTCTTTTCTTTCCTATATTTTATTTTTTCTCCTCTCCACATTTCCTAATATCTCAATTAATTGTTTTTCTTTCTTTTAATCCATTCTCCTATCCTCCTTCCCTTTACTATCTCTCCCTCTCTTTGCCTTTCCTGTACCTGTTTCTCTCCCCCCCCCCCATTCTTTGTTCTGCTGCTTTCTTCCCCTTTTCTCTCTCCTCTGTTACTTGTCTTTCCTTCATTTTTTCTCCTCTCCCCCAGCTCACCCCTGCTCACCATAATAGAGTAAGTGGCCCATATAAACCTGCCTGCAGCTCCCTGGGGTGCTGCTGGTGCATTAGGCTTTGGGTGATGGTTTCTGCCTTTTCTCTCTTTTTTCAGCCTCGCGCCTAATCTCTATTCCAGCAGACAACTCCCTCCACTCCCCACGGATGCTCACTTTAAAGTATTTGGGAGGCACAGTCCAGAAAAACAGCCCTTTTTAGCCTCTCAGAGACAGTCCAATATCTGCTCACTCTGCCTCGGAGGGGATAAAAAAAATGTGTTTTTACTGTTTTTTTCTTTCTTATTTTTCTTTTTCATCTACCCAGGGTGATCTGATCAGAACCTTTCTGTGACAGCAGAAACTTTGAAGAGAGTTTTGCCAGTGGTGTTAATAGCAGGTGGACTTGGAAAGGTAGGGTGTGGAGATTTGGGGGAGGCATCAGCAGCACTGTAACTTCCCAGCTGCTTCGTCGACAGATCTGTTCAAGCGGAGGGCACAGGGGTTATGTATCCACTGGCCGAAAAGTACTGCACACATACACATCACCTACTCCACCACCTCCCTCAAAACAGATGAGCTCTGGGTCCATTACCTCATCTGAATGTGTTTGATGTAGAACTGTGTCAGACAGCCACCAAAAATCAGACATTTCAGAAGCCCACACTACTTTTAACTCAAAGTAAGCTGCCATTGTCCAGGCCAACACCTGATTTTGCTCATGACCCTGCAAGCGGATTGGTTTACCATATTCAGTTAGCAGCATTATTGCCATTTCATGATGTTCAGATTAAGATTTTTTGAAGAAATCCTGAGGAAAAGCTATCTTTCAGGTGATATTTGACATGTACAAGTAATACAACATGTTTACTTTAAACACAAATTATGTACTTTAACAATATAAGTAATAGATTAAAGTTCCTTTACGCTTCCTCCTTGCCACATGATGTGCAATACTGTAATTGGCTTATAAATATCTAATGAAAGTTTGTGGATTCGGGTGGAGTCAGGTGACATGTTAAGTGTCAGGTAATCATAACTCCTCATCCTAGAAAAATGTCCATTGGAATAGCTGGAATATTGCATTGCCTATTGCTCACCTAAAATTGTTGTTTCAGAAAAAAATTGAGTGTACTGTTTAGCTGAAGTACGAACTTGTGTGTGACGAAGCAAGTCGCTATTGTTTCCTGCTACAGAGGAGTCAAAACTGTGCAGCCAAGGAGAGCAGCTCAACTCGCAGTGTGTCACCTCCGCTGTCTCAGACAAACTGTTATGGTGACGGCCACGATGCCAAAGTCAAGGCTTCAAAATGGTA
>NW_023339650.1:902529-905216 GCF_004916995.1 Morone saxatilis
GTTCAGTGCATTTAAAAAGTGCCATTTTGAATTGCAAAATGTGTGTAAAGCAGAAAATGTGTTTAGAGTTTTGGAGACTTGAGAAGAGGTTTTGCTCTCTGTGTGTCAGTTTAAATAATTGTGCTATGCATGTCATTTTAGTGTGTTAGCAATTGGAAAAAAATTTAATACAGACATCTAACTCCAGAGGTTGAATCCTGATGACTTTGGCAAAACTATTGGATGAATTAGCATGAAGTTTAAAGCTCCTCAAGAGATATACTGCATTCACTTTGCTTAATGACTAAACCTGTCAAAGAACACACAGACACACACAACCTGAAAAAGTAATCACACTCCCATCAGCTTCAGTTGTACTTTGTGTTCATTGGCACATGTTAGCATGTTAACACAAGCTGACACAATGAAGTAAATATATACATGAATCAATTATATATGCACTTATATAAATTTACCTTCTCTTCTTCTGAATGGTATATTTTTGTGTGTCAATGCTGTAATACATAGTTTCATTTATTATATTTTTTACAAGTTCCAATGCGTTTACAAGTGTGTGTTTTTTCCTGGTGTGTGTGCATGAATGTGTGTATTTGCAAAATGTCTGCCACATGTGTCACAGTGTATGTGCCCTGGTGGTTTTTGAAGTGCTGTATGTGTTTGCTTGCATACAAAATGTGTTGTGTGTGTGTGTATGTGTGTGTTGCAGCTGTATGCAGGGATGGGCTGTAATAAGAGTTTTGAGGGCCTCCTTCAGGCAGACACATCAAAATGCAAATGGAAGAGGCAGCCATTTTCAATCCAAGACTCAATGCTCTGATGTATTCTGAACGATTGTGCTGGTGTGAGAGGCTGTGTTTGTGACTGTGGAGCCCCTGCAGCTATAAAGTTTAAACAAGCACATCATGTCTTTGGCCACATTTTCATTTTGCTACACTGTATAATTCTTGTTAAAATGTAAACAAACTGCTTCGTAAGTAGTTTCTGTTTGGCGCTGCTGCGCCGTAACAGCAAAGCGATACAAACAACTTGATATTTCACCAGCTTTTGCGCCAAAAGTTCATCTTCACTGAACTCTCACTTTAAAATACACTGACTTCTGTGAAGCATTCCCCATGGCATTTCAGTCTTGACAGGAGGCCACATTTTGCAGAGGTCACATTTAACCATAAAGAATACAGGATTTTCATGACTTCACAGTGCAGTCATTCCAGGTTCAGAATCTGGTGTAGCAAAATGGTGAGTGTAGCTTCTGGTCAGTCAGTTTTCCTTTCAGTAATTGGTATTAAAAAACAGGCAAGTGGTTATTTTTCTTTTTCAGGGTCACATTTTTAAAAAAAATCATTAGATTTTTTTTAGTTTGACACATATGATTGTGTATGCTGCATGAGGAAAAACATTAAATAAAATGTTCTGTACAGCTTGATGATGAATGACTGTTTGAAATTACTGCAACATCAGAAATCAGAATCAGAATCAGAAATACTTTAATAATCCCAGGGGGAAATTATATACCTGTCACCTGTCTTGTAAACACAGCCTGTGCTTAATTATCCTCTATTAATCTATTTAAACTGAAGTTAAACCTTGTTACTGTAGTTAAGTAAAATACAGCACAATATGATTGTGTGCGCATCCAGCTAATTAACATTCAGGGCTTAATTATATTTGCTTAAAGATGCAGTTGGTGGTTTTTGATCGGGTGTAGTGGATTCTTGTAAATGCCATTAGGAGCACTAGGAGGAACCAGATTTTTTTTTACAGATTATCTGTCTCATTTACTACTGTCAGGATATAGTGAAATTTTTTTTTAGCAAATATGACAAAAATTTTTTTTTATAAAAGTTACCTATTGCAGTTTTTAAGTTTTTTGTTTATGATGGCATACATCTTTGTGCCCAACAATTGATCGATTCTTAATGTTAATACGAAACAACTAAAATCAGAGTCTGATATTGTTCTCTACAACTCTGTATCCTGCTGACATTTAAAATGAAAGCCAGGTGTTTTGGTCATTGGTTCAGTTGTGTGCACACTATAATCAGTGTTAATCTCTATTGTACATTAAACTGTGAACATTTTATAATAATGTTTATTCTGAATATTATTCAGAATAATAGCCAAATGGACAGACTGAAGAAACACAGCTTTTTACATGTTGTTTATCGTCTGAATGCAAGCAAATTGATTACAAATGTAAATCAAGTAAAATCAAAAGACGAACTTAATCCACAGTAACCAATACTTCAACAGTTAATGTTACTACCAACAGTTACTCTCGCCAGCTGAAATCCTGAGAGCAGTAATATGGACCACAGTAGTATGTCTAGTCCCAAGGGCGTTTGATGCAGTAATGGTGAGCCCCCAATGGATACAAAATGGCTGACTTATTGAACGCCACCTTCTTGTGTAGTAAACTCCCAAAATGTCTAAAGGGGAGCTGAAAAATGTTTTGACCCCAAAGCAAATGAGCCAGAAAAACTGACTGACTTGAACCAATGGAACCCAAATACAATAGACTTGGTAATCCTCTTTAGCATCTATTAGAGAGGGAGAGTAGATGCAAGAATTGTCCATATAGGTGAATGTGCTAATTATGCTAATTGTCCAACATACACGTGTTAGCATCCAGCAGTTCTTGGATTCTGGGGACCCATACCTTAGCCGCTATAGTTAGCCAGCCCCCAGTA
>NW_023339650.1:905316-908025 GCF_004916995.1 Morone saxatilis
TAGCAATTGGAAAAAAACTGTAATAGCAATACATATAAGTATCCATCCAATAGTTGTCAAGATATTTCAGTCCAGGCCAAACCGTCCATCGTTGCCATCTGTACAGCCATGCTGCTAGCGTGACCTCAGTTTCAGAAAGGAAATTGCAAGTGTGAAAACACTCTTACATTAGGAAAATGTTGAGAGCTTGACCACAAAGTTGAAGTTGTGGTGAGGATCTGACTAAGGCTATCTTTTGGGAAACATTTCAGAGACACATTTCAGACTGTCCAATTAATCTGGGACGACTTATCCATCTGGGGACCCAATTTGGAAAAAGCTGATTTTATACTCAGTGGTTAAGGTTAGGAAAAAGTTGGGGTTAGTCTCCATGTCTGTCTATGTAATGTTAAAGTGACATAATTATGTGTGTGTACATTTAAGTAGCATTCATTGGCTATTGCCATAGATCATACAGATGTTCACATTTGATATTACAGCACACTGTACTGAAACAATCTGTTTTATGTAGTAGTCATTTTTATGTTAAGTTTGTATTTGCCTTTTAGATCATGATCATACATTCTTAAACCACAGTTGTTGTATGTGCGGTGGCCAGGATTGATGGTGGACATACTGTTTAAGTGAAAGACTTAGACACCTGAAGGGGGGCGATTGTCCTCCCTGATGCCCCCATGCTCACAAAAATGCAGCAAAAGAACCATCGTGGGTGCCCCTATGGTAGATAAAACATGATAATGTGCCATCTAGAGTGCCCTTCCAGTGGAAAAAACACAATAATGCGCCCTCTAGGGTGCCCTTCTGGTGGACAGAATATCGTAAAGTACCCTCTAGGGTTCCCTTCCAGTGGAGAAAACACAATAAAGGGCCCTCTAGGGTTCCCTGCCATTGGAGAATATGTGATAAATCACCCTTTAGGGTACCCTTCCAGTGGTGAAAACATGATAAAGTGCCCTCCACAGTGCCCTTCCAGTGGATAAGACACTATAGTGTCATCTACTGTGTCCTGCCAGTAGTGAAAACATGATTAATCACCCTCTAGCGTGCCCCTCCAGTGAAGAAAACAAGACAACTAAGCTGTTTTCACCATAAATGCAGCACATCTTTCTTCAAGCTTGTACCCTTTTTAATTTTTTTTTTCACCCCTGCACCTCAACAGCGTTTGCCACTGCAGAGTTGACCTTTAATGCTAAAGTTGGTATATACCTGGGTATTCGCACCACTGTGCTTCTGCTCAAGACATATTTGGCAAAACAAATGTATGGAATATAAATGTAATTTCTAAAAGACAAGGTCATCCCTACCCTTTTCTTTCTCACTGAACGGTCAGCAGATTCTAAAGGGTTCTATCAGCTACACTATGTCTTTCTTTACTTCTTTCTTTCTTCTGAAGCAAGAACCCCTGCACATGTACAGTATTTTATTCTACGACTGGTTATGTGTTTCCCACAGTTGAAAGAGCTGCTTTGCAAAGGATGGCACAATTACACTCTCTGTTATGATTAGTAAGTTATGATTGTAGCTGCTGTCAGAAACATCTTGCATTTTTTCATAATGTGAAAGACGCGGAGCCATCATCATCTTGTATGGTTCAAGAAGTCACAAAGTCATAATTCAGATTCCTCTTGCCTGAATAATATGCAGCTGTTTGTGTAGAGACATTGTTAGAAGTTGAAAAGCATTTTGGACATGACAATATGGGGAACACAGTGTTAGGCTTATTATCATTTTACAAGCATTCACACAAACATAATAGGCATTGTGCAAAGTCAAAGGGTGACTCTGTTGTGGAGTGAGACAGTTTACTTCAGTGTGAGAGATGAGTTAAGAGAGGACAACTCAGTACAGCAGAACTTTTACATTTTGTTTAAAGGTTTCAAGCAATTGTTGTTAATTAGTTGTAATCTGCAACTTTACTGCTAGATGCAACTAAATCCTACACACTGGTCCTTTACGAATTAAGTGTTTCTTGTGATTTAAGAGCATTACTACCTAGAATATGTCACTGTACTCCCTTAATTCTCTTGGATTAAAAAAAAACAGCAACGTAACATAAATATAATGTTATAACAGACCTGACTGACATTCATACTGAGACACAGGAATATCTTTAGTGTAGTGTAGTGACAATGATTCAAAGGTGCAGTGTGTAACATTTAGGAGGATCTGACCTTCACCCATGGACCCATGTACATGCATGGTGTATATGTACCTGCTAAATTAACACTAAATAAGTCAATGGAAGAAATGGAATATAAGATTAATTGGTATGTTTTCATTAGCATATAATTACGGAAGGTGTCTTTTATGGCAGAGTCAGCCATGCTGAACCACCATGTTTCTGAAGTAGCCTAGAACTGACAAACCAAACACTCACTCTAGATAGGGACTTTAAACGTTTTTCAGGAGTCTCGCAACCACCTACACACTTGGCAGAGCTGTATTCAAATGGTTACAATCTGTAACTTCACCACTAGATGGCTCTAAATACTACACACTGGTCCTTTAATAGTGCTGAATATGTACAAATAATAATAGAAATATTTGATGGTGAATATATCTATATATGAAATATGGCAGTACTACTACTATGACTAAAAATATTAATGGTAAATGGACCTGTACTTGTATAGAGCCTTTCTAGTCTTCCGACCACTCAAAGCGCTTTTACACTACATGCCACATTCACCCTTTCACACACAATCACAC
>NW_023339650.1:908125-920765 GCF_004916995.1 Morone saxatilis
CTCCTAGTGCACCTAATGGTATTCGCAAAAATCTGCCTGAACGAAAATAACTAATTAGACCCAAGAAAGATAGTTGCTTAAAGCTAGGAGCAACTAGGAGGAGCCAGGGGAACCTAATTTTTTCACATATTATCTAGCTCTAGCTCACTTTAGGGTTAGTTTCAGTAAATATGACAAAAAGTGTTTGTTTAAAAGTTACCTACTGCTTTAAGAAATTGTATTACTAATAAAGAAGCTGCATCAGATAAATCCTATCAAAGATGGAAAATACCAACTAGAGGTTACCTCATTTAAAATAAAAGGCTTAATATATAAAACCCCTGAAGAGAGGGTTAAGAAAACATTTTTTCCTCTTTTCTCAATGTATTTTCTCTTCCTCCTCTCTCTCCCACGTGGCATCCTCGCTGTCAGTGAGTACAGTTAAAATCTCTTCCTCTCCCAGAGGCTCTGCCCTCAGAGGTGTTGAAATGCACTGGAGAGTATCCTGGCCCTCTGGTCTCTCTGGGAATATAATAGATGTTCCTGTGCAGGGCCTAATTCTCAAAGTTCCTTTCTGACAAAAGCATCTTTAAAGCCACTAAGAGTTCTATCTTTAAGAACTTACCATAAACCTGTCCTACAGCAGTCCCACCTCAAATTAGATCCTTCTAAAGCTGCCCTATTATACAGTAACTGTCACTGCGCTGAACCAAATATTAATCCCTACTTTTACATGTACATACTTTACATTAAAGTGATCATCATGCTGGGATAGATACAATTATCTGTCTATATGATGAATTTTTAACAATCATACAGACTTAATAGGCTTGTTTTTTGACCAATTCTGCTGTTTTAACCGCTTTGTGAATATATCTTCAGGTCTTCACTGTGCCCTTATGCTGTTTATATCTTAAATAATAATCTAAAGTTTAAAATTAAGTGTCATTTCCATATTTCGTTTAGTTTTTGTTTCAGTATTTTTCACAGAAATGAATGAAATTCTGAGATATAGGTCTACTGTATATATTCTTACAGTTTTCTTACACCTCTTAAAATCAAGAAGGCCTTGTGACTCACAGTGAAGCTTTGATGACCCCTAGTGGAGTCCCTTTTTCTCCACATTTATACATTTTTCTCTGTGAAAGTGAGGTAAGACATTCAGCTTATTATTGCAAACGAAAAACAAGTAGATATAATATCCAAAAAAATAGTCTCCGTAATGTAAGGTTTGTGGAGTTGAATGTTCTAGAATAAACATAAATCTATGCAACTAAATCTGCTTTAAAGCTGCAGTAGGTAATTTCTCTAAAAAACTTTTGTCTTATTTGCTGAAATTTTCACTATATCCTTACAGTAGTACATGAGACAGACAATCTGTGAAAAAATCTGGGAATGAACGAAAACAACCAATCAGAGCCAAGAAAGATAGTGGATTCCTACGATTCCTAAGGGGCTCTTTCACAAAAGTGGAATTAAGAAATCTGGGCGGCTTGATCTAGTCTGCTCAGAGCATTTTGGATTAATATGTTTCAAGAAGGCTAAAATAGGCTGAGGAGGTGAAGCTAGGTGAAACCAGGTTTAAGTGATTTGGATAAATGGACGTTTGCAGCTTTCTTTAACAGACCACAAGATTGATCAGATTTACTGATGCAGACCATAAAAGTCGATTACAGATTTCCTAATACTTAATGGAGAAGATGCATTGAACACATTTTGCATAATGGAAGCTTATGTAAAGCATATTATGTAAAAAAGAACATTCACTGTAATAAAACAGAGAGAAAAAGTGTAGCAAACAATTGCACCTGAATGAAAGTTTTTGAAGCGAAAGCGACTAATTATTAATCACCAGCATCTTTTAATATCATATGCCTTTATATATATTCTTGATAAACACAATATAAAAGTAACAATATCACATGAGTAATTATAAAAATAATAATGGTCCATGTGTTAAAATAATAGCAGTAGACTACTTGGCTGTTAGCATGGTCTGGAGCAGGCTAGCAGGTTCTTCTTCCAATGACAAATAAATTTCATCATAAACCTACACAACTGTGAGCATTTGACTCTAAGCTACAATCAAATTTCATATTATCATTCTTCACACAAATTTGCATTAATTTATCTAGAGTTCACAGAGGACCACAGTCAGACATCTCATATGCTCATGGTGGTACTGTTGGGTCTCTGTAAATGTTAAAAGGAGTTCGGTCTAGACCTGCTCTATTTGAAAAGTGTCCTGAGATAACTTCTGTTATGAATTGGCGCTATACAAATAAAATTGAATTGAGAATGTGAATGAAAAAGGTGTGTGTGTTCTATAACGCGGGTGTTGGTAGAGTGTGGACAGAGGATCTCAACTCCATAATTATATCTTACCACTCATAGACATGATTCATAGCGAGTTTTTAATGAAAATATTTATAGCTTTTTCCACCACAATGACAAGTATCAAGCAAACAGTACACCATACACAATATGTGAGTGTAAGCCCACGTCGCTAGATAGACTTTCCAAATCAAGCAGTTTATTAAAAATATATTTAAACTCACCAGAATACAACTCACTACTGACGTTTTCAAAGCAACAGAATCTGCTGGTTGTTGGTAAAAAAGTTAAAAGATAGATAAAAAAGTTATCCAATACCTGAGGAGGTTTGAAAACAAATCTAATTTAATGAACTATTCCGTTTACTAATTTTACACTGCAAAAAATAATGGGAAGGGTGAGCTCGCATGACTGACAGAGAACCTTCACCACTAATCTCAGGACAGTGACAGCCTGATTAGCCTATGTTGGATACCAATGTGTGGGTACTGAATGATATGCTACTGAGCTCAGATCAGTGTACAGACAGCACTATAGCTACTTTCAGTGATAATTATGGGGAAGCTTCCCCTAGCCTCTTAATAGCACCACCTCTGCCACTAACCCAAAACTTTGGTATTTGATGACGGGGAATGAGACTCAACAATCAAGTCTTTCTTGGCTCTGATTGGTTGTTTTCGTTCAGGCCCGCTGGATTCTTGCAAATGCCATTAGGAGCATTAGGAGGAGCCAGAGGAATCTGTCTCTTGTACTACTATCAGGATATAGTGAAAGTTTCAGCAAATATGACAAAAAGTTATTTTCGTTACCTACTGCAGATTGGCCTTTTACATGTTTCAACATGTTATGACTTCTCTGTTTCTCCTAATTAAAAATAAAAAAACATAATTTGTTAATTTTAATCAGTTTAATTTAAATTCAATGTTCAGTGTTCAAAGGTCAGAGACAATGCAATGTGACTGAAAATAGAAACTTCTGTCTTTGTTTCTCCTCAACAGCTTGTGGCAACTTTTACTTTGAAGTTTCTCTCCTCACTTTTACCTCTGTGCCAGAAAGAAAAACCAAGAACTTACTTAAACTCTATAAATATTGAATTGTTTTTTCATCAGATGAATGTTATTTTCAGCCTCCCTGCGTCACTACATGTAACACAATGATTAAGAGAGAAATGTCACCAAAGACAGTTGTAGATAAGAAGTCAAGAAAACTTTCCTTGCTGTGCTGTTTCTAAGGTAACCAGCTCCTGATGACGACCTTTACAGTATGCCTCCCACCTCACTTTGGCTAGGCTAGCAAAGTTTGTCTCCGACTTTCAATTAAAGGGGCACTTTGTTCAACTCAGCCTCTCCCACTCTTTTCAAGTTTAATAGTTACAGTTTCTCACTCTTCCTCACAGTCGCTGTTTATTTGCAGTCAGAACTCTAACATTATTTTTTTTTAAGATCTTTAAACGGAATAAAATTTAATCAGTATAAAAGACTGATAGAAACATGCAGCATGTGTATATTAAACCTCATTACCCGCCCACATAATTTTGTGGGATTTTGTATGTGCAATACAAAGACCTGGCAGGGAAAGTAGCAAGATAAAAGACTACTAATTACTGCAGCTGGTTGTGCAGTGTTGTATGAAATAAGTAGTGAAAAGTTGAACTGTTTAACAAGTCAACAGTAGGATGTTTGCAAGTATAAATACACACTGGACAAAAAGGACCTGTATCGGGAAAGATCCAGTGGTATACAGGTTTATCACATCATATCATATCATATTATACCCTATAAATAAAAAATAAAAAAATTAAATAAAAAAATAAAAAAGTTGAGAAAATTCAAAATGTCAAGGCAACTATCTTCATTAAATGTCTGAGTTTTAAGTCATACTTAAGTTGTGAAGTAAACTAATTATAATTTACTTTTCTTCTGTACACTTCTTTCTTTTAAGAAGTAAGATTTTTTTCCGTTCAGACAGAGCCCCCAGAATTCCAGCACCATCATGCTGCTCATGATGATGTCAAATGACTGAAATTGATTTAGGATTAATTGCTTAAGTCTTTTTTTTTATGTGTTACTCAGTGCTCAGGAGTCAGGACTGCCAATATGGCAATGGGCATAGCTGACTACACTGAGCTTCACAGCAGCTATTCAGAAGCCTATGGGTGATGTCAGGGTCACTTTGTCAATTTTTTTAATTATACAGTCTATGAGCCACACACAGATATATAAGTCAAAAAGTAAACCTTCATAGCACAACATGGGAACCGCCTACAATCTGGTGAAATCACAGAAAATTAGGATTTTCTACAAAACGTCATGTTTGTGGTCAGAAGTAAAAACCAATCAGCTCTTGGATCAGGCAAACAGCAGGCATTTCCCATCATGCTTTCGGTGGAGAGCAGCCACAGTGCCTGGGTTTGAAAATTGCGGCCGCCTCTATTATCGTAATCTCAATATGGCCAAAGGCAATATACAAAGCACAGGAAGCTGCAAACGTAAAATGTGTGACAAACAGCATTATTTTGCAATCATATCACAAAGTATGTCAAAATAATGATTTTTTAATAATATCCCTAACAGCCCTAACAGTGAATACAACTGTTCAAAATCACTGAACAAGCCTTTATATATCACAAATAATGCCTGATAGGGTAGCGTACTCCTCCCAGTAATTTCACATGCTCATGTAAACACAGTCAATGATCCAGGAGCTGACTGTGCTGCGCTCAAACACCCGTCAGACTTTCCCAGAGCGAAGGAGGAGAAAAACTGTTTACACTGTCCCACTATATCAAACAGCAGCGACAAACACCGGAGCAGTGCGGATCAATGAGGAGAGTCGATAAAGAAAGCTGAATGTGTGCACTCAATATGCAGAGGGAGACTCAGAGTGGAGACAGCTGTGTCTGTGAGTGTAAGTGTATGTGTAGGTGTGTGTGTGTGTGTGTTTGGTATGCTGTAGTGGGAGTGTGTGTGTGGTGGGGGAGGTGTCGGGGTAACACACCCTAGCTATATTCATATTCAAAGCAGCCCAAAATATTAATAGGCATCACTGGTTGCCCATATGTTATGTTTCATGCTCATCCTGCCGGAACATGTTTTAGCCATGCATTGACTAAAACAGCACACATCATTTATTGATGCACTACAGCCTCTTCAACCACTTGCTACATGCTTTAGCATATTGCTGTATTCCACTGTGTGTTTCTGTGGCACTAGCTCCAGTGCATTTGTATATGAGCACGTGTGAGTGCATAAATATGTGTGTTGTGTATTGTTGTGCGCTGTGAAATGCAGTGGCAGAGACAGTAATGTCACCCATGGCTGATTCCTTGTATAATGCAAGGGCGGACGGTACTGCACGCTTTTGGTCATACAGAAGATAGCTCGCCGCCCTAGCCAGTCACGCACATCTGCTCTCAGCTCACTCAACTCCGCCACGTTCTGATTGGCTGCAGGATCTGGCTCTGTGTTCAGGCTGAGGACTAGTTACTGCGTTCCAGTGTCAGGGGAGGACACCGCATGATGCACTTTACTGATGATTCCTTAATCCCAGTTCAGGCGAAAGATTTGCAACGAGACAAGCTGAAACTTGTAACTACTTCCAACATGCTCGTCTGCAACATTCCCAGTTCGCAGCAATGCAACTAGATGAGACAGTATGTCACCTCCAAAGCAACGACTATGTACTTCCATTCTAACTGTCAGATTTTCAAATTTTGTTGTTGCCGGATATAATGTGTAGCGTAATAAAATCTAAAAGGAGGACAGTGATAGTGAGCTACTTGCTGCAGATCCATTTTATTAAAGAAATGATCAAAACTCTCAATAAAATTTGAGGGCTGAGAATTTGGAGCCATGCATGGGTGCATGAATACATTTTAAGGCTTGTGTCAAACAAATTGATCATGTGATCCTCTATGTCTTGACTTTGCACAAGCTGATTGGCTGTTGAAACAGGTGACATACCATCAGCCAACTTCAGTCGAGCTGAGACAAGCAGTTTTCCCTACAGTGTTCTGAAACTGTTTTGTTTCGTGAATCTTTGGTCTGAACTGGGATTGTCCTCAAAATCTCCTTGGATGGGTCAGAATTGAATTTGTCACCTCCAAATACCTGGCTATCTGGCTCGACAGTTAACTCTCCAAATTGGTTTCATCTATCAAAATACAGCATCATTTACCCACTCTACAAAGCACACCTTGGTTAAAATTACAATTCTCCCAATTTTGGATTATGGCGACTAAATCTACCGGTTTGCCTGTCTTCTCAATATACTGGATGTCATCGAGCATACTGCCATCCGCTTTGTCATTGGTGCCCCTCTCAACACTCAGATCTGTACAGAACAGAACAGATCCACTGATATCACTTAATTTATAAAACTATCACTGGCAAAGCCCCTCTATACCTCCACTCAACGAAAGTAACTGCAATTTATGCTCTTATGTTTGAACCGGATGAAGGATTTTAGTGAATGGACGTCTGGATCTTAAGTTATCAGAGAACATCTTTTGTCTGCAGCGTGGGAGAAACAAGTAAGGGCAGAGGCCGAGAACCATCCATCCCCCAGATATTTAAGTGAGCACACCAATCAACTAGTGAGGACGCGTCTGCTCTGTGAGCTGTTTAGCTTTTGAGACTTCTATTAAATTTTTTTGCCTTTCTTCTTTGTTTTCCAGATATACTCCTTCAAAATTCTCTTTAATGTCTCTAATGGAATTGTAATAATTGACCAAGGAACAGTTTAATATTGGAGGAACATTTTCTTTCCAAGCAATAGCATAGCAAAATACATTTCTGAATTTTCTTTTAAAATTTTTAATCATTAGAGATGTTTGTCTCCATCTTTTGTTGCTAAGCGCTCCTCGCTGTGCTGATTTTGTCTTGCCAGAGATCAGCTGTCAGTCAAACAGCGTGGCCAGTGCTGTGACGTCAGCCTTCTTGGACTGCAGACAGAGACACTCTCACTGTCACTTTGACCATCTGCTTCAGTTTATTTCCTGGCTTGTGCTTGGATTTGCTGTTTGTTCCAATGATAATTCACTGCATGTTCTTTTCTTTTTTTTATTTTACAATGGGAGAATCTGGAGTGGTGACGATGAAAACAAAAATAAGAACACTGACTCTTTGAGTCTTTCTGCTTGTTAAATCTTAAATCTTTTCCACATTTTTTTTGTTGTCAAATTTTTTTTCGCCAATAAAAAAAACCTTCTTTTCGACATGTTCCAGGCGATGGAGGCAGTTTGCCCTGCATGACTCCTCTCTGCTCTCAGGGCCCTAATGGCAGCCTATAAATGCCTATCTGCTGTAATCCAACGGCAGCTTTTTATCCCTGAGTGGCTGCTGAAAGAAGAGAACACACCAAATCCTCCTGCTCCTCTCTGCCGTCCTGTTCTCTCATTCCAGCTCCTGGTGTGTGTGTGTGTGTGTGAGCAGAATTATTCAACAGAGGGGCTGCTGGCGTTACGTGCAGCGGCTGTTGAAGGAGGAGTAGCTGGACATACACTCTCTCTCACACACACACACATACACATACATCAATATCAAAACCCTGTCAAAACAACTCAACAATGATGAAACCCCAAAGATTGATTCTGTGTAGGTTTGTGTGTGTGTGTGTGTGTGTGTGTGTGGTGTGTTGTGCTGTGGCAGGTACTGCTGCCATGAGTGCTTTCCCTCAGTGGTTTTACATACATACAGTATATGTGTGTCTGTGTGGTCAGCTATTGGTAAACCAGTATCATTTACCTTAGATATAAAGTAAGTTACTGTCTTTTAAAGTCTGGATGAAATCAAAAATGCCTTTTTAATCCTTTGAAGTTACATCCCCAGTCATATTCTGCCCCTTTTTAACAATGTATGCCAAACCATTGTGCAAAAAAAAGTATTTTTTTCTTCCTGTAAAACACTTATATCACTGGTATTTTTGTATGGCAGTCGTTCCCAACCTTTTTCCTTAAGGGTCATTTAGTAAACCGGCCACCCCTGAGTATGTGACACATTTCATAGATAACACAATAACTGCAGGAAGTTTGTGTAAAAACAGAGATTGATCTGTGAATATTGATGAGTTTTCCTGATATTTTTAGTAACTTTTTTATTTTTTTTATACAATTATGTATTTTTTTATCATTTCTTTTATCACATAACAGTCATACAGACTTAATAGGATTCTTGTTTGGCAAATTCATTGTTTTCTTGCCCTATCAGTCTATTAGGTCTTTGTTGTTTTAACTGTGTAATTTTCTAATGCTAGGGTGCTCTAGTGCTCTAATATTTCAGAGGTCTACCATAAGTGTTAGTACTTTGTTTTTATGTTTGGTACCTACATATTCAGTGCAGTTGCAAGAATTACGTTGTAGTCTGTTTTGAGGCTTCAGCACATTTCTTTTAACATATTTTTGTTATTAATTATGCCTCACATTTTGTGCACATATACAGATTTTCCATTAAGCGAGGCAATACCTGAGGCAAGGCAGCAATCTAAATTGTAATTCCTTTGCTCTATTACACAAGGATATGTTATTAGCATGCTCCCATATACCTCCCCCTTTAGCTTCATCTATCTACACTCCAAGGTCTTGAGCCCAGGTTTTGCAGGATTTCCTCATTTACTTTACTGGACTTGTGAAGGGCCTCATAGCGCTGTCTTACTATAAGCCTATTGCTACATATTTTGTAGTATTAATATTGTTATGTAATGGTAATTGTAAATGCGGACTGTACTCGCCTGTAATAGCGCCTTTCTAGTCTTTTCGGACCACTCATGCGCTGGTACCGTACATTGCACACGTCACCCCATTCACACACATTCATACAAAGTCAGGATATAATGAAAGTTTTAGCAAATATGATAAGTAATTTTTATTAAAAAAAGTTTGATTGTGGATACAACCTCTAATTTGTAGAAACCTTGTGAAATGTGATTGAGGTAATTTTTTTTTTTTCGTTTAGTTGATCAAATGACTTAAAATAAGTATTTCAAAGATTTTATTTCCCACAGAGAAAACTGGTTATCTGTCATACCTGGAAGAAAATCAGTTTTTTTTTGTGTTTTTTTTTTTTGTATTGTAGTCACTGGAGATAAAACCTCAGTTCTTTCACATTTCTCAAGCATATCCCAACCCCTTAAAGCTGCAGTAGGTAACTTTTAGAAAAATAACCTTTTGTCCTTTTGGCTGAATTTTTTTGTGTCCTGACAGTAGTACATGCGAAAGATACAAAGATGCTTGATTGTTAAGTCTCATTGCAAATGTAATTTGTGGTCTCCTGCAGCCCCAAATAAATGCATTTATGCAGAGGTTGGAAGTTGGTTTTCTACATATTTTAGGGTGACACGGTGCATTTTATCTCATTCAGAACCCCATATGTGTAATCATGAAACTGTGGAATATCTTATAATAATAACTTTTTAAAACTCTTCTTATCACGTGCATCCATTATGAAAAGTGTGACTATGAAACATTCATAGTATAATTACTGGAGAAAAATGCTATGCTATTGTGAAATAAGACTTGACTAAGGAAAAATGACTACAAAGAGAAACAAAACTAATTCAGAAATGAAACAAAAAAAGGAACCTCTGTTGTTGTGAAAAGAACATGCTTTGGATATTACTCAGCTTTCATGGTTTGTGTCTCAGAGCAGAGGTTAGCTTATTAGTACCCATAGTTTGAGAATTAAATTTTTAATTATCACATACAGCTGTGATTTTTGGCTGTGTACTGTCTGTTTCATCATGAAGTCAAAATGGCAGAGGGAGGAAGTAAGTCTCCATCACAGAAACTATCCGGTGTAGTGGACATCATGCAACAAAGTAACTGGACCTATTTTTTACACATAAAGTGATTGTTCTAGCATCAGGTAAAATAACCACTTTACAGTTCAAATTAAAGCTGTAGTAGGTAACCTTTATAAAAATATCTTTTTGTCATATTTTATGAAACTTTCACTATACACTGACAGTAGTACATGAGACAGATACTCTGTGAAAAAAGCTGGTTCATCTGGCTCTTCCTAGTGCTCCTAAAGGCATTTGCAAGAATCCACCAGACCAGAACAAAAACAACCAATCAGAGCCGAGAAAGATAGAAATACACTTTTGGTTGGTGTCACAAAGATAGTTTATTGTTGAGTCTCCTTCCCAGCATCAGTATTTGACAACCTGCGAATGATACTTAACAATCCTCCATCTTTCATGGCTCTGATGGTTGTTTTCATTCAGGCCCAGTGGATTCTTGCAAATGCCATTCGGAGCACTAGGAGGAGCCAGAGGAACCTGATTCTTTCACAGATTATCTGTCTCGTGTACTACTGTCAGGATATAGTGAAAGTTTCATAAAATTTTTCATTTATTTCATAAAAATGACCTTCTGCAGCTTTAAACCCTATAGTCTATCAAACCCCACATAAATGTTGTTTGATTAATGCAGAATATCAGTCCACACAGACTCTGTGAGTGTGAGTGTGTGGCTGTCAGGGCGAGGGAGTGTGCTGGCTGGCTCTTTGTGATGTGAAGGACAGGCGACACGGCGTGAAACAATGAACACAGCATCCGTGTTGAGCCGTCCTGTCAGCCTGCAGCGCTGCACCATGCCTGACTGTAAATAGCAGGCACACAGAAACAGGTGTTATGACCTGGACAGGTGTTTGTTGGTGGAACTGGTGTGTGATTCTGCACATGGATGTTTGTATGTGTGTATTCGGGCATACCTAACTCAATCAAAAGCTCCAGTAGCTCTTCAGACGGGAGCCGCTGTTGTCGAAATAACTGATTTACTGGAGCGATTAAATTCTTCCACCACTGTACGTGTTGATGTGTGTGTGTATGGTGTGATGCGGGTGAAAGCGTTAGGCATGTTTTTTTTCATGGTTCGCTCATTCATCCATCACCTGCAACATCACACCCACCACTGACTGGATTTTACAACATTTGGGGGAAACGATACACTTCAACATGACCTCAGTTGAGGGTTGAGTAGGGGTCTGAGGAAGCACGATTCAACCTACGAACACCAACAGCAAGTGTCTTGAATAGATATATGTGAGAGCCAGTACTTGCTAAATGTGGCCTTTACTCAAAATTATCTCCCACTGAATAAAAAACTGTTTGTTTGCCATTTAAAGCCAGTTTATTTATCAAATCTGTGTGCAACAGTCCAACATTTTGGCAACACTCCTGTGCATTGCAGGTTTCGATGAGAAGATTAATATGTGCTTTTGTATGAGAGGTACTCAAAATTAGAGGTTTATTAGGAGCAAACAGACACACTTTCTCCATTAGTTTTAATGGGCATTAAAAATCCATTGAAACTAATGGAGAATGGCCCATACAGTGGATGTTTTTATCTGCTGTATGGGCCATAATAATTTCGGCTAAGCATAGTATGATACGATTCTGACCATTGATTGAAGTGTAATTTTTCTTAATTTTCTAAATCCGTAGTTAGACTGTTAGATACTTGCCCAAAGTATGTCTGTACCAAATCTCAAGACTTTAGACGTACCAGAACAAATGTTAAGGTATTTTTCTTATCATACTAAATATAGTCAACAAGAAAAAGATATTTGTAGTTTATTGATGTGTGTCACTGCAAGTATGTGCCATTAAGACAAAACAGTAAAAAATAGTTTTTTTTATACTAACTACAACAACACTTATATAATGAGTAGAGTCTTCCGATTCCGAAATTGCTTTCCGTACTGCCAAAAATGCTGCATGGTATCCCACACTACTGGAGTCCAGGCACCGATCTGATACACGTAATTTATTAAATAGTAGATCATTTTTACTGGGGGTTAACTCCGTTAAGCTCTGGTAAGTTCTTCTTCGCGCTCTTAAATACAGTGGGCTGTGCTGGCAACCTTGCACTGCTGTTTAGAGGGACGAGGGGAATTGATCACGTGACACAACAGACACATACGTGTGTCAGAGCGGTTGACGCGAGGCTTGGAGCTGAAGCTAAGTTAGCATATCATGTCGGCGGTGTGGCAATATTTCACAACTGGAAAATCTCCACAGTAAGCTGCGACATGTAGGTGCAAGATAAAATCTCAAAGGGTTGGCAAAGAAGTGTTTTAAAAGAACGAATTTTCAAAAAACCAATAGGAAAATAGAAGGACGAGCCCAGCACAAACTCTGGAGTTTTTATACTGTTTTATTAAAAATAAATGGCTTGAATTTGCTGTATTTACTCATGTTTACAAAGGGTTTAACCTGAGCCAGGCCATTATCACAATGATAATTATATCACAGTCATGCAGGCGTAGTATGTTATTTTTTTTAAAAACATTCTGGTATTGATCGGTACTATCGGTATAGGCCGATACCC
>NW_023339650.1:920790-925040 GCF_004916995.1 Morone saxatilis
ATACCCACAGCACAAGTATCGGTATCGTTATCGGGAGGGGAAAAATGGTATTGGAACATCTCTAATAATGAGAATAAGTATATAGAACATACATATATAGAATTGGGGCACAGTTGAGGAATATAATAACATATGTTTGATAATGACTGCTTTTTTAAAGCTGCAGTATAGAATTTGTGGCCCCTTGGGGGCAGTGGAGCAAAACACAACATAATTCCTTGGGTCTTGCAGACAGTGGAGAGCAACTGCAGCACCTGGCTCTAAAAACTGCGGCCGCCTCAATCTTTGGTTTCGTTTAT
This sequence comes from Morone saxatilis, assembly GCF_004916995.1. Classification (NCBI taxonomy): domain Eukaryota; kingdom Metazoa; phylum Chordata; class Actinopteri; family Moronidae; genus Morone; species Morone saxatilis. Next base: position 921,090 of record NW_023339650.1, read on the forward strand.
TGTTGCCCACATGTGCATGACATCAGAGCAAGTTGATATTGCATAGGCCTGGCTCATCTTGAACAAGCCTACCAACTATGTCTGCCTGCTGTTTGGTGCTGAGCAGGTGGTGTACAGTTTTTAGAGCCTGCTGCTTTTGGAAACCAGGATAATAAGGGCAAAAAACAAAATATGAGCTAAAACAGGCTAAAAAGCTCTGTAGAGCTAACCCTTTTCATATTACACATAGTCATTTGATCTTTGATACAATTTTGATTGTAAATTAATAATAATAATAATTAATTAACATTTTGATTGGTGTAGTTTTAATGTATCAGCTAACTGCATGCAATGCAATGCAGTGGACATGATCTTTCTATCTATAGAGCAACCAATTCAGTTCATTTATTGTAGTTGGTCAATCAATGCTGCCAACACAACTTCTTCCTTTCTTGCTTTCTTTCTGGCTTTCTTGCTTTCTTTCGTGTTGGTGCATTCCCGCTGTCAGCAGATACTCACTCATGCAGTTGGTTGTGATTGATTTTGTGGTGCTGAGTGTGTTTAGTATGTCACTGATTGGGTGATGGAAGTCAGTGAGCCATCTGTTCTCATAGACTGAACCTATCATGGCATGCCATAATGTATCAGTATGGAGGGGGTGGAAAAGAGCTGACTACTGTCTCCTTGTAAATTTGTTTTCACTCTCGTTTTAAATGTTGCTTTTTTTCTATCTTCTATTTTGAAGAATCATAATAAAAACAACGCTGCCTTTTATTATATATATTTCACACCCACAAGCATTTTTCAGACTTGAAAAAATGTGCCATTAAGTATGGAGGAGCTCATGCTGGGGCCCAGGCTGTGGACATCATGGCTCGGAGTTGACTCCCATCTGCCATTTCTGTGTACAGTGCAGCCATGGTACACCCACTGTACAGCTAAAGCAAGGAGCATGCTCGCTGTTGAATGTGTGTGTGTATGTGTGTGTGTGTGTGTGTGTTACATGTTGCGTGCTGCTGGGACCAGTAATTGAACTTCTTTATTGGAATGTGTCAAACTCTCTAAGCTGGAAAGTATTTTTCTAAGTTCACTGCTTCTTTAGTGGTTTGTGCCAAGGGAGTAATCAGTTTTGAGATCAGCATGCAAATTGAATCACATCCTGTGAATAAATGTGTTTGCTCTTTGTTTTCTTTTTCTCCTTCAGTGATTTAATATTTTGATATTACCGCCTTCACCTGTTCGCCTCATAAAATCCCTTATCACAGGATCGTTAGCACTGGAGCCAAAGACTTGATTTAATGAAATCATTTTAATTACAGGATAAAAGAGAATTTTTGCTTGATCAAATCAGAATGCCTTCAGTTTCCTGTGGGGGCTTTGTTTGCATTTCCTCTTTCCCTTTTTTTTCTGCCAATTTTATACCTTGATGAAAGACAATGCCTCGTTTTTGCATATGATCAGATGAAGACCATTTGTTGTAAAATATTGTTTTTAAATTGCTTGGACGATCTTGTAGTTCTATATCAGTAAAGCGGAAATCACTGAAGATGTATCAAAGAAAGAACTTTAGTGGATCGAAGAAACAAATCAGGAAATCCATTATCAGTACTTAGAGTAGAGTCTTTCCGAAAAAGAGGACTATCTGCTGTTTCAAGCTTTTTGTTTTACTGGGAAACTATTTTGGTGTATTGCAGTTAACTTTAGCTTAGTTTGAAGACTGGAGACAGGGCAAAACAGCTAGCTTTGCACTGTCCGAAGGTAACAAAATCTTACTATTACCACCTCTAAAGTTTACTAATTAAAATGTTGACCTTTGAGTTTTAGAGGTGCTGGTTTATTAGCTTTGGACAATCTTTATGGTAAGCTAAACTAACTAAATGCCACCCCATTAGCCTTATCTCTTCCACTCCGCACTGACTTTCAGAGGCTGTAGTGGGTTCCATTTTAAAGCTAGAGTGAAGATTCTGGTATCATATGAAATCCTGATGATCTAACACACCTATTGGTACCAAGTTCATGCTAGCTGTTAGGAAGGGGGCTAAATAAATTTTCAAAGCGGTCCCTTGACCTATGACTTCAAGATATCTGAATGAAAATGAGTTTTATGGGTACCCACAAGTGTCCCCTTTACAGACATGCCCACATTATGCTAATCCCATGCAGTTTGGCGTAAACACTATGCAGTTTTTTGCATTCGGTATAAATATGTTATTTTCCTCTAGTGTATTTGAATATTTCAGTAGACTGGGTCCATACAGTACTGGAACTGCATAAATTGGGAATGACTGGAAAGCTGAGACAGACATTTGTGCAACCCCAGTCAAAAAAGTCTGACCGAGCTTGAGGCTTCAAAATGGCACTCTGTCATGATAGATTTACACTTGGCCTGTATTCTGGAGTCTCTGGAGTTATGGTATGTAACTTACGTAGGCTTTGCTATCTAAGGCCATTGCTAGTGGGTCAAGGGTGGAGCTGAATGTGGTCCATTCCCCACTGGATCTGTCTGGTACCCCAAACACACACCTGCTTCAAGTGAAATCAATTTCCGGTCCATGCTCTGTCAATTTTGTCACAGTGCAATTGTGCATCACAGTACATCATAGGAGTGCAGAAACATTGCAATACCTCATATTCACCATGAGTAAATGAAAATAACAAAAAACCTACTACTGTGAGAAGCGGAGACAATGGTTACGCAAAACGCCTTTCCATGCACCGAGAGGCACTAGGGAGAGTGCACAAAGCATACTAAATAGCAATCACTCTGACAAAACACTCAATACACGTTGAGTCAGAAAAAGGAGACATCCCACGAATATAAACTAATAAAAGATAAGGGGCAGTTAATAGATAATTACAGTAGTTATAATTAAAATAAGTTCTTTCAAATCAAACATATTAAGATATATGTGGTAAGTATTCTTGCAACTGCATTTTTTAATTAAACATGTCCTATGCTACTTCAGTACAACTTAAGAACATATGTAATTGCAGATGAACATTTAATATCCAGAATTCACATTACTGACACTACTGCTGACCATACACTGTCCAGCCATATACTAGTTTCTACCTAGCCTTATTTGGCTTTGATTAAGCATGGGACTCCAGACCCATAAGGATGAACATGTACAGCTAATGGATGAATGTCATCATCCTATAGTTAGCTAGCTACATAAGTTCTTGTAAGTCAACTCATATAGGGAATAACTCTTGAATACATATATTTCTTTAATTGCAGGTCAAACTATTACAATTTCAGTCACATTGTCGAGCCAGAAGTATTGTGGCTTTCTAATAGTGTTGTGTGATTGGTGTACTTTTTTGTAATGCTTATTACGTGTACTTTTTGATGTCTTGGCCAGTTAAATGTACTGCTCTGTGCCAACTTTATTTGAACAAAGCTGCAAAGGTGCTAGTAGTGCTGGAAATGCTGAATTTTAAACAGTGCATGCAAAGTGTAGTCATAAAGGCCAGGTCAGACTAGCCTTTCTGCCAGCGATAATCCATACAAAATTGAATTTAAGTTAAGGGAATTATCTCAGTCGATGGATTTGCAACATGACCAATGCTGACTATCTCAACTCAGAACACAGTTAAGCAGTTAAACATACAGTAATATAATCATAATGTGCAGCTTGTAATTTGGGTAAATAAAATTGTTACTTTTAAAGTTTCAACGATTATTTAAGATCTAAACTTTGAAGACCTGAACACAAGCTATATTCACAGCGCCTGAGAGAATAATCCACTCAAATTTCATCCAAATCACTTGTTTTGTGCAGACCCAGGGGTTTTAGCCAACTATAGACTAACCTCCCCTTCCTCTCTAAGGGCGTTTTCACACCTAAAAGTCCGGACCAAGTTCCGGACGCAAGACGTTTGTGTTATTCATCGTACACATTATTCCCGTTATTTTCGGTTTCACATGGTAATTTTTGGCTAGCGCACTAAAGACTTTCCATGACATAC
>NW_023339650.1:925140-928244 GCF_004916995.1 Morone saxatilis
ATATGATTAAATGAGTACATTGATATGTTTAATTAACTGTATAAGAAAAATAGGAAGTTTTGGTTTACCATACTGATGCAGGAACAATAGAAACTATACCACAACAAGGTGAAAGTGTGTTCCTTCTCTTCTGAGAATTCAACTGAGGCTGCCCGGAACTCACTGAATCACAGAGCCGCACTGAATGTGCTGAAGGCCGGTATCCAGCCATCTCTGAGAGAAAGAACTTCAACCAACTCTGAATGCCGTAACTATGTCCATCACATCCAGCTGAGTGGAGGTCTGCAAATATGTCATCATCCTGCTGTTTGCTGAGAAAGACTCAGGCCAGTTGCCACGTGGGACCGAGCACACCCGAGGTTGCCATTACTCCAGGGACGTCCACACGAGTATCAACACGGACCGTCTACTGCTCCCTCCCATTCCTGTACGACTTCTCCATCGGCCATCTAAACCACCAGGTAAAAGCTTACTTTTCTTGTGATACTGGCGTTGAATGCTGTAGCATATGAGTGTTTTTGTGTTAGCAATGATTGATGATTGATTTGTAAAGAACTTAGTTTTATGTGCATTGAGTATTACGGTCACAGTTCATAGGTCAATAACTTAGTAGCAACTTCCTGTGTACCTGTGGCTATGTACCTCACGCTTTCTACAAGAGAGGGAGTTGTGTTATATATTATTGGCAATAAGGTGAGCACAGTTCCTGATGGCCCTGGGCTCTCTGTTTGTCACCTCTGTTTGTAATTGAGATGGATGGTTTGTTGACCTTCAGATTGGATCTCTGTTTTTTGCTGATTGTGCTGGCTTCATCAGAATCAGAATTAGAAATACTTATATGAATTGGTTGCATTACATGAGATCACAGCCCCTAGCAAGCACTCTGCAGTTTGCAGCTGAGTGTGAGGGTTATCATCTCCAAGTCTGAGGCCTTGTCACTCTTAAACCAGTGTTTAATGGTTTTTGGTTAATTTTCCCTCTCGTACAATTTATTTGGGCAGAAACAAACACAGCAGTCATACTTGAGCGCAGACTAAATCAGCCATAGTCAAGTCAGAAAAAAGTTCTGGTTTGTTTGTATTGATTCAACCTCATCTGACCTAACTAAATGACCCCTAAAGCCAGGTGCACTTTGCATGCTGGGATGTGGATGAGCAAAATTAAACTTTGGTAGAAACTAGCCAGAGAGTGAAACGAGGTCTGACCTGTACTAGCAATAAAGTAAGTTGCCTTATTGACATTTGGGCAGCTAGAATGTTCTTCAGGACCTGTAGTTACTTTTATGCATCTGCTCCCACACACATCTATCCGTCAAAGAAACCATAACAACAGGAAAAAGCAACACGTTTGACAGCTGATCCACTAATTCAGACGAGAGCAGGTCTGAACATGCGTAACTATTTTGGGGTCATGTTCCAAAAAGAGTTCAGCGTTGGCAGAGAATTGGGCATTGTACGGTCGATTTAACAGTCAACCAATGCCCACCTATGGTTATGAGTTTTGGGTTACTGAAAAGAATGAAATTAAGTGGCCAAAATGAATTTTCTTCACAGAGTCACTGGATTCACTCTTCACGGCGTCATTAACCCAGACATCTTTATCAGGTGGGGTGGTTCAGACATCTGATTAGAACCTTGGCCGCATTCCTGTATAGGCTTTCTGGGAACATTCAATTTGGAGGGGACCCTGGGGCAGACCCCAAACATGCTAGAGGGACTACATATCGCATTTGGTTGGGGAATGCTTTGGGATCATCCAGGAAGAGGTGAAGGAAGTGGCAGGGACATCTGGGCTCCCTTGTTTTCCATTTCCATTTCTTTTCAGTGTCAAAGCAGGAAGTATGTGCCCTTTGTAATCGTTTTGTGCCAGGTAGTGGATTGGTGTGTAGTACATCCAAAATGATAAATGGTGTGGTCAACCATTGACTGTAGTTTAGTTGAACAACCCTAACCATATCTTAAACTAATTAATTTGCCATAATCCCAGTCTTTATTTAACCGTAACCATAGCGCAGTTGCCATTTGCAATTATTGAAATTATTTTAGAAATATTGGCAATGTATATATATATGGCAGTGTATTATTTTATAAAATCCAGGGTTTTCCAAAACTATCCAATCCGTGATTCTGGCTGAGCTATTAGCCACAGGAAGGAGGTGCCAACAACTACAGAAGATGAAGTAAGAAAAGAAAGAAGACACACATTGAGAACTTGAACTTCAGTGCTGCTGTTTTAATGCAGACTGGCTCTATCGCTTTCGGCTTCTTTGACACCTGTGGTGGCCAGTTACCTCAGCCTCCGAAGAGATGCTTCTTTAAGGCAGACAGCTCCTCAAGATAAATGACAGCTGCTGGGAAGAAGACTTGACCAACTGAGAGGAGGGAAGATGAGACTAACAATACGCTTACAATACACTCTGAGAAAAGTTGAATGCTGCAGCTTAATATAAGGCCAACGAGGACCTGGAATATTTGCAAACTGTCTAACTGTCTAACCATAGCAATAAGAGCTTTGTGTATGTGTAAGAGAGATGACAAATGAGAGAGACTGAGAAGCCCCGCAGAAAGCATGGGGGAATCTAAAAGCATCAGGCGAGATCTCAGGCAGTGCTGAATCAATGTGTAGTGCCAGATTTCTGAGACAATAAAACGAGCCCGCTGTCTCAATTGCCTGGGAACTACTTAGAAATTCTCACTTCGATTTATTTAAGGGAGACGGGCAACATCAAGGCTAAATGCAGTGAGGCATCTGCTCTGTATAAGACGATAAAGGAAGGAATCCAGAGTCAGCAAAATAATAATTTACAGTCAGTATATTGGTATAGTAAGAGCTGTACAATTGTTGGCCAGGTCAGTAAATGAAAAAGGTTGTCAGTATGACGAGTAAGACACACAAAAGTGATAATACTTCAAAGGTAAATTACTTAAATGGACAATCAGACTGCTGCCTCGTTGTTCACTATGGCTGAATCCAACTGTCCACAGTCTGGACTTGTAGCTGTGTCTGAAGTGTTCACCATCAGGACATCAAGTTTTCAAGGGCAAAGGGCATGAGAGTATAAAGTGTACACATTTTTTTTTCTGCTTTTTATGCCTTTATTTGAT
>NW_023339650.1:928364-928702 GCF_004916995.1 Morone saxatilis
CTGAGCTAACCGGGCGCCCAAAGTGTACAATTTAAACGGACTTCAAATTTCAGTCATGGCATGAATAAAACCAATTCACATCATGACACTTCACCTCAAAGGACAGGTAAACAATGTGATTGTTCACTTTACCTGCAAATTTAAAAGAATGGATTGCTGCTGATGATAGCCCCATTAATTGAGCAAGCACTATCTGCCCTGTCTCATGGTCTGATTCACAAAAGATATTGCACTAATGGTAATATAGCGCAAACGCACATTTTATTGTAAGTTTGATTGACAGTTGAGTGCAAGTTTCCCTTGTTTTCTATCTGTTAAATGTACAATATGTTATTTCT
>NW_023339650.1:928802-933692 GCF_004916995.1 Morone saxatilis
GACACAAATATCAGCCCATAGATATGACGCTATTGACAGGTGACTGGTAAAATTATCCCATGATCCCACACTACTTCGCCATCAAACCTTGTCTTTTATTGTTTGTATGGCAGAAATTACATATTGTACATTTCAGCCACGATAAATATGTGGAATCAGAAATTTTTTATGTATGTATAACCATGTCTTGACAGTTTCCACAGCAGGTTCTTCACCTCTGGCTTGAAAAATATGGAGCTTTTACATAACATACTACATATAGACTTTGAATAAATCTAAAACTAAATAGAGTTTCCAGAAGAGGTATTAATGAAATACTCCTTCCTCTGCATAATTGCATCACCTTGGTCTACGCTGGATGCTTTTGAAAGGAGTAATCTAAATTTATACAAGCAATATTAAAGACAAAACCTTACACAACAATTTATTTCAGGCCTTTTTTATATTATTATTTTTATTCTGTGACACATATTGAAAAGTGAAATTTATTGAATACTTTTATTATTTATTGTATAACATATGATGCCTTTACATGTGTTTGTCTTCTGTTTAAAAATGACTAATAGATGATTAAAGCCAGAAAGCACCACGTAGCATCACCACCCGTGTTCTGTTTCCTGCAGTCCTCTCTATTGAGAGTTTCCCAGCGGCTCTTCTCTGTGAATAATTTCCACTGAACTATTTGAACTATTGTCTGTTTCTCTCTTGCGCTGGAGATGAAAATACCCAACATTAGCAAATCTCTGCCCTATTTGTCCATATGCTCAGGCACATTAAAATCAGCCATCATTTGTTTCTCAGGCCATTAAACTGTTTTCCAACTCTAACCTATGTGTGCTATCAGTGATGTGCATAACTCCATTCTACAGCTGATTTCCATGTTTTTTGTAATGAGAGGACGTGTAGAGACAGACAGACAGCTCTGTTTCGCTAACAGGCCCAGCGGTAACAAGCACTATGCTAATCGCAGTCCTAATGAAAGCATATCTCCAGGCCCGATTCGGTTGGAGAATAAATGCCTTCATTTAACTCAGCATGGGGGCTCTGGCACTGGGAAAATGCAGTTTTTAAATACACAAGCGGTGCGGCACAGCTTGGCTTTTCTACACAGGAAAACAATTTGTTGTGACTGTCAGCGAGCAAGCTAAAACAACGCCGCTGCCCTGCCTCCTACGCAAAAAGCATGTGAAGACTCGTCGTTACTCAAAGGCTGGAGTCTCCCTGTGAATGGAGGCGCACTCTTTGGGCAGATGAACACAGGAAAGCCTTCAGACAGACACAACACAGGTGGCTTTCTGTCACATTTGAAACACGCAGTGTTTGGTTTTCACGTTAATCCTCCGGCAGCGACAGCCTCTCTCACTCACATCAATGGAGCAATGTGTCAGCTCCTGGAGATGGCTTCTCCAGATACGTTTGTGCGCCCGTGTGATTCTTGGATGATAGGCACGTCTTATCTCACATGCTCTGACACTGCGTGTGTAGTAAGTGTGTAAAGTATAGGAGACAGACGCACAAAAAGACAAAGATTCCCTGTGTGCGATGCGGATCTGATAGTCTTTCCAGAAAGATAAGCCCAATGAATGGCTTTCACAGTGAGGAGTCTAAGTTGAATGTGTGTAGGTGTGTGTGTCAGCAGTAAGCTCAGAGTGACTTTCCTGCTCTCCAGATAAGCCTTATTCCATCTGAGTAACCTTTAATTAACTGAAAGGAATAGTTAATGAATGGTAGGAAGAGAGCATTGATAGTGTGTGTGTGTGTGTTTGTTTATAATTAGACAGTAAGTATGTTCTATTTCTTTACCCTTAATTCCATTTGTTTTCCTCATATACTATACACTAGATATGCATCCATGTTGATTTATTATAATTATATGTTTGTTAAGTTAATGTTTCCGTATGGATATAAATAAAAGACATAATGACATAATGTAAAGAGCAAGACAGTCCATATATAGATGGGTGGCTCGAACAAACACAGGAAATGTTTTGAGTTTTATTCATACGCTTAGGTAACACCAGGCAATAATGTAACTTACAATCTTACCAAGTAAACAATCAAACTGTGATCGTTTACCAATGTTAAAATGCAAGCTTTATTTTGAAAATCAAGATGTTAAATTATTGTATAAAACAACAATAAAACACATGTGAAAAAGCAGTTAAACAGGATAAAAAGCTTAGTAAGGCAAGCAACATGCAAAGTAGGACTCACAAAACAATGTTAAGCACAATCAGAGAAGGCAATTAACTGTACCGGTCAATCTGACCCAAAGCCAATGATGGCAGACAAAGCAAGCATTCAGTGATTAAGTATGATGCCAGGTCTGGTTGCTCTTTAACCAAGTTTTAAGATCACATTCAAAGGAATGGAATAAGTTGCTATAGCTTTAATGAAAGTATGTACCAAAACTGAGGAATTCTTAATGTAAAGTCTGTCTGGCTGAAAGATCAATCATCAATCTTTCGATTGACTTGCCAAATGATGACATATCTGAGATGGCCAACATATTCTCAACATATTATGGCATGCCTAAGACGTGTAGTATATAAATGGACTTAGAAAATGAATAGTGTTTAAGGGTTAAGCAAGTAGAAATACAGGAAAATGTGAGGAAAATGACAAAGTGTTTCATGGGAAAAATGGCAATTAAATGGCCAACTGAATAATTGGAAAAGTGAGGAGGGTAAAGTAAAAAGAGCCAGTGAAACGGTCTAAGTGTGAAGTTTTACTGACGTAATGGTGCATGTTTTCCAGAGTAATGAGGTCCTTCAAAACTTACAAAAATTCTGCCTGTTATCTCCTGCTGTCACAATGTGAAGTTACAGACTGCAGCTTAAAGCTTTTATGAGTCCCGGTGTGAGACCGACCTGATTCCATTTAAAGCCACAGTTAAGTAGGAGATGGTGTGACATGTCAAAGGAAGGAACATTTTAAACATCTATGAAATGAGGCATACAGTGTAGGGTGGTGTTTTTCTTACTTAGCTGGTTACGTGTGGTCACTATGCTACAGAACCACAGGGATAAAAGAAGCAAAAAGAGCTAGCTTTCTTTTAATATATCATGGTATAGGTCCTCTGTGCAAGCAACTTATTACAACCCATATTTACGTTTATTGTTAAGTGGCAAAAAGTTATGATGGGAGCAAAGAAGGAATCCGGTGAGGTAGTAAAGTTAAGTAACAGATTGGATTTATATATATATGAGATTTAAAACATGAATATAGCAGTAGACAACTATTAGTTATGTAAATGGTGTCACTCCCTCTGCCTGTGTTGCTATCACAGTCTCTCTATGGTTTGTTTCCATAGGTGCAGCTGAGTAGAGCGACTGAAACTGCTGTTTATCACCTATTTCAATTAATTAAGGATTTATTCCCACCATTTTCTATATATTTTGTTTCTGTCCACTCTGAATGAAGGTGTGACGTTATGATATAAAAGGTAAAATAAGTTTTTGTCTATGGAGTCTGGTGGCGAGCGATAGCGATCTTACAGCTGTTTCTGGTAAAACAAAAGGTCTATCTCAGTAGTGATCATTTCTATAATTTAACCAGACACTAGTAAATAGCAGGTAATGTAAAATAAAGCATTTCTGCATGATCTGCCCATAGTTGAATAGGGTCAGTCCTTTGACGTGGTACTTGGAGAAACTGATCGGGGTGGCTGTGGCTCAGAGGCAGAGCAGGTCATCCCCCAATTGGAAGGTTGAGCAATCGGCCTGTCTTTCCACCTCCTCACGACACCTGACTTGATGCTTCACACGTCCGTTCAAAGTAAAGTCGCAACAGACCGAAACACACGTTGCCACCGCGCCGAGAGGCGAGGGCCTGTTGTGAATAGCACCCGCCATTTCCCATACACCTGGCCACTACGGTTTGGCCCTTTATTACATCACGAGGTGGCGCCACCAAACAGTCCGAGAATCAGAAACGCACCTGTTTTCAGGACTGTAGTTATCACAGCAGGCCATCTTTATTAAAATAAGACTCTTTCGCTTCTTGTAGCGATTCTGATTCAAACTTCTGCAAGCATTCTGGCTCATCAGGAAGTTCTTTTTAACGCCGGGATTGAACTACCACCTCGAGTAGCAACAAAAAACCACGAGCCAGCCTTCAAGCATTCAACATTTGGTAGCCGCCGCCCTGAGGAAACGGCTTCATCAGTTAATGCGGGGTGTCGCCGAAGTACCGGGCGCATCGCCGACAAAGCACAGATCTGGCGAAACAATCTAAATTGTTACATGTATAAGAATATTAAACTCGAGTCGATAATATCTACACCACATCATACAAGAAAGTATACCGCTAATCGAGCCAACTTTTTCTTTCCTCCCTTTTCTCCATTCAGGCCAAAGGCCGTCATTAAGTAAGAAGAAAAGATGGTAAATGGCTAAAATGGACCTGTCTTGTATAGCAGCGCCTTTCTAGTCCCTTCTGACCACTCAGGCCGCCTTTGTACACTATCGTGCCACATTCACCCTTGTCACACACATTTCACTAGTGATGGAAAGTCCATCGAACAAGACAACTAAACCTCACTTCATCACAGCATTCCACACACCGAATCTGCTGGGCACGCAGGAGCGAATTGGGTTCAGCTATCTTGCGTCTAAGATAACTTCGACCCCACGCTTGGCAGGAGAAGCCGGGGATCTACCAACAACCTTCCAATTGGGGGATGAACTGCTCTGCCTCGAGTGCACAGGCCACCCAGATCAGTTTTCTCCAAGTACCTACGTCAAAGGACTGGAACCCTATTACAACTATGGGGCAGATCATGCAGCAAATGCCTTTATTTGACATTACCCTGCTATTTACTGAGTGTCGGTTAAATTATGAGAACATTGATCACTACGATAATAAGGACCCATTTTGTTTCTACCAAGC
>NW_023339650.1:933717-939033 GCF_004916995.1 Morone saxatilis
GGGGGAGGGAGGGAGGGAGCGGGAGGGGGGTGGCAATGACACGAACCCCAGCATGACTCACCCGCGTAGACACACACAGCGGGGGTTAACACGATCACATTACTTACTGCACGGCGCAGGTGGGGGGCTGGAGGTGGCAGGCGGTGGTGGGAGCCGTGGACATCGCCTTTGATGAAAAAGGATGGAAGGCTGAAGAGGACGACTGCAGAGAGAGGAGGGGTGAAAACAGAAGGAGAAGCACTGGTGGACACAGATGGGTAGAGACAGGTCTCCACTGAGAATGGGACATTTAGGAGATCAAGGGAAAGCAAAGTCTCATACAATACAAATGTAGATATATATAATATGACATAAGACTCTATAGGCATCTGATTGTATTTCCACTTCAATTGAACAGAACTGACTATTTCTTTTGTATTTATTTGACCACAGAATAAAGGGCCAACTTTGAGCTAACACTAGTTGATGTTTTAAACAATTTATGAATTTAAGCTTGTAAAATCAGTTGATACAGTATCCTCATACTCCCGGCAGTACAGAACAACTGATAAACTGCATAATGAACCCAAACAGTGAACAGTGTAAAACAAGCGATTTGGATGAATTTTGAGCCTGTCATTTATTGTGAACCAAAAGCTGAGATATAGGCCTACTATGTATATTTTGAAGTTGGCGACCCCTAGTGGGGGTTAAGTTTGAACTAAACACCAGGCTGAAGAGCAATGTTTTGCTGCCTTCTCCGATGCCCTCTGATGGAACAGGCACACTTCAGCTGTCCAGAAAGACTGCATAACGGCTCGCGACTCACTTGTGCTTTACATGAATAACCAGGAATGCTGGAAGCATATGCCAGATTTTGGGGGGTGCTGCACCCCTACTTCCAGCTCCAATGTGCATAACCTGTGACTTGAAGTGTATTTTTCTTCAATTTTAAACACGCACACAACAGTGATTTTGTGTTGGGGTGGTGACCTAGGCCTGCACTCATTACTATGCCTGAACACATAGACACAGATGGAGGAGTGAAGCTCCTGCTGCTCCGATAGCGTGCTGCTTTCCCTACACAGCCTGTTTAGACACTGTGTCAGTGTTAAGATCTGTCACTGTAGAGCTCAAAGAAATGTTGAAACATCACAGCTCTCAACACAGTCTGAGATGACCAAAAGAGCTAATATCCGGCAGCACACTGAACTTACGGCTTTTCATGGACAGGGGAAGCTAGCTGAATTCATCATCTTCTGGGAATAATTATTCCAAATGAACTTGAGAGACATCTATGTCTCTCAAGTTCTAAGACAGAACACTGGTTTTTATAGGCAGCAAAAATTTTGAATACTTCAAAAGATAAATAAAAAGTAGCTTCAGTGCTAATAGATATGTGCATGATTTTCTTCACCTAGCATTTGTGACATATGACATATAGGCACAGTGCAGAATGGGGCAATCAGGGGAGTGATTCAATTTAAAAGTAGTTTTTTTATACTTAATTTCTTTTTACCTTTAATTGATAAGACAGCATAAGATGGACAGGAAAGGGGGAGAGAGAGAAAGAAGATGACTCACAGCAAAGGACCACAGGCTGGACCCCAACCCATGTGAGCTACTTGGGCATTGACACATATCCATGTCTGATGTAATATTTACAATAAATAATATGCTCAAAATTCATCCAAACTGTTTATTTTCCAAAAACATCCTCTCAGTTATTGTTTTCAGTATATGGGTTCATTGTACAGTTTATCAGTTGTTCTCCACTGTTAATATCCATAAAATATGTCACTTAGTCAGGGTCTTCAGTTAACTCAGCGATAGAAAAGGGGTCCCTTAAGGAAAAAGGTTGGGAACCACTGATTTGGTTTGAATACAGCTCAGTCAGTGGCTACTGCATAAACATGGCGGACTCCGCTAGAAGTGAACCTGCTCCCTCTGTAGATAAAAACAGCTCATTGATTATACACTAATGAAAACATACCTATGAATATTATACTCCATTTCTGACAATAGATCATCCTAAATGTTACACACCTCTATACAACAATATACAGTACAATTCTTCCATGGCAGTTATACTTGTGAGCATATGAATGCAGACAATTACAAGGCCCTCACGATGAGGACAAAAATAGTGTGTAAGAAGCAGTGGTTCTGTGTGAGCAGTGCAGTAGAGCTCCATGTCTCTCAGTGTGACGCTCACTTTTACTGAGCTGTTCAAGGGCCTGCCAGATCTCTAGTTGTGTCTGTCCAGGAGCCCCTGCTGCTGGGCACTGTGGAGACCAAATGGCACACACAAACCCACACGCCCGACTGGTTCCACCGACCAGATCAGAACAACACGATGTTCTGCTGAGCACAATCCCCCAGATCCCCAGGTAGCCAGCTGAGGAGGACGGAAAAGGGCTAGACGGTCGGTGGTAAAAGGATCAAAACAGGAGGTAGGTTGGGGGAGAAAAGGAAAAGTTTTGGGGGAGGAGGAGGGAGGTGGACGTGGGAGGAGGGATGAAGGGATGAAGGGCGCAAGATCTTAAATAGCCGTTTGTCCCTTTCTACGGCTTGGCAGGCCAGCAGCGCTAATGAAGACTTCAGAGCAGACAGACTGTCCAGCACTGCTGGAGACCAGAGGCCGGGAGAGAGAGAGAGAGAGAGAGAGAGAGGAAAACAAAGAGGTGAGAGGGCGATGATGAAACGAACTGGCTGAAGGCTCGGTTTGAGTCGAGCTGGTTTTGGACACAGTGCTTTGTGCTTTTCACTGGCAGCGTGTTCCCTGCATGTGCTCTGTGGCGTGCAGTCAGTTAAAAGATGTGAAAGTGCAGAATAAACGCGAATCATCAAACATCAGCCTTACAGTGTGGAAGGAACCTTTGATGTAGAATATTACAGACTGTGTTCAAACAAGGAAATGTTCTGAAAGATAATGGATCACTTGACTCATGTACAAGTAAAACACTGGTTGCTTGCAAACCTATGGAGGTCCAAAGTTGAACAAATGAATTAAGACACTGTGAAATAAATAAATAATTCAATCAGTACAAGACAAATGGAATTAAAACTGAAAACCATAAAAATATAGTTTGTGATGAATGAATTAGATGATTGGATTGGATTTTAAATTTTTTCTACTGAATGACATGTTTTTTTCGAGATCACAGAATAACTATGGAGGACTTGAAAATTCGTGTCTCGTTCATTTCGTGTCTCGGCCTTCAAGATCACCGTCATGCCTTGTGGGGAGGATTCGTAACTGAATTGAAAAGAGTTGTTACCAGAATATACATTTGAGAGTTCATTTCAGCAATACATTTCCTGGCAATGTGATTCAATACTGACAAAATATGACAAGAAAAGGCTGATATCTATTCAGTGAGCTCGAAGTTCCCCGCAATGTTCAGATGCTCTTCATTTTGGTCAAAAATTAACATAAACTGGCAATTCCTGACATTGACATGATGAAATGGAACTCTTGATTTTGTTTTCTCCTAATACAGGTTGATTTTCTTGTTATTTCGAGAAAACAAAATTCATTTTCTTGAGTCAATGAAATGGTAAATGGTAAATGGACCTGTACTTGTATAGCGCCTTTCTAGTCTTCCGACCACAAGCGCATTTACACTACATGCCACATTCGCCCTCTCACACACATTCACACAGCGATAAGCCCAGCGAAAAGCCTATCGAACAGAAACTGACACATTCATACACATTTACACACCGATGCACAGCATCGGAAGCAATTTGGGGTTCAGTATCTTGCTCAAGGATACTTCGACATGTGACAGGAGGAGCCAAAACTGTAATCATATAGAATTGGATGGTTGTTGGTTCGATCCCCCGTGGTTAAGATGGTTATATCCAGCGGCTGGAAATATTCTATTACTTTGGTGTAAACAAACAAAACAGGATTTTAAGTCTGAATTTGGTGGATAGAGGACACAATTACCAATTTTTGTGGGGTAAAGAGAGAAGGACAGAGACAAAGATGCACCACAACAACAATAGCAACAACTACACTAGTAGAAATGACTAATAATATATATATATAATATAAACAATATATAATATAATGTGATAAATTCACATGCATTATCTTTTGTAAGTTGCACATTTTGGACAATGGCTTAGGCCACACTGTTAAAGTATTACTGTATAGTAATTGATAACTCATTTGAAATATTATACAGTTCACATATTTGAAAGAAATTACTTTTTCCATCTTTAATATGATAGACTGTCAAGTAAAAACCATAGACCTATACATTCACCTATTAATGATGGGTTTGTATTTGATAAGATGAAGGCAAGGTGTGATACATTTTCCCTCTGACTGCAAATGGTAAGGTTGGCTCACTTCACAGTTACCTAGTGGGTGTGCTGACAGAGAGAGAGAGCGATGGGGAAGGGTCTGAGTGAAGTTATTTGGCCTGAGAGTCTCTGGGGCCTGATATGAGTCTATCTAATGAAACAGCCCATAGAGGAACCCCAGACAGCGCAGGCAATAACTGTTCATCCTGACCGTGGTCAGGGCTAATCGGTGGGCGGACAGGACAATGGAGAGAGGACATTGTAGGACGATCCACAGAGCAATACCTACTGATATATGTATTTTTTTCACCCCGCTTAAAGCTCCCCTACAGACATGTTTTCAGACATATACAAATAATTTGTGATGCTGTGATATTTAATTAAGAAGTTGCTGGAAATGGTAGTTTTGACATCATGCTTGTTGTGTAACCTGCATACTGGATTACAATTGACTCTAGTATAGTTGTGATGACACAACATCCTGCCGGTACTAGGTGTTAAACTCAGATTTAAAGGGACAGTTCACCTCAAAATCAAAAATACATATATTTCCAAGACGTCTGCCCTTCTCTCCAATATATTTTAAACCAGATAGCACTCAGCTTGTGGTGCTCAAACAGGGTTCCTACTCTTTTTAAGGAATCATTTTCAAGGAGTTTGTCAGGAGTTTTTCTTAACAATACAGTCAAGCCCTTGCTCACAAACGGTCATATAATTGACCAGTAGGGCTAGCATTGATACATTTAACTCCGGTTTTGAAGTGTCATCCTCCCAACAGTCAGGTTTCAAACAAAATATCTGACCAGGTTTGTGTAGGCGATCTGAGTGACGGGCCAAAATACTAGGACAAAATAGATTACTTCCAGGATATTTGGTCATTTTATTCACTTTCCAGGTTTTTCAATGACTGGAAAAGTAGTCTCTAAATGTCTATGTTTTCTAGAGATGGGATTTATAGCTCTTTGAAGGGAGCCGGATCTTGAGAAGCCGTTCCTTTCAAAGAGCCGTTCAAAAGACTGG
>NW_023339650.1:939133-944252 GCF_004916995.1 Morone saxatilis
GAACCCCAATGCTCCCATGCTGTGCTATTGTTGTTGTGAAATGTGTATGAATGAGTATTTTCTGTTTGGTGGACTTTGCCACTCACTGTGTGAAATGTGTGTGAAAGGTGAATGTTTGGCACGTAGTGTTAAAAGCGCTTTGAGTGGTTCAGAAGACTAAGAAAGGGCTTATATCAAGTACAGGTCCATTTACTTAGACTAGATCTGCCTAGCCTAGGGTTAGCTAGGCACAGCTAATAATAGCTAGACGTACTTACTACTTTAAGATACAACATATGAGGTGTGTTCGAAAACATAAAGGCTATTGTTTGTGGCTCATGTTTCATATAGAGAAGAATAAATAATTAAGATGAATATTAATATAAAAGATTGCCTGAGTATAAGCGAGGGGAGCCCTTCTGGCGCTATGTTAGAAACAACATGGCGGCCTCCAAGAATGCAACACGCTTCTCTTTCTCTGTAGATAAAAAATGGCTCCTTCCAAAGTAACAAAAACCCATTCCTACAATCAAGGTGATTATTAGTATCTTGCTCAAGGATACTTCGACATGTGGCAGGAGGAGCCGGGGATCGAACCAACAACCTTCCAATTAGGGGACGACCCGCTCTGCCTCTGAGCCACAGTCGCTCAGATAGATCAATCCTTAGTAAGCTAACGTTTTGCTAATAGCTAGCTAGCTATCTTAAGATGTGACTATACATATGTTGCTTCACTCTTTTATCTTTGGTAACACTTTAAATGTTACAAATACTCTATAGGCAGACTATCCAAATAAACAGTTTCAATGCTGCCCACTATTTGTTTGGAGTAATTTGAGAGGTGGCCACTTTTTACATATGGCCTCTTTAAAGTGTCCCAGTGATTTAAATAACTTCTATTTGAGGCTCATGAACACTTCTCTGTATTGCTATGGATACTTTTACTTCCTTATGTTTACTTTCTTCTGTATGTAACTTTTGTTGTTTCTAAGGTCTACAACTTACAAGGATGGCAGCCAAAAATATAACATCACACATCCCTGTGCTTTGTAGTAATGAAATGCTAACAAAAGCTTTTTTTCTTACTTAATTGGCATAACAGAACCAGTCAGGTTTCTATGCTTTGTTTTTCTTTTGTTCCATGCCCAAAACCAAGACTGATTCAACTTGAGCTATGACGAATTCAAGGAGACAAAGTGCACACAGTTGCTCATTAGTGGGAAGTTTTTTAATTGCCAGTTTGGTTGAACTTCTTTTTTTTCCTTTAAGAGTTAAAAAGTGACTACTGACAGCTTCCACCCACCCTTCACTCCGATCCAGGTTCCCGGCTGCTCTAAGAATCATTTCTCCAACTTTTAGCGATGTGGTGGGCGCTGACAGGACCTGAGCAGCCTGCCTGACAGACAACAAGCTGCAGCGCGGCTTGCTGCATAATTTATGAAGGCAGATGTACAAGGCGGGTTATTAGCTCCCCATGCTACACTGCTCCCCTGATTTACAGTTTAAGGAAGCGAGTATAACAAATAGAACACATAAACAAATCAAACTGGTGACAAGTTTGTTTGTCTGCGGGGGAAAACGTGCAAAACGGAAGGAGACAAAGAGGAGGGAAGGGAGAGGAAAAATACACAGCGGCCAATTAGTGGATGTTGGGGTGATTGTTAATGACGCAGAGGCACTCTGCATTCTGGGTGGGAGAGGTGTCACCTCTGCTACCTCTCATTATAGGAGATGGATCTCACAAGTTTGCAGTGGCTGGAGCTATTAGGCAACAAATAGGTGGCTATCATGCAGGACATGGGACCAAGACAGCTTCATCTTAATGAGAGCCTTTCTTATCCTTAATGAGCCTAACTAACTCTCTCCTTCGTTCTCATGCTCTCCCTCTATCTCTCTCTCCCTCTGAGGATTTCATCCGGCTCTCCACATCCTCTCCCCTCGCCTTCCGTCTCCCTCCGTGGGCCCTGTGGTTTATGATGATGGAGCTCGGAGGGTAATATACATTTTAATGCTCCGTAATGGGAGGGGATGGAGGGATGGCAGAGGAGAGGAAAGAGGGAGAAAAGACAACGAGAGAAACAGTGGGTGGATTAGAAAAGGCCTCCTCTCTGAATGTCTCAGCTTTAAATTAATGAGGAGGCTGAGCGCACCACGATAAATTTAGCTTTTCATGTTTAATTATGCTATGACTGCAGTAGTTCAGTCGGGATAAATCACACAATTATTATGCTCCTCACCCGTTGCCTGTGTTGTTTTCTCCCTTCTTTCTGTTTTTCTCCTCCCATCAATTTGTTGTTGTTGTTGTTTATTCATAAGCTGATGTCTTTTCTTAATAGTACCGTGCGCAAGAGAGGGAATAAGGCCTAATGTTTCTATCGTAGGGAGCGAAACTCCCTCTGTGAGAGAGGGAAAGACAAATTGAGGAGAGAAAAAGTGGAAAAAGCTGATCTAGAGGGAAGGGAAGGGTAATAGGAGAAAGAGAGAGGAAGATAGCCAAGGAGAGGCAGAAAAAGAGAGTCATAGAGATGAGTATAGGGCATGGTAGTACCTCATTTTGTGTTATGTGTTATTGTGGTATGGATTTTTTTTTAAAGGATTTTTTTTCTCTAATAGCAACTTTCAAGTAGAGATTTGTCACAAAGACCCCCTTTATACCTTGCATCAAAATGCAGTTTGCGTATTCAATGGTGTTTGACCACATGAAAGTTCAGGTGTACCTTACATTTAGTTAAGAAACACAGATCGGAACATCATCTCTTTGTTCTTTATTTTGGAATTTTTTGTCAGGGATACAACATCCGAGCCTTCAGTCTTCCATGTCCCCTTATTCAAAATAAGTCAGGAAATCAACATAGTAGGCTGGACAGCTAGACAGCTTTTTCAAGTCAAGCCATGTGAGGATATTCATGATTATCACGATAATGGAAATTCACCACAATAAATGTAATGTGAGTGTTTTTTTTGGTAATACACAATAATATTGTATATTGTCACATTCCAACAATACTGCTTTGTTATTAACATACAGCAACATACAGGGGTTAGCTGTTGTTTTTTTGCACCCACGCAAACGAGAGGATGTGACGTTGTTTGTGGTAATGGTAAATGGACCTGTACTTGTATAGAGCCTTTCTAGTCTTCCGACCACTCAAAGGGCTTTTACACTGCATGCCACATTCACTCAAAATCCATCGAACAGAAACTAGCACATTCATACACATTCACACACCGATGCACAGCATCAGAAGCAATTCGGGGTTCAGTATCTTTCTCAAGGATACTTTGACATGTGGCGGCAGGAGCCGGGGATCGAACCAACAACCTTCCGATTAGAGCATGACCCGTTCTCAGGGTAGCGTCTAAGCCATACATGACGACTACCAATGATAGCAGAGACAACACAGTATTTAGCTGTTTCGTAGTATTTTGAGGAGGTTGCTTTTCAGCTCCTACATAATTTTAACTATGACTATAACAAAAATGGAACATAGGAGGTTTGACACAGGAATGCTTGTACATTGTCACCAAGTGGGAAAATGGTTTGATACGTCTTTTGTTATGAAGTCCACTACATACATGCTCCTTAATAAGCATAACAGTCATTGAAGATGTGTGACAGTGGGGGTCATGCAGCAACCTTCTCTTGAAGCTCTCTTGATTTTCTGTTAAGAGAAAAATTTGAGAAGTCAACTCGAGATGCACCAAACATTCTTAACCATCTAAATCAGCTCTTACCCAGGTGAACTGAATGATGGTAAATGATAAATAGACCTTTCTAGTCGTCCAACCACTCAAAGCACTTTCACACTACATGCCACATGGCCACAAACAGAAACTAACTCATTCATACACATTCATACACCAATGCACAGCATCAGGAGCAATTCGGGGTTCAGTATCTTGCTCAAGGATACTTTAACATGTGGCAGGAGAAGGCGGGGATTTAACCAACAACCTTCTGACTAGTGGACGACCCGCTCTTCCTCTGAGCCACAGCCACCCCTGTCAAGTGGGAATGATGAATCCCACTTGATCATAAATAGGAGGCGTGTGGTCGATTGTGTATTAGTATATATAACATCCCCTAAACGTATAAGTGCAGAAAAGAAATGGAAAATTGCATAAAATAAGGCAGTGTCTGATGTCTATTTATATTGTATTTATTTATTTATTTTCTAAAAGGTGTTTACTTGTTGTCTTTTTATTTCTTGTTATTTATTTATTCTATTCTTAAATCGTCACTTTGAATACTTTGAAAGTGAACTCGGGATCAATAAAGTACCTATCTATCTATGTATCTATCTATCTATCCTATCTATCTATCTATCTATTATTGACACTGTCATAGAGGTGTTAATAAATTATAATTTTTCATTGAGGTCAAACAGTACGCACCAACAAAAAACATGGCATCATCTTTCACAAAAAAATTTCATCAGGGAACATTTCTATGACTGGGCCATGGTTTGGCTCAGTCAGCTGCATGTTTTCAAATCCCACGAGAGCATTTCAAAAGTGGTGTGTCTGAAGAGTGTTTTGCCTGCCGGGGTTTTTTTATTTATTTATTTTTAAGTAACTATCTCCTTCAAAACATTGGTTTGAGTCAAAATATCTTGGCATTTGCAACCTGAATGCCTGGGTGGGTCTTGACTCTCTTTAATTTAAGATAAGATAAGATAAGATAATTCCTTTATTTATCCCCCTAAGGAGAAATTCATTTTGACAGCAATAGGGGGCAAAAGCCAGCGGGCAAAACAGAAACAAAGACAATCACGAGTAATAATATTGCTATATATGAATATGTAATGAAAGATATAAAACTACAATTAGAAGTATATACAACATTTGTTGTGTCAAGTAGGCATGGAGTCCAAAATACTGAGGCAGAAACCTTAACCCTTGACTAAAACTACCTGTGGAAAATTCAAATTTATATATGTGGCAAAGGTTTGTGCGTTGTAGGTAGGAAGTTCTAAACACAGGTCTTTATCTGCTGGGGTTTAGGAACTGGAGCTGAAGAGACGTTGCGGAGTCTGATGGCAGTGTAGGACCTTGTCCTCGTCTTCCTCTACAAAGAGACGCTTTACCCCCGTCTCTTAATGCAACAATAATTCTTATGTTTAATTATGTTCCACCCCAG
>NW_023339650.1:944277-945646 GCF_004916995.1 Morone saxatilis
GGAGTCATGTTGTCCTGAGCAGAGGAAGATGTCTTTGCCTGTGTTGCTATCGCAGTCTGTCTATGCTTTGTTTACAAATCTGGTCTGACCGTGGGTGCATGTTAGTCCCTTCACACAAATGATTAAAGCGACTTAACTTACTGTTTTTCTCATCTCCTTCACGTCCGTGAATTAGGGGTTTATTTTGACCAAAGCAGAGCTGGTGATTGATGGAACAGTGGAGAGACTAACAAAGACTGTTGGTGAGTTTTTGCATTTTGTTTTTGTCCGCTTTGAATGTTACAAGGCTACAATAATAAGGTCAAATTAACGTTTTTGTCTATGGAGTCTGGTGTCGAATGATAGCGATTTTGTTTCTGGTTAAACAAAAGATCTATCTATGTAGGGATCATTTCCATAATTATGTCAGATACTTACAATAACAATCTGAGCCTGTCAGTGGCAAAAACAACAACTTTTAGTGGAAGTACTCTAAATGACAACTTTATCCCCAAGGATTAGCTACTGTTACAGCCATTGAAGCCCGTTCGTGGCTATTTCCTCATCTAACCCAGTAAATTAGGGCTTTATTTCAACCAAACCAGCATTGGAGATTGTTGGAACAGTTGCAGACAAACAAACACAGCTTCGGTGAGTTTTATTTTGTTTCTGTCCACCTTGAATGAAGTTACAATGTTACAATGATATGCCAAGAAAAATTACCTTTTTTTGCCTATGAAGTTTGGTGGTAAGCGATTTCATTTCTGTCCAAAACAAAGTGTTTTAAATTATCTTGTAGGTAAAATTACTGGTTTAGTCAATGGAATCTGGTCAGCCATAGTGCCCATTGTTTTTTATTTTGCATATACAGTTGTGTTCAAAATAAAAGCAGTCCAACATCACTAACCAGATCAATCACTGTTTTTGGTAGACATTTATATTCCTACATGGCAAATAATTTACTAGTAGGTGTAGTAAAGAAATAGAAAACAGTCATGACATGCATGCTGCTGATTCTGTGTAATTGAATCACCAATTGAAAGGGGAGTCAAAATAATAGCAGTGTGGAGTTTTTACAGTTAGTGAGGTCATTCATCCTGTGAAAAAACAGGTGTCAAACAGGTGGCCCTTATTTAAGGACGAAGGCAGCAAATGTTGTACCAGTTGGTTATCGTGTATTTCTCTCTAAAAATCTGAGTAAAATGGGTCGTTCCAGACATTGTACCTCGATTAAAAAGTTGATTGAAGAGGGGAAAAGATATAAAGAAGTGCAGAAAATGATAGGTGTGTCGCCTACAAATGTATAGTCACAATTGTTAAAATGTTTTGTGTATTAGTCAGTGAAAAAGGTCAAATGTTAATGAAATGTTACAAGATATGGGAGTAGTAG
>NW_023339650.1:945754-948084 GCF_004916995.1 Morone saxatilis
GTCTCTGCTTTTCCTGCACAAAACAGGACACTATACCTGCTTACAGGTAACTCATGCTTGAGGCCTGTAACATGGGCTTCTCAGCTAAAATGATCACAAATGCTTTAAAATGGCAACCAAAACCAGAAAGACGTGGAAGAAAACGGAAGAATAGTCCAAATGGCAAATCCTCAGCCAATGACCAAAGGTCAAAGAAGGCCAAGCTATCGGCAAGAAGCCCCCGCAAAGTCCCAGTGTTACAAAAACGTCATGTGCTGAAGAGGTTACGATTTTCCAAAAAACACATTGACTGGCCTAAAGAGAAATGGCGCAACATTTTGTTCCAGACAACAAGATTAACGTTATGGAGTGGCCAGCCCAATCCCTGGACCTTAATCCCAATACTTGTGGGGTGACATCAAAAATGCTGTTTCTGAGACAAAACTAAGAAATGCAGAGGAATTGGGGAATGTAGTCCAATTGTCCTGGGCTGTTCACAACTCCATGCAACACAGATGTGAAGCAGTTCACTGATTCACAGGTCAAGCATTTTTCATTTTATACAGCAAATGTTTGAGTTTGTAAAGAAAAATGCAGACAGTGCTATTTTTTTTAACAGCTTAATATTCCTTTTTCTTAATAAATTTGATAAATTTTTCTTCATGTTTTGATTTGGAAAAGAATGTGCAGTGTTCCCAATGCATTTGCAATAATATCTTTTATGGAAATAAAAGATATAAGGATTTTGGGCTTTACTCACTTTTTTAAACACACTGCTATTATTTTGAACACAACTGTATAACCTTTACTAAATTGAGAATTTTAGCAAAACTCCTTGAAATGATACTTTACAGAGCACAAAAAGCTTTTGTTTGATCCAGTTGAGTCGTTGTTGTGTTAGAAAGGTATGAATAGACAAGAGTGAGTTATGCAGTAGCAGTAACACATCTAAACTCAAGTTCCACTAACAAGCTTGTTTTGGAGCCTTCAACAGTATCACAACAACAGGGGACAGATGTATAAACCATGCGTACACACTGCTTACGCCACTTTCCATGCAGGTATCCAAATGTATAAATATTCCCAGATGGTAAGAATATGTGTACTGGTACATATCTGTATCTATTATACTTATTATTGAGGAATAAGAATAACCTACACCTTCAGGTGTGAGTGACCAATTGGCAGCTTGTTAAAGCACTACTACATAAAGGTTGTACCTGTACGTACTTGGGCTCGGACCTTCCTCCCAGCTTTCTTTAACCAGGTCCAGAACCCCCGTGGTGTCCTGCCAAACAGCAGTTCAGAGGGAGAAAATCCTGTGGTACCACGTGCACTGCAAACAACAGAGGATCTAGCCACCTATCCCAATTGCGGGCGTCATCGTGCACAAACTTACGGATCATGGACTTCAAGGTTTTGTTCAGACGCTCGACAATGCTGTCAGTCTGAGGGTGGTATACACTTGTCCGAATTGACCCGATGCCAAATAATACATACTGGTTCCGAAGTGTGAATGACATAAACAAGGTGCCCTGGTCTGTTAGGATTTCTTTTGGGATCCCAACTAGGGAGATGACCTGGAACAGTGCCAGGCTCTCACAAGCCTTCCCCACACCTCTCTCTCTCCTGCACTCCTGAGTGTAAACCACACCCACCTCCACAGTGACATAAGTTAGTCACATTACGCAATAAGTCACTGTTGACTTTTGGTTTCACAGGAACGGTGTCCTTAGTGAATCCTGTGTTTGATATCCATCCAGACCTCCACTTACGTGGACTTTGTCGCTCTTACTACCTCACCTGACTTCCTCTTTTGCTCCTGTCATAATTACTATGGCCACTAGTGGTCACCACCTAACAATAAATGTAAATATGAGTGAAAACAAGTTGTATATACTCCTTTACTTTTGATAGTACATAAAGAAGTTTTTGTTTCAGTTTTGGAGCCACAGCTTTACCGCAAAATCCCAGTTTGTTAATCCTTTTAAGTTTCCCTCCTCATTAATAATTTTTGAGACCCTCTGGGTCAGGTCTTTGCTGCTCTGCTCTTCCACGATGAAACGTCACTCAAACAACAAATTGTGACTTTATGACAGGCTTTCAGATGCACAGAAGAGACAAACCACAGGATGTTTTCCTGGTAGCATAGAGCTGAAATGCCTCCTACTGTATAATCAAGATGAAGGCAAGAGTCCAACCTTCAAAGAGCAAAGCGATCACAGCTACCCTTAAGGCCTGTTACAGCTATAGGTCAACAGTCCGGCTCAGTTTCCCACAACAGGAAATACATGGCTTTATTTTGTTGACTGAGAGGTGGTTGTGTCTGACTGTGTGTGCGTGTGTGTGTG
>NW_023339650.1:948117-951404 GCF_004916995.1 Morone saxatilis
GAGAGAGAGAGAGAGAGGTTAGGGAGGTGAGAGAGAAGTCCGGAGAAAAAGAATAAGAGGGAAGAAAGGAGAGACAAACCCAGGTGCTGACCCTGACTGTGAGTGACCTTTTCCTCCCAGTATGTTAGGAAACTCTGCTATCAACGGAACCCCACTATCTGTTTCCATTTCTACATCTGAGACAACACATAGGACTTGTTCACAAATGCTATTACAAGCACCTTTAACATTTAACCAAACTGCATCAAAAATGCAGTCAAGTGCCCTGATGTAAATGACAAAATACATTGTTTGTCATTGCCTTCTGAAACAGTCCATTTCTGTTTGTGCCCTCCAAAATGCACCACTGTTACAAAATGAAATTTAAAAAGGTGGAAGGAGACGGTTGGTTGGTAGGAGACTTGTGAAAGCCACATTTGTTTTTCTGCTGCAGACAGCCTCAACAATACTGATGATTCTGTCTTTGTTACAAGTATCTCTCTGCAAATAACCTTACCTTGGGTTGAAATGACTTCAAACACACTTTACAAAATAAATTACGATAAAAAAATAATTATTTTTACCTATTGGACATTGCTATTGTGTAAGCACAATAATGCAGTCTGTTCTGATTTTAGTATTGGAAAACAACTTCATCCATGTTATCAGATCAGCCAGACCACATCTGGTGGAAAAATGGGGCTTCCAGTCCATATACAAGATACAGATACAGAAATATGATTAAATAAAAAATTATAACTCAGCGTGTTTTTTGCTGTTATTGGACAGTACAGCCAAAGACAGCAAAGGGGGAGAAATATGGGAGATATAATATGCAACACAGGGCCACATGTTAGATTCAAACCTGGGCTGCTGTGGTAAGGACTCAGCCTTGGTACATGGGGCACAAGCTCTAACAAGTGAGCTACTGGCTACTTACTTCTTATTGAGTACTGCCACCTCTCTTGAGCATGGGCCAACCCACCATCGTGGTCTATGAGGTATGGACATTACTGTTGAGGGACTACTACAAAACTGTGTCTATGTGTAAACTTAGCTAGCCTAAGACTAAGAAAACCTCAGTGGAAATGGTCTTGCTAAAAAGGGATAAAAACACAAAAAGAATTAGGTTATGTTGTATTCAGGGTTGGGGTTTTGCTGAATTAGAGTACTGGAACCTTTTTTGGTCCAATTCAGGCACTGCTTGTAAGCACATATAGGCTGGGCACCACAGAATGGCATAAGCAACTTAAATGAAATCAATCAATCAATAAATCTGGAACTAAACATAGAAGTTGTGGTCTCACTGTGGCTCACGACAGCTAGCATTCCTTTGGAACTATGAAAAAGTAAACCATTCATGCATGGTGTAACTGTGTGGAAAATATTGTATTAGGAACGATTCAGGATGGGACATTCTCTTAGGCAACCAGTGGTAATTAATCGATCTGAGTGCATTCAGATGTAGATGACTCTGGACTTATATTGGCCCCATTTATATGTTTAACTTTATTTTTCTTCATTCCTTCCTCTTTTCTCTCCTCTTCTTCTTTCCCTTAGAGGCTTAGAAAATAAAAGTTCCTTTCATTGTTAAAGCCACACAGACAATTTGTTTGACAATGTCAGTCTGTGCAGCGCTGCAGAGGGGAGAATTATTTCTACTTATCACTCCTCTGATATCCCTCACTCCCAGTCTTGCTTAATTCTTTCCCTTTATTTCCTACTCCCTTCCCCTCTACTCATTTGGCATTAACATATAACTGCTGTGAGCCCTGCCGTAAACACAACGGGAGGCTCAGTGTGTGTGTGCGGGTGTGTGTGTGTGTGCTGCTGTGTAAGCCGGGGTGCCTTTGATCCGATAAAAACCTCTAATTTGGATGGTTGAAAGAGTTTACATACTTTTTTTCCCTTTCCTCCATTCCTTTGCTTTTGTTATGCTTCCCATTTACATTTGGCTTCACTCCGCCGCTGGAGACCACGCGGCTGAGTTTCACGATGTGGACCGAGCCGGTGCTACGAGAAGGAAATGTTTTGACAATTGGCTTTGTCAAATTTGGTTTGTGATTTCTTCATCGCCTTGCGTGGCAGACCATTAGATTAAGACTGCGCTTGTATAAATCCTTTTCACTCCTCACATGATTGATGTTCTATTTCAAAGTAAAGCAACAACAAACAAGTTTCCACAGAGCGAGGGCTTTTGAATAGCACGCCATTCATCACTGGCATGTTTGGCCTTTTACATGAGTGCCACAAACAGTCTGAGAATAGAAAAATGTTTTCAGACTTAGTTATCACACAGGCATTTTATTATAAAGACTTTTCGCTTTTGATTTGATTCAAATTGATTTGAAGCATTTGCTTAGAAGTTCTTTTTTACCGGATTGAATACACTGAGTAGAAACAAAAACACAGCAGCCTTCAAAGATTACATTGTAGCCCTGAGTAAGGCTTCATCAGTCTAATGGTGTTCGAATTACCATGAAAACAGATGGAAAAATCTAAATTTTAATATACAAATTTAACATATTGAAGATATCTACACCTCACAAAAATATATGCTAATGAGCAACTTTTTCTTTTTCTCCCTTTTCTCCTTCAGGCCAAAGGCCTCATTAAGTAAGAAGAAAAGATGGGGTGCACAAGTACAAAACATGACTGTTTCTTGTTATATCGTGTTTCCATTCAAGGAATTGCAATGCAAACTTGTTAGACGACTTGGAAATACTTCGAATGCTTGTTTCGCATCCACTACGTAGTTCAGTTGATTATTAAGGATGGTTTTGAATTGAGATTATCAGTAGGTGACGCCACATTGGAGAACCAGAAGGAAGAGGATGCAACAACTGAACCGTAAGTGTAAAAGAGGGCAGGAAAAACCAATGCAAAAACAGGGATAGAAATCAGTGTGAAACTCCTATCGATGTCTCCCATTTTGATTTTACCGTTTTGAAGCCTCAAGTTGTGCATTATAGTTGTCCGAAGGAAGTTTGCTTTGGAGCCGAGCAAAGTGACTTACTATGAGTGTGAGGCTGCTCGTCATTGGCTGCGGGAGGTTTGAAACTGGTCGAGTAGGAAACAGGTGGCGCCTCGCCTGGATCACATACAATCTGGCATTGCCAGATGAAAGTGTGCACTAAGAGGGTGAGTATGTTTGTAAAATGAAATACCAACGCAGTAACAGAGGTGTGCTTTCATATTTGATCAAGCGCTCAGGTTGTTTTGACAGTTTTGATCTGAGGTTTTGTGCGTTGAGCCTGGAGGACTCACTGAGAATTGAACCTGTTCAATCACAGGTAGCCCCGGCCTAA
>NW_023339650.1:951429-954314 GCF_004916995.1 Morone saxatilis
CCCCCAGCTTTTATCTTGTCTATTTGACTCGTAAGATGTTTACTAAGATTGAGACAGTCAGTGCGTACGATATATGGTAAACTTAGAGGATTCAATTCAATTCCAAGGTTCAATTCTTATTGGTGTATAGGCAACAAGTTCATAACAGAAGTTATCTCAGGACACTTTTCAAATAGAGCAGTCTAGACCGATCCTTTAACATTTACAGAGACCCAACCCAGTACCACCGTGAGCAAGCTACTTGGCGGATGGGGGCAGAGGAAAAACTCCTTGTTACAGGCAGAAACCGTAGGACAGACCCCTTCGGCTGTAGGTGGTGTGTCATATGCTTGACGCAGTTTGGAGGAAGACGAGAGAGGAGAGGAGAGAGAGAAACAGAAGAGACAGACAGATGTACCAGCAAGGTGGTAGCATGCTTAATTGACTTGAATTAGGGCAACGCTGAGTAATAAGAGGAGTTGCAGTGAATCCAGCCTAGCAAGCTAACAGAAATGCATGGATTAGTGTTTTCTGCATCTGCTGGTGATAGGATGGGTCTAATTTGTTGTAATGAATATGCTTTAGGCCGGGGCTACCTTGTGATTGACAGGTCATTCTCAGTGAGTCCGTCCAGCTCAACGCACAAAACTCAGATCAAACTGTCAAACAAGCCTGAGCTGATCAAATATGAAGCAGGATTCTGTTACTGCGTTGGCTATTTCATTTTACAAACATATTTTAGTGCAACTTTATCTGGAATGCAAGATTGTATGTGATCAGGCGAGCCGCCACTGTTTCCTACTACGAGTTGAAACTCCGCAGCCAATGAGAGCAGCTCAACTCATAGTAAGTCACTTTGCTGGCTCCAAAAAACTGTCATGGCGACAACTATAATGCCAAACTTGAGGCTTCAAAACGGTACAAATCAATGGGAGACATCACGATAGGTTCACACTGATTTCTATCCTGTTTTTGGCATTGTTTTTCACTGGCACTCTTTTAATTACGTCATTGTTGCATCCTCTTCTTCTGGTTCTCCAATTGGCGTCACCTACTGCTAATCTCAATTAACCAACTCCTTAATAATCACTGAACTGTAGTGGATGGAAACAAGCATTCGATATTTTAAGTCGTCTAAAATTTGCATTGCAATTTTGATGGAAACACGATATACAAAAGAAAAGTCATGTTTTGTACTTTGTGTGCGTGTGGTACTCGACAGGCCCGCATTCTCCTCTCGGTGTGTGTTTAAGTGGAGAAGTTACCCCTCACTTGTTAATTCCACCAGATTAGCATATTGATGACAGTCAGGAGAGGATTGTACATGCCACTATCCAAGATTACTGCACAGAGCTGAGTATAGCCATCATGCCTTGGACGTGGTTCTGACTGTGCGTGTGAGACTGAGAGGGGGGTAGACTGGAAGCAGTAGTGTTAATTTGTGTAGCTGCACTAGTGTGTGACTCTGTGTAGTACACACTGAGAGACATGGGGGTAGTTGTGCGTTTTATGGAAATTGCCTTCATGCCAGGATGCCAAGTTGATCTCAGGCACAACATGCCACTGAGGCTCTGTGGAAATGCAATCAGTCAGCTCCAACAGGGGTCCCCGAATTCATTTGAAACTGCAAATCTCAAAATTGGCCAAAGGAAATTGGGTGAGACCAAGCTGGTCAAAAGCATCAACATTGATTTGCCTTTCAAAAAAAACCAAAAAAACCTAAGAACAAAAAACATCAAAAATACAGTAACAAGCTAACATGCAGCCCCAAGCATTTTCACAATGAGAAGCGTTCTAACAAAAGACGCACACACACCTTAAAACTGTTGATAGACAAGCAATTTCAGTGAAGCTGTGAGGAGAGAAGACAGAAGGGGAAATATTTTGAAATGTATATCAGGGAGCTCAGCTTTAGGAGAATACAGGGTAGAGTGCCGTCATGCTGCTTCGAGAGCAACAAGGTCAAATGAAAATGACTGGTTTGATGCAACGTCAACTACTGACACCACAACTATGAACATGTCTCCCTCAGATGATGCACCCAATGGAGCCTAACAGCCTACATACCATACTTGGGGTCCCAAATGGTGAACTTGTTTATATTGTACAGTTTTGGTTCAGTCTTAACGCTGTCACAAACTTTGTTTCCAACAGCAGCAGGCAGCTGTTTTCAGTCCAGCAGAAAACAGCAGACACAGTTAATAACTGGCTGATGAACATAACAGAGCATTTAGCAGCTAAAGAGTCAGATATATTTCTGAAGAGTTGGTAGAGACCAAACCAGAGCTAAACTGAAAGTGAATATTAGACTTTTGGATGTGAATATTGGATTCATCAGGTGAACACAATCATGACTCCAAATGAATGCTAATGTTACTCTGTAGCTGCAGTCCACCTTCCTGCATTGATTCAATCATACTGTGTAAGGCACATTACTTTCTGAATTGGCACTCTAATTAGCCAAAATGAATACAAATCCCTACAGAGCTGGTTATTTTGAATGGAATACTGGGTCTTATATTAGTGTTAAAACACACAGACACAGTTACCAATGGTAATCAAAAGTGCCACCAAATCAACATGGACTGAAATCTTGAAGATTAGAACCTTATAATAAAACAACTTCTATTGCTGATGAAAATCTATCATGACAAGGCAGAAATTGGTAATGTAATACTTTGTTTCTGCACTTTCTGATGTAAGAAGCCAGGAAGATGGAGTCATTGGTTTTCTGCTCATCACACCTGTTTGTTACTGCTGTGCAAAAATCTAGTCTTGCTGGGTGATATTATTGGCTGGAAAATTGCTTCCTAGGTGAGCGGGCGATGCAAAGCCTCACCTCTGATGGTTAATTGAGGCACCAACAGAGAAGGAACATTGAAGAGCTTATGAGATATTGTTGTGTT
>NW_023339650.1:954414-957247 GCF_004916995.1 Morone saxatilis
GTAAATAACCGCTGTAACGAGTAAATCAAGTTTATATTTAGCGTTCACTGACACAGCTACAACACCAAACAGTGTACACAGAGCAGGAAGTAAACCGGAAATGAGTCAATACGCTTACCGTAGCAGACAATGCATACAAACAACAGACCAATGTATACATACTCACAGTCTCAGATTGAGACCATAAACTCATTAGGAAACTGTTAACTAATAAATCAAGTCAAAAGTCGGCTCATTTCTCCATAAGACTTCTTTCTTGCAGCCCGTGAAGCTGTGCCCTGCTGGCCATTACATAGAATACAGGTTTAAGACACGGTGTTTTTGTTACCTTATAATGCTCATTTCTATCTACAGATGCCATGGGTCGCCTTCTGTGGAGGTCACAATGTTGAACCACCGTGTTTTTACAATAGCCCAGAACAGACAAACCAAACAAGGGCTGTAGGTAGGGCCTTTAACATTTTGTGGACATTTTAAGGCCACTGTAGTTTCTCCTTTGTGCTTGGAAAAGGAGGGTGAAGCAAGGGAGTAGCAATCTGCAACTTCACCACTAGATGCCACTAAATACTACACTATGGTCCTTTTAATGTGTAATATGTCTTTATGTTAGATATGACCACATATACCGTGCTTTGCAAGCTCTGGTCTGTCAAGCAATAGCAGTGTTCAGTGTCCTGGCCAGGACAAAGGACAATGGGAAGAGACTGGGATTTTTGCCCCCAACTCATGAACACATTTGCCATTACACTCTTGAACCTGTGTCAGTCAAATACACTCTCCAAAACTCCGGGTTACCAGAGCGTCAACTGTTTTTGGCCACAGTACAGCTCCACATTTTTAGAACACATGTTTTGGCTTAATATCAAACCCAACCTTAACTGCTCAAGCTATTTTCAACTTTTCACCCATCATGATAGAAAAACATAGGAAATGACAGCTGATTCTGAAAAATAATAACATCCACCCATTTTTCCACATAGCGGTTCTAGGGTTTGCCTGCTTGTGTCTCAAACACTGAGGTAATTAGAGTATGCAGAGTTATCATCCACCTCACATCAACGTTTCATTTGGAAATTCTCACAAAGTAATGTCCTCGGGCAGCAAACAGCAGGTTTTCAGCTGATGGGAGCTTAGCAGCACATTATGAATATGCCTCCTGCACTGCTTTTATCAGCCTGGCCTTGCCTCCACCGACTCTGTCGTGGATATGGTAATGCATTCAATAACATGGTTTTCTCTCTTGGATTATATTTTCCCAAGAAACAATCAGGGATACTATTTTTTTCTCTCCCTTTTCCCAGAAATAACGAAGAGTTGTTTTCACTGTGAAACAAAATAGCCCATTTCCAGACAAGCTGTTGAGTGTTTGAGGTAATGCTCTCATATTCAGCATCACCTGCACTGCAAAAGTAAAAGCCTCAGATAAGAAAAAGAAAAAAAAAGAAAGAAAGAAAAGAAGAAATGCTCAAGTGGGATATCTAGCTGGCAGAATCCATTTGGAGTGAGCAAGCAATTGCTGCTCATTGACACGGCAATGTCTTAAGCCTGGTTGGCGAATGAATATTTTTGCAAATATATTGCATGATTTTACAGTAGAGGGCCTGCAGCAGATGCAAACACAGTAAAAAGCAAGACAATAATCTGGGAGGGAAGCACGGTGTGTGACTGCGATCAGCTCTTATTTCACTTTCAGGAGCCCAAACAATTTTTCAATATCATGTAGGATGCACAACAACACGGAGAAGAGGGGGAATAAAACTCATTCAGCGCAGAGACTGTGGCTCCGGTGAAATGTTTTCATACAGCATGTGATTCTGAAAGCAGGACGCTGAAGTAGATTATCATTTGTTTCCCCCTCCTCTGCTGCGACGTCCGCAGACAGTAAACCTACGCAGACACAGTGTGTGTAGCTCTTAAATGAAGAGATGCTATGTAACTAAAAGCTTATTAGCTCATCAAAGGCTTTTGGAGCCCCCCGTCTCTGCTCGCCAAGCTCAAAGTGTCAATGTTAGCAGAAAGGATCTCATTAATTTTTTGGTGGATGAAGAACAGTGGCCACTACTCCAGAGTAAACAGCAAGGTTTTAATAATAATGGGCTGACAGCTGGGGCTCTTTGTCTCTCTCACTGTTAGCTGTCCTCTGACGGTGTAATAAGAGGTGTGTTGGGGTTGTTGATCGCTGGAGAAGAGGAGAATAGGCTCTGGAAAGGTAACGCTAGGCAGGAATGAATCCTGAGGAGCAGAGAGGCGGAATAAAAGAGATCACTTCTCAAGGCTGTCTTCGAAAACTAGACCAATTTAGGCCATTCAGTTATCTACAGTTACTGGGCGAGGAGATTCAATGTCACAGATTTTCAGGTAATAATACACCTGTCTTGTTAGTCTTAATCATAGTGTGGTGCTGGAAGAGACACTGCATTTATATTGCAGGTGAGTTAGTCAAAAACAGAAAGAAATACTGAGATCATGAGTACAACAGCCCTTAGATCTCCATAAAGTTCTGCTAATCTATGATAATCATCCATTAAAAAGGTAAAAATAAGACATTAAAGGTACACAATATGTACAATATGTGATTACTGCCACTAGGAGGTCTCTCACATCAAAACAATAACAAAAGATTAAGTTTGATGATGTTTTCTTTACCACCATTGCCGTCAGCTTTCCCAGTTAGGATTCCTTTAGTGTTCATCATTCAGGAGGTTTCTATCAGTAGCAGAATTATCCACAGAGGTCTCCTATTTTCCAAATAAACAGACCCACTGGTTAAAAATGGAGGTCCAGAAGGGGCTGTGAGACGAGCTGCTGTTAACGTTAGCTCAGTTTGTTTCTC
>NW_023339650.1:957347-959966 GCF_004916995.1 Morone saxatilis
GACTTAAAAAGCACCAAGATCTAAACAGTGGATGATAAACAGTCAATGTATGACAGCTTCTGGCAGACAACCACAACACTGATGCATGCACAAAGGGGATATGATGCCAATGACAGGCAACCGGTGAAACGCAGCGTTACCTGAATAAAATGACAAATTTCTCAGTTTGAACATTGTCGCTTCACACACTTTTTCTACCATGTGACCCTTTAGAAGCTCTAAAAGAATTCTAACAGTATCACTGGACAAATATTGACATGTGCCCAGAAATTAGGAAGCAAAACCTCCTGGAAGTGGTCCCTCATCTGTGGAGATCACAGGCCAACAGATATATTGAAGGACCCGTCTGGGCTCCTCTGCAACTGAAAAAATTTACCCTATAATCTATCAGGGCCCCAGCAATGAAGTAGACGAGGCTGCATGCATTTTATCAGCCTGGTAATTGTTCATGTTGACACAAACTGTCTTCAAGAGGATGGGATGGTGAGAGGCATTTCGCCTTATTAATGGTTTCTAATAAAGACAGGCATTTATCAGGCATTATATGGCACTGTCAGACAGGGCAGGTCTTGCGCACACACACACACACACACACACACGCACACACAAAGGCAGCTCTCTTTGTCCACACCTTGGGAATGCCTCATTTTGATATTAGGTGGTTTGATATCGTTGGAGATGTTCTCCGGTGGTCCACTGACTCCTTAATCACCTTTGACCTCTTCCTGGTGGATGCTGTGAGCGGTTGATCTGGCAGCTGATCTTATCAGTTTCACAGTTAACTGTTTTGTCATACACCACTCCAGTCTCCCAGGGGGTCCTGTCTTAAGG
Organism: Morone saxatilis; assembly: GCF_004916995.1. Lineage (NCBI taxonomy): Eukaryota > Metazoa > Chordata > Actinopteri > Moronidae > Morone > Morone saxatilis. The sequence goes on from NW_023339650.1 coordinate 958,179, forward strand.
GTGCACCGGGAGAGATCTTAAGTTCTTCAGGCTCAACTGAAGAGGGATTTCTGTGGCCAATACCGATTTTAGACAGATTTTAGAATCTGATTACAGATTCAGTTCAATTCAATGCAGTTAAATTTGGTTAGCACATAACAAAAGTTATCTAAGGACATTTTTCAAATATAGCAGGTCTAGACACCAAAATTGCTAAATGTTTTTCAGGTTTTTATAGGTGTGACCTATATAAGTAAAATTAGCATCATCCAAGGAACCCACTGTACAAAAATGTTTCTTCTACTCCTAGTCTGGGCCGGTGTATTGTCAACTATTTTGGTGATGTAAGATCAAACATTTTCCGAAATACATACACAGCATACAGTACTAATTACAGTAAGATCTCCATAGTCACTGCCGACTCCACCGGGCCTGAAGATACTCCCCATGTTGATATTTAACGACCTGGTAATGAGACTCAAAAATCAACTTCAAATCTTCAAGCCTCCAAACCAAAGTGTCTTTCTACCTTTCTCGGCTCTGATTGGTTGTTTTCGTTCAGGCCGGGTATTTATTTTTTCATAGAACATCATGTACTACTGTCAGGATATTTCAGCAAATATGACTAAAGGTTATTTTCACAAAGTTACCTACTGCAGTTTTAATGAAGCTAATGAAGCGGGCAGTATTAGCAGCTACCGTCTGTATATTTTACTGAGAAACAAAAATGGAGGGTGCTGAGCTGAGTTTGCTATCTTAGCATTTGTCTCTGGCTGTAAATTATCTTAAAATGTACCCAAAGCAGTGCTGAATTAAACAGAATAAATACGGAACAGTGGATAGAAGAGGGATCTGTGAGTGGATTGGCCGGCTGGCAAGAGGCCCCTCCGAGCTGGCTTAAACCTCCATTGACCAGTCGGAAGAGACGCAATGCATTATAGGGCGGTTGAGTATATACAGTAAGCTCACACCGTGTACTCAGATATTCTTGCTACGTTTGGGCATTTCTCACAAACACAAAATTCACATACTATACAGCTGAAATACGCTACATACTCAATTTGACATCATACTTAGTATGAATAGTATGTTGTTATGTGATTTTGAAGAAAGCCTATTACACACTTTGGCATGAGACTGGGCTGTTGAGGGAGATTAGAATGCCACGTATGGAAATATGACCATTACATGATTACATGTCATAGTGCTCCAGTTGAATAGCAACATAGCTGTAGTGTCCTTTAGAGAATATCCACTCAGCTGAATACTCTCCTTACTTTTAGAAATATGTTTATTTGTTTTTTTCCACACAGTGCTGCCCGGACAACAGAATATATTAGCTGTGGGGGCTGCTGAATGTGGCTTATTGGATGTAGAGAATGAGTCGTTACAGTGCACTGTGCGGCTGCTTGTGTAACTGGCCTTGAGTGATGTAAGTGGACTCTGTGGCCTCTGCAGCCACAGCGTCTTTTACGTCTCTGTGGACATTATTACTATGGTCAGGGTTAATTATTTTGAAAGCTCCCTCTCTCCTCATATGCTTTTCTTCTTTTTCTCTCTTTCATTCTGTCTCTCCTTCACCTCCCTCCCATACTCTTTTTATTCCATGCTTGCTTTTCATTGCTTTCTCCTTATCCTTATCCCTCTCAATTTCTATCTCAGGTGCTCTGAATTTGACCAACATCTGACCATCTCTTCTTAGCTCTTCCGAATAATTCAATTCAATTTTCAATTCAGTTTTATTTGTATAGCGCCAATTCATAACAGAAGTTATCTCAGGACACTTTTTAAATATAGCAGGTCTAGACC
>NW_023339650.1:960074-960308 GCF_004916995.1 Morone saxatilis
GATGGAGGAATTGTATTTACCAAAAGAGAAATCTACACTTATTCCAGCACAATTTTGAAAGGACAGTTTCATAGACTCTAACTGTCCTACTGGCCTAAATATTTATAAAGAGGTCATATGATCCACCACAGACGCCGTGGATTAAATGGGAAATAAAATAAAGGAATGCATGTGGAATGAAAGTTACTTACAGCATTATCTTATGACACGTCCTCCAAATTAAACAACAAATTA
>NW_023339650.1:960433-966209 GCF_004916995.1 Morone saxatilis
TTTCCTGTAGGTGGCACAATGACTATGAATGAATATTTGCATGTAGTTGTGTTCAGGTCAGGACTGTCACACGTGAAGTTTGGGGCAGAATGCACAAAGTACACAAAGGTTGCAGTCATTTCCTGTTTCTTGGCCAAACACTGATTATCAACGCAACAACACGAACACACTGTTTGATGCAACCTCAAGATTTTAATAACTTTTCATTATGAACTTTTTTAGCGATGTAATGGGCAAAATTCTGGCAGTTCTTATTTCTTGGCCCCCAGGTTCTGCTATCTGCCCCAGTTCTTACCCTAAAGGACTATCGGGGATTTTCCCGTGCGGTGCACTGGAGCTCCTCTGGCTTTCCTCTCTCTCTGTTTTCTAGCACTCCGATTCAGGTGTCCCATTACATGGGTACTAACGTTCACTTCTTCCCCGCCGGGAGATATCTTGTTGCTCTGGGTCTCGATCTGGGCAGGAGTTACTCAATGGGGTCCTTGCGTGCAGAGCCCTACCGTTGCGATTGGGTCGGCTGCTTTTCGCACTGTCCTATTGGCTGGATGATAGGTGGTGTATTATTGGCTTACGGCGGTTACTGTTAGTTGCTGCGTTGCGCTGCTGCTGCTATTCCCCCCCAATCGTTGCTGGTTGTTGTCGGGTGCGTCAGTCCGGAATTCAGTTCTTCGTGTCTTCCGATGGGCGTCTGAGTCACCGGGGTCAAGCTAGCAATATTAGTGTTAGGGTGGTTACTAACTGTTGTTGCTTGTGCGGGTCTGTCTGCTCTGTCGTGTCCTCTCTCTTCTCTGTGCACGTCCGTCCTCTCGTCGTCTGCTCTCTCGTGTCTCTCTCTCGTCTCACCCCAACTGGTTAAGCGCGGCAGCGACGACCAAGCCGCAGGCCTGAGGGCCAAAGGGTGCGGGTCCCTAGGTTTCTGCTGGGGTTAAAGGCAAGTTTTTCCCTTGCCCGCCCGGTTGCAAGTGTGCGGGTTGCGCTCATGGGTGGGTACTGGTTGGAACGGTCTCTGTAGGAGAGGTGTAGAAAGGATTCGGTCTAGACCTGCTCCATTTGAAAAGTGTCCTGAGATAACTTCTGTTATGAATTGGCACTATACAAATAAAACTGAATTGAAAACTGAATTGAACTGAGCCTTTTTCTGTACATCAAGACATGATACATGTGCCTACTGGTTTTTGTGTGTATATGTTAAATTTGTTGCCAGGGCTGCTATGTTGTATGTATAAATGTTGTATTTACAAAAAGACCTGTTTTATGGCAAAACGTTGATTTTTGACACCACGCAAAAGACACAGTTGACAAAATGTCCTGATTTTGATAACTTTTTATTATGCACTTCTTTAGAGTGTACCCACCAATTTTTCAAGTTGTTCCAATCAAGTCCCTCTCACCCATCACTTATAACCTGCTAGGAGTGTGTGTCTCTTCCAGTATTGTCTCACTTTGCTGTGTGCGGGACGTTTCTGGGCGCCAACCTTTGGGCATGTGAGATGTAAGTTTGGGACTCTATAAAGATATAGCGACCAGTTAAATTGCTGCGTATCTCTCTCCTCTGCTATCTGTCTGTGCTTTGGATGCATAAAGATGGATGGACAGGATGAAGCTGCGATTCAGTTGCATTCACACAAAATCCAGAAATATGGCACCTTTCAGCAGGGTTTTGCAGAGGTGTGGCAATGTTTATTTTGCTGCTGTGAAACAATCAGAAACACTGCTTTGTTCTCGCTAATGTCACATTTAGAAACAGCAATGGACACATTCTGCATAGTATCTTTAAGGTTAAGGAACAATGTTGGTCAGGGTTTAACTTCTATACGAAATAGAAGGCAGGGTGTATTAACTATGTAACGTGTATTTAATTAATGATAAAGTCCAAGCCATGGCAATCTGGACTGACGTTTCCCTTATAGAAGTGTGAAAAATGTTTTGTTGCATCACATAAACAATTTGATCCTCAGTAAAGTGAAAGAAGTCCAGGTTGCCAGCTTCAGCAGGGTCCTATTAGCTCGCTACAGCAGAGAGGTGGACAGAAACCAGAGAGAAGGGATATAACACAGAGAACAGAAGTGGGGAAGGAGAAGCATTGCCCATTAAACAGCATCAATTCATAATAAAGGCTGTTATAGTTGTGGTATAAATCTCCCAGCAACCACGGCTGGTGCCATCATGGTCTGGTGAAGTACTAGCTGTGTGCTAATAGTGACTAAATACACTGCATAACACCTGGGCCAGAATAAGAAAAATCAGTGCTGGTGATACCGGTATGATCTCATTAGTAACCTTAAGGTTTAATATTTTGAAAAAGTGGATTAGGTTATTTATCAATATTATTGCGACACAGTAAACTGCCTCCCTGCGTTTTCAGTGTTAAATCCTTAAAGCTGTACTAAGACTACTGAATGTGCAGTGTGAAAGGGGTCACTAGCTGGGATGAACTCAGTATTATTAGTATGAGTATTACCAGCTGAACCCCTGTTAGCTCACTGTTTGGGTTTTCAGGCCGACATAATTTCGTGTCACCAGCATTGTTTCTAGCAACTGCAAGCAGCAGCTATGAGCAAGCTATCAAGCTAATGTTAGCTGGTGGTCATAGTGAAGCATTTAGCAGCTAAAGATACATATGTTACATACATACAGACTTAGTGAGCAGACTTAGTGAGTGGGCTAAAAGGAGAGTGGACAATGGACTGTAAGTAGAATTGGTTTTCTGGAGACCATGAATGTTGTTATGCCAGTCCATTGAGAGGGGAACCGTGAATGTCTGTTGAAAATTCCATGAAAATGTATTCAATTTGTTATGGTTTTGATATTTCTTTGGTTATTCCCTGTTTTATTTTGTAGTTTTCTTCCTCGTGTCTTGTGTTCCTTTACTTCCTATCCAGCCATTTTTTATTGTTTCCCCCACCTTGATTGTGTTCACCTGTGTCTTATTGGTTTCCCCCTAACTAGGGTATATACTCACCCTGTGTCAGTTTGTCTTTTGTATTTATTCCTCCCCCTAAGTCATGTGTTACCCTGGTTTTTGGATTACTGCCTGATTTTTGACTCTGCCTCTGCCTTTTCCAATGGATTTGTTTGTTTGTGTGGACCAAGTGTGAACCTATCGTGACGTCATTCATTGGTTTGTGGGGTACCGTTTAGAAGCCTTGGGTTTGACGTTTTGGCCGCCGCCATGACAGTAAAATGGAGCCAGCGTGAGCCAGCAGACTCTGATCTGCGCTCATCGGCTGTGCACAGTCTTATATAACGGCTAAACAGTACACTAAAATATGTTTCTGAAACAATTTTAAGCGAGAAATAGGCAACGCAGTAACAAAATCTAGCTTTGTATTTGATCAGCACTGCCTAGTTTGACAGTTTGATCTGAGTTTGGTGTTCTGCACTGGACAGACTCACTGAGACCTGTCAATCAAAAGGTAGCCCCACCCAAAAGCATACATGAATTTATCATCTATTTTACTCTAAATGGGACCATAATTTAGTAAATGAACAACATAATGTATTGAAGATGTTAAACTAGCGTCTGAGACCCTAAACTCATCAGGGAACTGTTTACTGAGCTCATAAAGGAAGTGTTAAATCAGCTCATTCTTCATTAAAGTGAATGGGATCGGTGTGTTGAATGGAGCTCCCCCTGCTGGAATTTACATAGAATGCAGATTTTAAGACACTTTTGCGTTGGCTTCACTTTTCAGACCTGGAAGCTCTGTCCATTATATATACTGTCAATGGTGTTGACTGACCTTCTGTGTACCGAACCCCTTCTCTGGCAAGTAAAGATCAAGATCCTGTGTCTGAAGTCTTGCATTTGGGTCATATCGGCATATCGCACCTTCCATTCTCACTCCCAACTCACCAAATACTGCTGCAGGGTCAGTGGCTTCAAAATATGTCACTATAGGTGCCCCTCTCTTATAATTTCTGGATGCACAGCAGAAGAATAAATATGCACCATCTGCTTAGACTCTAAATAAAGCTTGCATGTTTAACGTGAAACAGTCGGTTGGTTAGGTTTATGCATAAAGCCTTATTGGTTAGCTTGATTGTGTGTATCTTGTTCATTAAGCTGGAGGGCTGAGTAAAACCTCCTAAATGTCCTCAAATGATGTCACTTGAGTCAGTGGGGGCTTAAGACTACAAGTTTGAAAATGACGGAATATAGCTTGTCCGTTCAGAACCCCTGTCCATTCCAACAGATGTACCTTTTCCAGGATGTCTAGATCTATGATTATTGCCTCCACCCAAACGCACAAACTTATTTAACTGGATGTCTACAAGCCAATCACATTGTTGCACATCATCTAAAGTGGACAGCAGTAGAGCCACGCCACCTTTTCCAGGAAGCATTTTAATCTGTTAACCATATTGTTATTTTGTTTGTTTGATTTATTCTGACTGCTTTGATTAGATTTTCTAATGATACAATCAATTTACAATGCATCCTATTGATTATGTACACCAAATATTCAGTTTTTTATTTTGTAAAAATAATACGAAATATATATGTAATGTGTTTTAAAGCATCACTTTATTCACTGATACGAGTTAACCATTCATGAAAAGTGAATTAACACTGTTTTTGGTGACAAAAAAGCCTCTTAGACCATTGCCATTTCTACTAAAAATGGGCAGCTGTGGCACAGAGGTAGAGCGGGTCGTCCACTAATCGGAAGTTTGGCGGTTCGATCACAAGTTTCTCTCGCTGCATGTCGAATTGTCCTTAAGCAAGACACTGAACCCCAAATTGCTCCCAATGTTGTGCATCGGTGTATGAGTGTGTATGAATGATTAGTTTCCATTCCGGTGAGCAGTTGGCACCTTGCATGCAGCCACTGCTCATTCCAGCTGTAATGAATGGTGGTGTGAATGGGTAGTTGGCTTGGCATGTAGTGGCTACAGCGCCATTGAGTAGTCAAAAGACTAGAAAAGTACAGTTCATTTACCATTTACTATTAGGTTGCTTTCAGATTAACTCTCCATTGGTATAGACAATATAAATAACACATAATATAGTATTTTAATCCTTTTTTTATATTGCTAGGATAGACCTAGGCTACATTAGTCGCTTCTAGCATAAAACACGTTACCTACTACACCTGAACTGTGGTGGTCGAGTTGTGTGCATTGATTTTAATCCTTTCTTTTCTGAAACTCTGCATTATGAGTCAGAGAATGTTATACGAGTGCAATGCCCAATCTGTCAAGTACTCATTTAAGTCTTCTTGTTGCTGATTGTTGGGACCACCCCTCCCCCTCTTGGCCTTAAGGATTCCAGGGCCGTAGGCACAGTTTGCCCTTGCGGTTATCTGTAGTTCCCAAACAAACCCAATACAGTCTCCTACTGATGTAAGAGTAAAGACCATGCTTTACGCCCACCATACGGCAAGTTGCATCACTTCAAAGCAAACAAAAACAAAAAAAAAACAACTATTAATATCTGTGAGCAAAAATAAGTAATTAGGTTGGTGGAATAATTGCCTTCATAATAACGCACACCCCCACAGCCCATGCTGCCCTCCAAGCGGCCAATTATCCAGGAACAATTGGGGGAAACTCAAACGCTAACAAGTTATTTCTTCACAACGGCAATGGATCTTCTGTCTGTAATAATTTTTTCACCTATTGGCCTTTGGGCTCTTCCCTCCATCTCGCCCTCTCTCAGGACCTCAGTAATGACACTGAAAGGGACTTGGAGGGGAGGGTAATGGATGTTTATGCAGTGCAGTGAAATGCCCCCATGATTCTCCTCGTGATAAAGGCTATACTTCCTAACAAG
>NW_023339650.1:966298-966757 GCF_004916995.1 Morone saxatilis
GCCATTGATTGGCACCTCTTTCCTTCTGTTTCTAAATCCCTGCCTGTCTGCCTCTTTCTGCTCCTCTGTCTGTCTTCATTTCTCTTTGTGTTTTTATCTCTAATTCAACAACTGGAGGAGTTGTATCTGTCAAACACCGCCGCAGACTCCTTCCCCAGCAGTAAACAGCAATAAGCCGTGCCTCGGTAAGCTTGTTTAAACAGCTGATCAAACTCCCACGTAAAGCTGAAAATCCCAACACCTTCCTACAATATGTATCCATGCCCTAACCACCACCAAACCCCACCCCTCTTTCCCTCCTCCCTGCACCTCGCAACACTTTCTACGCTTAATCTCGCAAATCAATGTCAATTACATACTGATTATGTTTAGCGCTCCTAACCATTTGTCTTGATTTGGGAGCCGTGTAAGTGTGGAAATCAGCAATGCGTGGACGTGCTGCTGGATGGTGGGAGGGGG
>NW_023339650.1:966899-967106 GCF_004916995.1 Morone saxatilis
ACAAAATGGCAGCAGCCGAGGGGCCAGAGCGCTGCGCGCTGCAGCCAGCACAGCGGGTACCTGTCTGAATGTTGTCCACACGTCACTATGCCTTTGCGTTGCCATTTCTCGTCTTGTGCAGGTTGAAACATGCTGACTTCTTATGGTCCAACGGGTCTAAAAAATACACTCCACTTGCCTTGCTTTGAGGTCTGCATGTTTTTTTTT
>NW_023339650.1:967206-968102 GCF_004916995.1 Morone saxatilis
AAGATATATCAGGCTTTGGATACAGACACGGTACTTGTAGTTGGTATGATACATAATTGTTGCTTTGGGTCTTTTTGCAGGATTTGTTGACAAGATGAAATTATCTGTTAACTTTACAAGAGGTCAAAATGAAAATTGTCTTGTGAATTGTCTGGTAAAGTTTCTCTACAGACTTGATTGAGTCAAAGCCTTCAACTCAACCGTTTAGATGTAGAGCACAAGGACCTTTCATTTTATGTTGATTCTGCAACCCTGTGAACAAAACGGTATTGATGTCTGGCAATCTGACCTGGTGGCAGGCATTAAGTATCTGTCATTCTGTAATCTAAAAATTTCACCAACTAAAGATGCCACTATCCTACACAGTGGTCCTTTAAATAAATTGACATGTTATTTTGTTGTTCCATAAACATATTTATTAGACATTTCATATCCTCTGTTGTAATCTTCAGGTTGTCAGAAATAATTAGACTACCACCATGTTTTATTCAGATAACCTGTACGTTTTAAGTAAAAAAGTTGGATTCTACTTCTACACAAGTATCTGTACTTCTACTTGAGCAAAAAATGTGTGCACATTTGCCACCCGTGATTATATTATCTCATTCCTGCCTGCCCCTGTTTTCTTCCATTAACTTTGGCGCTAAAGTGCCACTAACAAATGCAAGCGTTGAACCCTGTCACACTATCTTATTCAGACAGGGACACCCTGGTCCATGCAGCCAAACACTGATAGAAAAAGTGTGATATTTAGCCACTTAGCAGGAGTGATAGAGGAGAAGGAGACCGAATGAAGGAACAAAGGGATCAAGAGGGCAAAGAATTGTGCAAATGTTTACTTCTGCATTCAGTGCAAAAAGGAATGGATAATTAGAATGACATTTAGCAGAGCCAAC
>NW_023339650.1:968118-969163 GCF_004916995.1 Morone saxatilis
GTTTCCGGCTGGGTTGTCCAGTGCTGGTGTCGGCTTTTTCGTTCGGCAGCACATCATTAAATATCAACATGGCATCAATCTAGGGGCCGCGGCCATGAACTCCGGGCCAAACAAACGGCTCATCAGCCGACGGCGTCAGTGGCAGGAGAGCCAGAGGTGGGTGGAGTACCACCGGCTTCCCTCAGCTCCCAAATGAGGTGAAACCGGTGCTTTTCACTAATATGCAACTGACCCCTGACAAGCGCTATCTCCTGGCTCAAGCTATGCAGAGAAATCCAGGAGGTCACATTAGCAGGCTAGTTATAACAGAGTGTCAAATGTCTGTCAGGGCATTCTGGGCTAAAAGGCTGTAGGCACACAATGAGTTGACATCTATCTGAGGTTTAATAAGTGACAACACTGGAGCACTCATAATGTATGGGCAGCCATTAGCCAGGAGGGGAGCAGGACCTATATATATATTACATGATCCCTATCTCTCTTCTTTAATTTCTCTCCCCGTACTTGAATTAATGGCAAAGGAACCAAGGAGAGGAAGGGATCTAGTGCTCTCTCCATGTTATTTAAATTAGTCCTAACCCCTTTTCCACTGGGGGTGGAGTGGGGGGAGTCAAACGCGTGCAATAAGGGCAATGCAGGCGAGATCATGGCTTTAACATAAGGGGCCAAGTGACTGGCGTGTATGTTTTCGCATTAATGCAGACGGGCATATTGATCCCGGATGCTGACTCTGGAATGAAGCCAGTGAGTTCGAGCAAAGCTCATTAGGCCCTCTGGCTGCGGTCGACAACAGAAACACACTGAAATGAAGGAGAAAAAACAAGACACACCATAAAAACAACTTAGGTCACGTACACATGTGTCTCCAAGCTATATGGAAATGCTCACGTAAAGGAGAAGCATGGTGAATATACAGCTGAACCTAAATCCTCTCTGCAGAGAATGGAGATCCCTCAGCACTCTATTGGCGACTATAGAGACGAGTGTGAAAATGAGGGTGATATACACACAAGCCGACCTAGGCTGCAGTCTAGGGGCCAGAGTG
>NW_023339650.1:969185-973936 GCF_004916995.1 Morone saxatilis
ACAGTTGACTAGATTATTTCAAGCTATTTAAATATGTTGGATGGATTTGTGCATTTATGCACAGTTTAATGATATTTGTCGAATAGATATGTGGAAGCTAACAAAAGTGAGATAGTTGGAAGTTTTATTTTCTATTGTTCAGCTGCCTGGAGGCTGATGGACTGAAAAACTCATGACCATCAAGATCAGATGAGCCTTAAAGCTGCCCTGTGGAGTTTCCTTGTAAAAGTTATCATTACATTTATGGTTATCAACAAAACACAAAACAATTGGAAGTATCCTTACCTCACGAACATCTTGGCAAACGTATTAAAGATCCCTCCCAGACATGTATTAAGACACATATCAAACAAGTATGCCTTTGAACAATAATTGTGTCTGTGGGGAATCTTGCGATATCAAAGGTTGTTCGTTTGGCTGCTGACAGAAGGTTCCCACTTCACCTGTAAAGTCCCATTCCAGTGAAAAGAGTTTCTACATCACACTGTAACAAGGTTTAATTACTGGACCAGGAGTGGCGTCATATCCCCTCCCCCTTTTTTGGTGCATGCGTCATCCAGCTTCGAAGCCGCTTTTTTACCATCCACGCTGTTACCGATTCCTTGGTGCTTTTTAACTTTAGACTTCATGAACCGGATAAAGAATTTAGTCATTGAATCTGGATCTTTAAGTTATGCAGAGAAACAAGCTGAGCTTAGCAGCAGCTCGGCTCGCGACCTCCTGGATGTCCTCTGGAACCGATCTGGTGGATAATTGCTCCCGGTAAACCTCCTGAAACCGAAGGAACCTAACCAGGAGAAGCGCACTGCAGTGACTGCAATGGTGGTGAAGACAAAAACTACCATGATCCCACACTACTTTATGCGTCATCAAACTTTGTCTGTTGTTGTTTTGATGTGAGAGACCCCCTTGTGAAATTTCATATTGTACCTTTAATCCTCCACTGGGTATCACATCTCTATGTTGTTGTATGTAAGTAGCTGAAAGCACTCTTTCAAAAAACACACAACATACTTTCCAAACATCTATAGATCTTTAAGGGAACAGTAAAATCAGGTAGGGATCGGGGCATGCACAACTACACAACGGTCTTAGCATTGGTATAGTCAGCTCGAAGGTTTTCAGTCTCATTACTGGAGAGATTTGTGCACAGCCAGCTCCGCCGCCTCGTTTGAAAAGAGCACATCAATGAATGTTGTTGTCATGGTTTCCTTTGTTCCAGTCTGGTGGAAGGAGTCACTTTGGATCGCTGTAAACTTGCAGTTGCAAAGAAAGACTGTGTGTGTGCTGTATATGAGAGGTGAGGACATGGGATCTGTGGCACACCCAATGAAAGCCTCGCTAACCTTTAGACAGAGGGAGAGAACAGGACTAAGAGAAAGAAAAACGCTGTCTGTTTGAAGTTAGGTCCGACTGTTACTGAATTTCATTTTGTGGAACATCCCTCGCTTTCTCACTGTTGCTATAGTAACACATCTCTTTAATTCTGAAAAGTGTCTCAATTCAACTAACCCTCATGGTTTATAAGTCAGTGAACAAATGACTGGAGTAAATGTTCACCAGACTCACGTCGTGTTATGATTTTTGTATGAAAGCAATTATTTTATTTAAGCTTAGAAAGGAAAAACCAAAAAAGGCAAAATAAATGATTTTAACTGGCAGCATCACAGAGAGAAAACAAAGTCTTCCTGCTCAGGCCGCTGACAGCAGTGCACCTCTGACTCACACATGTCAGATCACTCCGGCTTTTATTCTCTTTACTGGATTTCATCAGCAGCTTCAGTAGAGTATTAAAGGGATGGCACTGACTCTGGAAAACAATCAAATCATTTTAAATGCTCGGCCACATCTCTCAAACTTACCACTTTGACAGTTATGTCTGTTTTCCCCTTTATACACACGTACAGCATGCTCAGATTGCTAGAAACACATTGCACACTGACTCGGCAATGGCTAAAAAGCACAAGTAACTTCAAATTCATTCAAATTAACTGAACTAGTAGAACTAGTTCCATTTGAGACTCTTGGAACCTGGGTGCTATCTAGCAATCAGGCCACATTTCCACCCTGTTTTGAGCAGAACCTTTGTAATCAAGGATGCGTCATCAACAGTGGGCATTGAACAATGCATAACGACCTGTAGAATATGACACGTCCACTTTGGTTCCCAAGGATATATGCTATTTTCTGGTTCCAGCAGTGAACCAACTTTTTGGTCGAAACACTCCGAACGGTTCAAAACTAGGTGCCCGAACCAGAATGGAGCCAGTTGCCTGTTGGTGGAAAAGGCCACCTGTTGGAATGATGCTGAAAGACTGCTGTAGGTCTGTATTAGGAGATTACATAAATATGAGGGGGTACTAAGACTTAGTGGCGGCCAGTCTACCAAATCATAAAGCATAGAATTATGAGTAAGGGAACCAGACTTTGGGGCGGTTCCGATGTTTTGCCTTCTTTGCATGCAAATGTATTATTTTGAACGATAACAAGTGCGCTCCATACCAAAAGCAACACTATCACAACATGTCTGTCTTTTCGGGCGTGTCTGAATTTACTTGCATTTTTACTTTATTAGTGGTTATTTATTTTAGTGTTTTTTTCTCTTTGTAAGTCCTGATTTTTAGTTCAGTCAGCCTACTCACGTTTGGAATGTTTATTTAGCAGTACAGCATATTTAGATTTTGGCGTCTAGGCTCCAACCTCATCACTCCCTGCAGATATGTTTACATAGAGATATTGGGGAGTTATGCGCAAATACCTTAACCCCCCCAGTCCGGATCCTACAGGTGAATGCTGCGTTGCTGGTGGGGCTTACAGAGCACAGACAGCAATAGCTTACAGAGCGCAGCAGCGCAATACGGTGCAGGCAACAGCGGCATTGACAGAGCAAGGGTGAGCTGGGAGTGTGCAGTTTAAATAGACCCCAGATTGGAAGGGAGCTTGGGTTAGTGATTATGGAATAAGGCATGTCATGCTGTGTAATCAGCGCAGCCGAGTTGACCTGCCTGAACTAGCTCGCAGGCTTCGCTCCATAGCCTGTAGCACTTTTATCTTTTATCATTTATCATATTGTGTCAATATCTATTGAGTTGTTTGTGAATATTTTGTCAAGAGGAATGCCTAGTCTTTCACTACAAACCAAATTGACTGACAGATACAAATAAATTAACCTAAACCTTTTGTCTTTAATATAGTAATGGGCTAAAACATGCACAACCATTTGTTGTGTCCTTTTAGATAAGTTTCAAACTGCAGTCATAAAATGCTGCTAGAGGGCATGAACAAGTTCAATGTGTGAATACAGCGCCGTATTCCGCCCCCTCTTCTGTCTTAATATATCAGAGTACACTGCAGTCTGTTTTACATTCTGGACAGTGGCATTTGAAATAATCTTATCTCAAAGACTGAGACTGACTTTAGTGTTTCCTCCTCTGAAAGATTCATTGGCTGGAAGTGTTTGGCCTGTCATCTTTAAAATTCAGCTTGGAAGTCTGTCACTGGGGGAGTGAAAAAACAACAGGACCGCTTGACAAGTGTGGAGAATGATGGAAACTTTCTTTGCCGACAGGTAGCAGTCCTGTCTGCTGGATGCTAACGGTGACAGCGGGGACTGGAAACTGTTTGCTGAAACTATCTGAACCTGTGAGCCATTTATCAGGTGGACTGTAATGAACAAAAGCACTATCTCAGAACTTTTTGTCCGCCGTTCGATACCATATCTGTCCTCTGTCGCTATCTAGTTAGTGCTGCTCTGAGGGATCGCCCTGTCTGACATTTGGGACTTGTCAGACACAGTGATGGATGATTGAGGGGTTTGTGGTAACACGCCTACCTAAACGCTCTCTCTGTGGAGGGATTCTGAGCTCTCTCTTTCTCTCAACCAGGTTCTTTTAAACACGACCGCTGTCTCTGGGTTATTACCAGCAAAACAGTCTGGCAGAGCTTTGTTGCAGAACAGATTCTATCCAGTTCTATTTCTGTTGATAGGTTAAAAGTTCTCTCTGAATAGGAGAGAAAGCAATAGTGTGAGAAGATTTATTAGACTTTTTTATGACTTATATTGTGCATTCTCAGTTGAAACGGACTTACTAGTTGCTTTTCAGAGAAGTAATGAATTTCTCCATCCCCAAAGTGCCCCAGCACTAACAGTAAAGGTTCTTTCAGTGCTGCATTTCAGTTAATTTGGTCTGGACCACAGAAAAAACATACCTGATACTTAGGGATTCATGTAAGAACATGTACTTATCTCAAACTAAAACTCTACTTTTATTTCTGTGAGGTTTGCTCAAAAAAGATTCCAAGTCGCAGGTACTGATTATACTAATGACTTGACTTTGTGGGCAAGTTTAATTCGCAAAATGTTGCCAAAGAGTAAAAAGTCTTTCACACTGCGGATCTTTGGGGAATGTGTAGGCAAAAAAACACATACTGATTATATCAAACATTTTAAGTAAAACAAAGTCAATTTTGTAAAATTGCAAAAAACATTCCTAATCAAGTAGCTTTAGTAATTTAGTAATTTTTATTTGTACTGTAAAAAAAAAAACACAGTAAAAAGCACTGTTTCTATAACCTACAAAACTAACTAAATACCACTTAAAATTACTAGTAAAAGCTGCTTCATCAAGAATATTTTTCCTTGAAATTTTTTTAATTAACTTTCTGGTTTTACAGTGCAGTTAAGTATCAGTCGTGGGGACCCACTGGTGTTTTGAGCACTGAAAACAATTAGAAATTAAAGCTGCAAGCAG
>NW_023339650.1:974036-978493 GCF_004916995.1 Morone saxatilis
CTATTTTACTCTGAATGGGACCATCATTTACTAAATTATCATGCTGTATGAAAAAAGACTGAAACTAGAGATCGATACCATTAACTCATTAGGAAACTGTTTATTGAGCTCATAAATCATTGAGAATTCAACTCATTTCTCCATAAGACTGCATGCTATCTGTCTTTTATTGCAGCCAATGGGGCGTCACATGCTGGCAAATACATAGAATGCAGGTTGAAGACACTTCTGCATCGGTGAGCGAGGAGTGTGATATTGTTATAAGGCCACAAAAACTCTTTTGGGAGTTTAGGGTGGACGATGCAATAATTAAATTCTGGAAATGTCTGCTCACATTTCCCTCTCCCTTTTATGCCTCCTGCATTTCAGGTTGTCGATCTGCCCATCTGTCCAAGTGTACGTCCTATTATTGTGAATGTAACATCTCAGGAATGTCTCGGGGGAATTTCTTTAAATTATCCCTTTCTAAGTCACGCCCCTTTTGGAATCTCTAGCAACTTCCTCCTTTTCTGTACTTAGATATGCTATGTGCTAGGCAAATCTATGTTGAAAAGACAACCACATTTTGAAGCGACATTTACAGTATAGTTACAGTCACATCTTAAGTTAGCTAATTAGGTATTCAAAACGCTAGATAACTAGGTATTCAATCTACATAGCCATGAGCTAGCAAATTATCTACCATTTTGATGACACTAGCTATCAGATGTAATTAGCTAACAATGAATGAAGTTTAACTGGCTAGTTAGCTAGCATATGCTAACATTAGCCAACTTAGGATAAGATAAGATGTTCCTTTATTGATCCCCGTGGGAGAAATTCAAGTTTGCAGTGCAAAAATATTTTGTGTGTATATAACTAAACTGTAGGCTACATGTGCAGTTATTGCAAGGTGTAGTTTGTGCAAAAAAAGATGTGACAAATATGTATATCTTTTAACTTTCTTCAAAATGTGGTTGTCTTTTCAACATAGACAGGCCTAGCACATAGCATATCTAAATACAGGAAGGGAGTAAAATTGCATTATTTAAGTAATAATAATAACTGTAATAAGTTGTATATCACAATATCACTCATCATGAAAGTGATCCCAACGATATCATTCGACAGTGCTGTCATCATTATAGTTGTGGTGTGAAGATTGGGAACATATTTCACAGTTGGTCGGACACTTTTGACTCAAAGGTCAAAGGACCTGTTTCAAGATTTTACACACGTTGACTGGGACGACACATTGAGTAAACAATAAGTAGCACAGTACAGGCTTTCATCATTACATCTAATCTGCCTTTTGCGAATAACGTTACTGCAAACAACGTATTGGAGCGTGCCTGGCTAATGGTGAGAAAAAAAGTATACTTTATACCTTTTATATAATGCGTTCAACGTCTTCCCACATATATTATGAGTCTGGACAGACATGGATGTGAACTACTTGACTGTTTGGTGGAGGGATACAACCGAGGGGTGGTAATTCCTAGCACTTTGAGGACTTCTTGTCTGACGTTCCTTAAAGGGTTTTACAATTTCTAGACAACCTGGTACCTTTAACTGTTGATGAAGACTGTGTGATATGACAGGAAGCTCCTAAACTGCAACTAAATAGACTGAGCTAATTTTTTGGTTAAAAATCTCCACCTAAAAAAGAATAAACACTTTGGGAGTCATTTCTAAATCAGTTTTGCTCTTTCCTCGCTCTGCCTTCTCCAAAAATGGTGAAAGCCCGGTCTTTGTCTGACAAACTGCACGCTGTTCTTGCTTTGTGCCACAGTGCAGTGGAGGGGGCTGCAGAAGCTTTTAATCTTTTGAAAATAGGAAGCAAGAAAATTTCAATGCTGTGTGAATAATGCTACAGAATATACAGTAGGTAGGCACAAATGTTCAACACACAATGCAATACACTAATTCAAGTAGCTATACTTTCAGTCCCTGTGTTAAAAATGTGAGCATTTCTGACTTTGGCATCTGCACTAACTGGCCTGTTTCCACTGAGATTGTCTAATAGTGCTAAAAACTAATGTCATAGGATTAGATTTTATATTCATATAAAGATCTCTGCACACAGGGGCTTTAATGTAATGATGTGCTGGACCATTTTTTTTAAACAGCACATGGCAAGAGGCACAGTGAACCAAATTTTAATAAAATCAAATTACAAAATGTAATAATATGTTTTGAATGTTAAAGATATCTTACCACTGCCCACTTTTTTCTTTTTTCCACGTTTTTCTTTTCTTTTAGCAGCTTGATTTTCTCAATTGGCAAAGTATATTTTATTCTGTAATTTTATAATCTTAATTTTATAGTATCTAT
The DNA here is from genome assembly GCF_004916995.1 of Morone saxatilis. Lineage (NCBI taxonomy): Eukaryota > Metazoa > Chordata > Actinopteri > Moronidae > Morone > Morone saxatilis. The sequence goes on from NW_023339650.1 coordinate 976,350, forward strand.
CTCTAACTGAAAATCTAATTTAACACAATCTTAAAGTCTTTGTATTATGTGATTATAGTATGTAGTACATTTATTTCATCCTTGTATCTAAACTTAAAAATACTTGCGCAGGTTTTTAACTGGTTATTAAACAGTCTCAATTTAATACTGATATGTCCTCCATAAACAAACTAGACCATCAGCAATAAGATTGGCTATTCCTACACAATTATTCTTACTGCTTGCCACCGCCTCGGGTTCCCCTTTAAATCAAAGAAACAAGGCGGTAAAAACATTACCACTTTTGTCCACAGGGGACGTCCTTGTAAGGGGCTTCAAAGGACAAAGGTGTCAGATTTACTGGCATATAGTGGTGAGATTGCAACCAACTGAAACCCCTTGACTCAATCAAGCACGTACATTAATAGAATATAAGGTGACACAAAAGTTTAGTACGTCTTTTGAACTGCTTTTTTGAGTTTATTCAACTTTTAGAACAATTGCTGCCCAAGTCCAATATTGCATTGCCATTTAGTTGACAGTTCAAAATGTTAATTTGGCAGAACTTAACAAGTCATTGTTTTTCTCTGAAAGCAAGTTGGCCTAACAAATAGTATACTAATCCCAACAATTAAATACAAGACATTTAAGAAAATAACAACAATATGTAGGTTGGGGTGTTTGGTTAAAGGTTGATTAAATACTTGGATTTTGATTGGATACATGACTATTAAAATGCAATTAAACTCCCTGATAGCAATAAAAAAATAACATGAAGCATTTAACATTACAGACAGTACAAAGTTTTACAGGCCCAGTGTGTAGGATCTAGTGTTTAAATTACAGATTACAGCCAACCGAATACTGCTCACCCTTCCAAGCATGCAGGAGAAACTACAGTGGCCACAAAAAAACACAAAAGACCCTCTCAAGAGCCAGTTGTTTGTCAGTTCTGGGCTACTGTAGAAACATGTCAGTTCTACACGCCGGACCCCATAGACGAGGACCCGCTCCCTCTGTAGATAAAAACAAAAACACAACAATTCCCAAATTCAGGTAATTATACACGAATGTAAACATACCTATGAATATTAAAATCCAATTTTTGACAATAGATCCTCCTAAATGTTACACACTGGATATTTAATGCAGCAGCTTTAATCTGGTGTTACTGATATTTTCAATCTGCTACATTTCAACACATGCTTTGGTGTGAACATGAGAATCAGTCACCCCTTCTTTCCCTCGCTGCTTCCTAACACATGCAACAGACTGACTAAGCTGCTGTTGGTCATTATGCACGTCGAAAGGCCGGACAGCTTCACAGCTCAGTCCATCCGACTGCCTGTCAATCACTCTTAAGTCCAACACAAGTAAAAGAGGGCGATGTGAGCATCAGGCTGCACAGGCAGGACGAGATTGACGGCCGGTTAGAGAAAGACAAGATTAAAGCGGGAATCCCTGTGTAGTTGTCCATCCTCCTCCTTCACAGAAAGCTCAAATATTTGAAGAACAAATCCTCCATCGAGGAGCAGCTTATGGTCAGGAATGGCAGGGCATCTGAGTTGTTTTGTTGTTTCTTTCGTGAAGCAATGCCCTCCAGCACTCTGTGTTGAAATATTGATGTTAGTGGCGCTGACAGAATGCAAGGATGCAGGTTGTGAGAGGTAATGGTGCATTTGGTTGGTCAAATAGTTGGAAATTTGACCACTGGTGTTTGACTACGTCCTACAATACCTGACTTTATAAATTGTGATATTTCATTTAAGCATAGACAACTGGCAGAACATTTTGCAGATAAAAGTGCAGGATTAGAAAACTTTAGTTACTCCCAGTGGTAGTTTACTAGAAAAGGACACTGGCCCTACCCTGAACCCCTTCAACAAATCTGACCAAGGTGGAGGCGGGTCATGTCAATTACTCACTCAGATGACAGCTGACAGCTGCAGTGAAAGGAACCATTTTACAGATTGACAAACACAAAATGGTTGCCTGAGAGGTTCTTGCAAAATCTGATTGGTTGAGGTCAAAAATGTGTATGTCCTAAGCAGAGTTATAATATTTTTTAATTTTTCACTAAAGCTGCTGTAGGTAACTTTAATGAAATTAACTTTTTGTCATATTTGCTGAAACTTTTACTATATCCTGACAGTACTACATGAGAC
>NW_023339650.1:978559-978728 GCF_004916995.1 Morone saxatilis
TAGTGCTCCTAATGGCATTCGCAAGAATGAAAACAACCAATCAGATATTGTAAAGATTGTAAAGATGGTTTGGTTTTGTGGCTAGAAGATAGTTGATTGTTGAGTATCATTCCCAGCATCGGTATTTGATAACCTGCAAATGAGACTCAATAATCAATTATCTTTCTTG
>NW_023339650.1:978862-983018 GCF_004916995.1 Morone saxatilis
GGCCTTATGGAGATTGACTCACTACAGGAGCCAGCCTTAGGTGGCCATTAGAGGAACAGCAGTTTTCATTCGCCAGACATGGAGGTTGGTTTTCATCTGCATAGTGCATAGTTCTACTCTCAGTCAGTGTGTCTTTGAATCAATTGTCAGTGGGAGCATCTCAATTCAAGCCAAAACACTACCCCGTCAAACAATACCAATCATCCTTGAAGCATTCACTCTTGGTTGCATTGAATAATTTCTACAATATAATAGTGCAAACTGTATCCTACACCTTTGACTCAGCTGCTGAAATTCCTCCTGTAGCCTTAAGTTTTGACATTCAAAAAAAGGAAAAGGCAGATAGCAAACTGCTTTTGTGTGAGTATCCTTCCCGTGGAAAGGCCAAACTTTAACTTATTGCCTTTATTATAAATCAGTGATGACAGACCGCAGGCCCAGTCTGACATTTTGATGGAGACGTCCTCCGCCTGATAACATGCAAATTCAAATGATGCTGCCGAGGCTACAGCACCGCTCATATATGTCTTTCTCTCTCTCTCTCTGTTCCTCCTTATGTTCACATGAGCTTCAGCCCATAGTTCAAGAACACTATGAAACCAAATGAAAGGGGCTTGGACTATTACAAATATGTATCATATTATACAAAATGATTACAAAAAATGTTCTGTTTTAGGTGTATAGTTAAAACATAAACTTCTATCCACATAATCACAATTAATTTATGTACAAACAGTATTAAAACACTTGGGTGGTAGTTGGCGACTGCTTCACTCATCGGCCCGTGCCAGATTACACACACACGGGCGGGGTGTTTATTCTAGCGTCTGCGCTGCCTCGGAAACCAGTAACCCCGCCCATTCGGCTCACTCCGTGTGAAAAAAGGAGCGCTTCTAAGATGACGTCGCCGACCAGCCTAGCTGCGTTGACTGTGATTTGTGGTGTTGTAGCGAGCTACCACGACAACCATTCAACTGGTGAATAAACAGTAGGTAATGTGATATCCAGCTTTATTTACCTACCTTATTTAACTTTAGTGAGGTGGGGAAAGACTATTAGCTAATATTAGCCTACCATTAGCACGGACTTTTGGGACCGCTTTAAAGTTGCCGTACAGACGGTGTTTGACAGTACGAACCTAAGGTCCAGGCAGGTGAAGTTCTCGGCGACATATCGGCATGCTTAACGTCGATGTTAGTTGTGTGTTACGAGGAAGGGATTCAGACATTTAACACGTTTCCACTGTGGCGCGTAACGTCTTCCTCACCGGGCGCTTGGAGTGCTGTGTGAGGAGCTCGGCGCTCAGTGCTGCCACCGGCGGCGGGGAGCGGTACTGCAACAACACCGTGTAGACTCAGCAGACACTGTTGTAGTTTAGCTTCCACCCATCAGCGGCAGCACGGAGGAGAAGCGGCCCAGTGGGTCGGCGAGGAAGAAATGACACCCCCGTGTTGGCTTTTGCATTGGTTGTATTGAGTTTAACGGAATTGAGCGCAAAACACATCTAAAAAAATTCTAAGAAAGCATTTTCCTTGTGGCAATAAGACTTCTTGGTGCAGGAGCATTTCTTGGAAAAAAATGTATAACCCCCAAAAAGAATCTTTTTTCCATTCCTGCTAAGAAGAGGACAGGATATGTTAAAAGCTGTACGAAGGGGGTCTTTGGAGCCAACGGAACCGTTGTCTATGTTGGAATTACTCTTGTATTGATTCTCAATGAAACTGAAAAATGGCAGGGACAAAAGGGGTGGCTGTGGCGCAGAGCAGAGCAGAGTCGTTCCCTTTACAATCAGGGGGAAGGGTTGTTGATTCGATCCCCGTCCTGTTTGCCCACATGTCTCAAGTATCCTTGAAGCAAGATACTGACCCAAAAATCTGCTCCCTTGAGACTGTTTTTGTTTTTTTTCCATTGATTCTATGTCCAATATTTCTCTAGTAACCCTTCTATGTGGAAAAGTTTTAATTTCCCCCTCTATTAAAAAGCCATTAAGCCGGAAAAAAAATTAATCCATTTTAAATTACTGTATTGTGGTTGGTTGGGCCTTTCGACTTGATGGTAGTTTTATGTATCCAACATCCTGGAGTTGGTTGGGCTGGATATAGAGGTGAAAGGGGGTGATGCAGTACCAAACTTCCTACTATCAATTGTAATTGGTTCCTGGGGGGGCCATAGGATGTGCTCCCCACCCATGGGGGGGGAATCAGGTTGTTGTTTTTTTTTGGTGTTCCAAAAACCCACTTTTGTGTCCCCCCCTTTTTCCCATCCAAGGCTGAGAAACTCCTTTGAACACCACATCTCTGGACCCCAAGGCTTTGATCACAGTTCCTATAGAGTGGGAAATTGTCTATGCGTATCACAGGTGTATATGTATCGTGCGTGTGTGTACATGAATATGTGTGTTTCCCATTTACTGTGTGATTTTTATGGGCAGTGAAAATGTTGTTTATTCCCCCTCCCTCCCCACTTTTTCCCTTCGGTGTTTTTCTTAATTGATATAGTTTAAAAATTTTGTATTGGGGTCCTTGGCCTATAGAGTCATATTAGCCAATGTTAGCTAATGAAAAGATAAAACATAAGGAAGATATGTCAGAACAAAAATTGTTACATATGTTAGAGCAATGGTGAACTGTCCAAACACTTGGTTAAGATTAAACTGTTTTAAACTTGGATATTAAAGGAACCCTCCTGAATAAAAAAAAGCACAAAGGGAATGTTAACTATTTAACACTTAAGATTGCCATAGAGGGGCCCATCTAATTGTAAAAGCCATTGTTAGTTAGGGGGCCTATATGGTACTGGAAATTTGGGTTTCTACATTGAAAGGGCACCCCTAGAGAGCACTTCTCAAATATTTCCAACTGATCTCTTTTCCTGGTGTTAATACTTGCCACCGGGTTTGAACCTAAGATGGATATAATTACTTTCTTACTACTTTTTACTATTTAATCTATTGGGGAAATTCTCTTTTTCACTTTTTTTTATTTTTTTCTTACACACAACAGGGCTTGAAATACCACCTTCATGGCACTTGTGACATGCAAAACAGGGAAAAAGAGATAGTGATGATGGGCTTTTGCCACCGTTGAGCGCGCCCATGAGCAGTTTCTTGGGGTTAGGTTTGCCTTGCTCAAGGTGCACCTCGGCAGTGCACAGGAGGTTGAAACTGGCACCTATCCAGCTACCAGTCACATCACATATTGGTGGTCTGTGGGGATTGGAACCTGGATCCATTTTAAGGCTAATCGATTATGTGCTATTTGATCGGTGCACCAGATGCATACTTGCATACACCAGATACATTTTTATTTATCAAAAGAAATTTCCAAATATGGTATTATATACTGGAACACGCTAATATGAAGAGCAAAAAGTCTGCATATGGAGTTTGGTTAGGTGGATGAATGGCTCAAACAAACACAAGGACTTTGCGTCGGGACTTCACTGTTCATGCCCTGTGCGAAACCAAAACTTAAACAATTTCATTCAAGTTAACATGTAGTTACTTATAGTAATGGTACTAAGTAACAAAACAAGTACATGCCGTAATGTTTAAATTTTTATTCAATGTGATTACAGTTACGTCAGTACGTGAAAAAATTGCGGTCTTTTCTTAATCCTAACCTAGGAGTTACTAACCAAAATGTGACCATTTCACAGCGTTAACCATGCAACTTTATTTTAAAAGTCTAACTTGTACGGTACGTATTTAATATTGCTAACTTGACCTCAGCAGGCCCTGTTGTGTCCAGAAATGATCATTCAATTCAACTTCAATTTTATTTGTATAGCCACCAATTCATAACAGAGTCTTCTCAGGACACTTTTCAAATAGAGCAGGTCTAGACCGAACTCTTTATAACATTATTTACAGAACCCAACGTACCACCATGGAAGCAAGAACTTTGGCGAAAGGCAAGGAAAAACTGGCCTGTTAAAAGCAGAAACCTAGGACATCTTCGGCTCTAGCTGTCTGTCTGTCTGTCTCGACCAGTTGGGGTGGAGGGAGAGAGAAGAGAGAGAGAGAGAGAGAGAGAAGACCGAGAGAGAGACGACAGACAGACAGAGACAGAGAGAGAGACAGGAACAGACAGACAGACAGGTGCACAGGACAAACAACAGTATTGGTAATGCAATCCAGCAGGACCATGGCAGGAGG
>NW_023339650.1:983043-992633 GCF_004916995.1 Morone saxatilis
CCAGGATCGATAAGAACCTGCAAGACGATAAAGCACAAGAACTCCGGGGAAGAAGTGAAGTTAGTAACATGCAAAAGAACTATGTTGAAAATGCCTAACTGCATAACACGTTTACAATCAAATTGGACTTTAATATCAGGATAAAGTTTTCAACATTTAGGTTTTTTATTTGTTAGAAACCTCAGGGCTTAACAGTGTCTGACCCTGGGAGATGATTTTCTACAATACTGGGCAAATTTATTTAGAGTCTGTCAGTTTTATATTAATCATTACCACACATATTTTATCCAATATTCCATATGTTCAGGCAGGAAATATCAGAAGAGAGAGTCGGTGGATATATAGGCCTTTTAATATGCATCTATATGAGAACAATGCAGCCTTATAAAAGAAGTGTCTGCATCAAAAGATCCACTCCTCGACTTCATCTACACGGGATTATTAAAGTAAGTTACAGCTGAAGTCAAGTCGTCACTTTGAGATATTCATATTGGCACACTGCTCACTAGTTAAATTCCTATTCTAACCCTCCAATCACCACCTCCACCACCACCGTCATCATCCCACCAATGTCCCTCCTCAGAAATTATCCCTGTCGGCTGAGGACATGTGGCTGAGCCAGTTAGGCTAAATCCAAATCAATTCCTCTCCGATGGCCGTAGAAAAGTACCAAATCGAGTTTATGCTCGGCTAATACAATCAGCCCGTGGGTGGGGAGAGGATGACTGTGCCATCATGTCTTCCCTAATTTCATTTCGCCAGGCAGGCAGGCAGGCAGACAGGCAGGCAGACGGGCAGGCCTGCTCAGTGGGGTTGGTGCTGGAGGGATGCCCACTGCCACCAGGCACGGCTGGATGAGCTCAGTGCCAAATACCATGGCTGTCAAATGTTTCACAGGAGAAAACACCGGGCCAAAACCCTGGACTAGGGGGACAGAGAAAGAAAGAAATAAGGTGAGACAGAGAGTTGGAAGACGGGGAAGAAAAGAGGCAGTTGAAGGAAAATGCTGGATTATGAAACAATAGCAAAGCAAAGTTAGGGTTCTAGTTCCAAAGTTTTCCTCTAATGGTTGTCCTCTAATAGTTGTCCTCTAATGGTTTACCTAAAGCCATTAAGCATTAAGCATTCAAATCAAAAAAACTCGAAGTAGCAATGCTTGAAGGTTATTTATAAGAGGGCCTTTGTGATGGTACACAGCACCTATTTTTAGATCACTGGATTATGATAGGGTATTGTTTTACATTAAAAAGTCAAATATACGGTGGCTTCAAGAGCTGAATGCACTCCTTTGTCTGAGTTTCTCCTTTGTGCCTGGTTGAGTCAAGGGGTTTCAGTTGGTTGCAATCTGCAATCTCACCACTAGATGTCAAATATTACACACTGGTGCTTTAAAGCTATAATATGTAACATTTTCGCATTAAAATGCCTATAAACACTAGACCTGTAGATCTTTGATATGTCTTGGTCTTAATGAGAATTATTGGAGTGCTATGATGATGTGCTTTGGAGTTATGGAGGTTCGCCTTTGGTTAGTCTTTTGTATCCCATATGTTTCCAACAATGTTAAAACTCAGAGTAATCTGTCATTTTATTCAGGTAACCATGCGTTTCACCGGTCGGCTGTCAATGGCGCCATATCCCCTTTGTGCATCCATCAGCGTTGTGGTTGTCTGGCAGAAGCTGTCATACATTGACTTTTTATCCAGTCTGAAGCCACATTTTTACCATCCACTGTTTAGATCTTGGTGCTTTTTAACTAGATTTGAACCAGATGAAGGATTTTAGTCACTTCTAAAGTTATCAGAGAAACAAGCTAAACTAATGTTATGAGCAGCTCAGCTCGGACTTTCCCTCCTTTCCCCATCACCTGACTGCCCCACTTATTTACTCACCTGTTCCCACTTCTCTCACCAGCCCTGCAGTTACCTGACCTTCCCCACCTGCCTGTTCACCTGTTTCCACTCTCCCTTGTCAGCCCTGCAGTACTTAACCAGCCCATTATCATTCACCCCTTGTCAGTTCAGCCCAGTTGCAATGTTGGTTACTTGCCTTGTGTACCTGTACCTGAACTTTAACCTAGACCTGTACTTGCTTGCCTGCCTGCACCTGCCTTTAAGCCTTCTGTGTCAATAAATCACTTAAGTCATCCTGCTGCCTCTGTCTATGTTTGGGTCCTATCCTTGTTGCTAAGCATAATGTATTATTCATGTATAGTGAGCCTCAGCCTCAGCCTCCTCCTCCTTGCATTAGCTTTACTAGCACTGTGATAGGAAGGATCAATTAATGGTGTGAGAAATTATTTGCAAGATGCAAGGTGTTTTGAATAAAAACAGGATGCCATATTATTTAAATAGTGTTACATATTAGAAAGAAGTAACCATGGCTATTCCTGACTAAACCTTAATTTCTGCTAGCATTATATGAGGAGAAATAGTTGATTCTAAGGCAATTTCCATCAATTTTAATTCAGTTCAATTCAATATATGACACTGTAGGTATCCTACTAGCATTATTTCTGGACACACAGGGCTTTGCGGTTAAGTTAGCAATAATAAATATGCAACATTAGGTTAGACTTTCAAAATAAATCAAGTGGTTAATATGAAACAGTCACAGATAGGTTAGGCTTACGCACAAAAGCTAGCTAGCTGGAAAAAGACTGTAAGTTACGTTGCATTCCTGGCGTAATTGTTTCCTTTTAATTGTTTCACATGGGGCACCAGTGTGTTTGTTTGAGTCCACCCCACCACTACGATGACTACTATAGTACAGTAAACCCTACCAAAAATGCCCACAGTGTCATATTTTCAAGCGGTGGGCCACTGATGTGTTGAAGTCATATTTACATAACTTACACATAAGCTTCTTAGAACCTGTGTACGCAATGTTTTTTTTATGCTCAGTGTCTATAAATCAAACGTAAGCACACCAGTGGTAAAATATGAAATCATATTAATAATTTCAAACCTAAATGACAATAACTGGCTGATATATGATATTGTTTTATAAAAGGACAATATTATCAGCAAATAAATAGAATATCAGTATAACCAAATGCTAGTCCATAGCACCATAGGACTGCAGGAAAAGCCGTTTAACTACTAATACCCGAATGTGACCCAAAAGCCATCAATTAATACTCATGGAGCCCTGGCACTCTTTCATAGAGCCATAGAGCCAAGAGGCTCTCTTTCTGTTTCTCTCTCTACAGGAACATTTCGCCTTTTAGTGTGTGGATGCCAGCATAAAGCAGATGTCAGTAAAGTGGTCCCTCGCTAGGCGAGGCTGATGAACACTAATGGAAGTGGTTACCTCACCAGGAAAATGGACCACTCGTGATGGTGCTGGCATGGTCCATTTGTACAGAGAGAGAGCAGGTGGATTGACTTGAATCAGGGGAGCGCTGAATATTTACTCCTTTGGCCTGGCCCTGTGGTGCACTTGGCAGATGCAGCACCCTGAAATTCAAAGTTATCACTGTTGTCTTTACCAACAGGAAGTTTTAGACCATCTTTAACGTCATTACTGGTTTGTTTTCTTAATTTGTTTTTACACTGTAATGTTTCATTGAATGCCTTGGATGTTATTTGTAACAGTTTTTACATGTATGAACATATTTATAAAGCAGCTACATACAAGAGATTTACTCCCATTCTTTTTCAACGCATATAACATCTCATAACATTTAATTTTAGTTCAAAAATGCATCTCTGAAGCTAACAGTAAATCTAAAGCAGTGGTTTCAGACTTTTGTCCATAAGGGAGCCATGTTTTATGATTGAGTAAACTGAGGACCCCTGACTAAATGACATATTTCATGGATATTTCATATTATATTCAATGCATAACAATAACAGTACAGAACAACTGATAAACTGTACAGTGAAGTAGGCTCTATGAATATAGCTTGAGTTAATATCTTAATAATCTAAACTTAAAAAAAAACGATTTCAATTATTTGTCTTTACAGGAATGCTGAGAGCACATATAGGCCTGCTGTATATTTTTAAAGTTTTCTTACACCCCTTTAAATCAAGAAGGCCTTGCCACCCCCTGTGAAGCTTTGACAACCTCTATTGGGGGTACTTGCACCCAGGTAGGGAACCATTGATCTAAACCTTGTATTTTTCATGCATGTTCAATTTTGTCTTTGACCTCACAGTGACTTGCGATAGTGCTTTCCCAAAGTGCGTGCCATGGGGATCATATTTACCGTGCTTTTTAAATGACGTTTCAGCCTATAAAAATTTGTAAGACATTTACGTAAACTGTTTTATGTCACAATTACCAAATAAATATCAAACACCTTTTAAACATATCCAAACAGAAGAAAAACTTGTCATATAAGTGTGTCTCCCTCATCCCTGCTTTACATAAAAACAACACAAGAAACCACTACTCAGTGGAGTAAGACCTGTGAGCTGTGCTCTCTCTCCCAACATCAACAGCATCAATATGAAAGTAACATTTTTTGTGTGAAATTTAATTAAATAGATTTGAAATATTAGTATATTTAATTGTCTTCGTTGTTTATTTCACATTCAATAGTTATTTGTATATCTGCAGAAAACCTGTTGGCTTTATTGTGAGTGATAGGCCAATATAATGTAATGTAATATAATATAATTTGATACAATACAATACAACACCATACAATAACTGTTAAAACTGACCTGTGTATATATTTTGCATGTTATATGGTGGGTTGGGTGGGTCCTCTCAAGGGGTGCCGTATCCTGACTGCTCCTGCTATGTCACACGGATCCATCTGGGAAGTAGTTTTTTTTTTTTTAAATGTACCGCCTGTCTATCACTGGCAACCTTCAACCAATCAGTCTGACTATATTATATGGTTCATCGATCTCTTACTGAAGACTGTCAAAAGAAGAACGGAAACATCTTTCCCACCGAGAAAACTCTTCAGTGTCGCTTTTTGCTCTTCTTATAATGTAGAAATACTCTCCAGTTGTGATATGACTGATGAGAAAACTGTCAAACAACTAACATTAAACCACACCTGTAACTCATGCAGTAACTAACAGTAGTTCCCCATAGGATGCTGACTGGTATGAACAGCTGTGGTTTAGACAGAAGCCCATAGCTTGAAGTCTGGCAAGATGGATTCTGCCATGATCTTGCGAGCCCAGCTGCCTGGAAAGGTTAGGGGTGCTGTTGTCTAAAGAAGATTTGGCAACCAGTGACACAGGGGTTCATACGTAACATAGCATTAGGGTTTGGAACCTCTTGAAATGTTTATGGTCAGCCCAGACATCCTGACATATCTTCCAGATTATCTCAACTGGACACTCTTGTCAACCACTACTGTATGATGGCTATGAGAGCTGATGGCTCTGTTGGACACAGTTTGTCTCTGCCTCTCTTATCCACAGTGATTGTCTTAGTGGACCCCACATTGTACCTGCCTTGAGGCGGATGGTTCTGTGAATGGCATAGGCATAACACTAATTCGTCTAGACTCGTCTTGCCATTCAGCACAGACAGCAGTGGGAATTCAGGCTTCCGTTCTACATGCCTTGACTGACAGGCCGTGAGGACCAGAGAGCCTAATCTCCTAGTTGTGGGAGTAACTAACTCAAATTGTCTGACCTTTTCATTTATGTACCTTCAGTAAAGATAGCGTCCATCCACGAAACTGGCTGAATTCCTACTCACAGGTCATCTCTCTGCAGGACTCAAGTACAAGACTGTCTCTCTACAGACACTTATGGCTAATATCCTTTAGGATAACAAAATAAGCATTCTTGTGTTGAAGCATGAGTCCGATGTGAAACAGATTCATGGTGCAGACCTGTCAGATCCTTATTACCATGTCTTTGAAGGACATTGCTCTGTTTTACCTTTCAGTGAACAGCAGGTAATAGCCAGAAAACAGCAAGGTAAACCCCCGTCCATGTACCTTTTCCAGTTGTGAGGACTCAGTGTCGAAGCTGCTATATGGAATATGGTACAATAATATGCTCCTTTTTGTGTCTGGACAACCTTGTTTTGATGACTGATGTGAATGAAAGGCAGATTACAAAAGTGCTGTATGAATGCAACCATTTGCTTGGTTTCTTGGAGTATGATGTTTCTTTCCCATTTTGAAGTCACACACAGCATAAGTTGAATCAATCAATCAGCTTCCTTGACCCTCAGAGCCACATGACATGAGACATTTGCGTGTCTGTGGTCTGCATCGTCACAACTAGAAACAAGGAAGTGAGTTTTGTGACGGAATAGGTTCTGTGAGGTTACCAGTTTTACAGATACATTGAATATAAAATATAAATATTTTCAGTGTTGCATATTAGCAGAATATAGATGAATGTATTTATAGATGTATAGAATTTATTTATGCTTTTTTTTCAGATGTGTCGAAACATTGAAGCTGTTATGTTGAATAAGGGGACAGGATTCTTCTTGTATCTGACTCATACATGTTTGGACTTTTGGATTTCACAATTATGTTGTATCCAGTCAGTGACAAATACCAAGGAGTGTTGTAATACAAACATTACACATATTACACATATATTTGTTTGTGTGTGTGTGTGTGTGTGTTTAAGCGCAATATTTGTGTGTTCTTGCCTTGCATTTATGCCTCAGCCTCTTGCTGTTTTTATCCTTTAAGTTGTGTGCATTTGTCTGTGTTCCCTTCTGCCTTTATGTCTACTGCTTTGTTTTTCCAACCACTCTGCGTGTGTGTGTGTTGCACAGAGGAGAGAGTGGAGCTGGCCAATGTAGTGTGGAATGTAGTGTGGAAAGAGCTGCAGTCAATGCTGTGGAGTCAATGACCCCTGAGCCGGTGGGAACCCTGCAGGAGAAAACTCCAAAAGTACCCCTGCATCCACTGAGCACTGCTGGAGGCTGCTGCCGCTGCACACTCCACTCAACCTGCTCAGCTCCTAGCCCTGCTGCTGGGACTGAAGGAAGACATCAGCCATCTCAGGTGAAGCATGCTGTAAGTATTCAACAACTTTATTACATGATTTTATCAGTTTCATGCTCAAATTTAGATTGTAATATTTACATTGAATATTCCTTTAATATTTTTTAAGTTCTTTATTGTAATAATTTCACTTTAGTATTTTTTAATAGGATGTGCCTTTATAGCTTTAACTGAACTTAATACATGCAGTGGTGGTATTTTAATCCTTTATTTGAGCAGTGGTTCTCAAACTGTGGGGTGGACCCCCCTGGTGGGACATAGAGCTACTGCAGGAGGGGCGTGGATGACCAGAGGAAAAATGTAGAGTGAAGCTAAGTTGAAAGAATGTGATTTATTTAGTGAAAATAAACAGGAGTTTTCTGATGCTATTATGTTAACTTTTATTTTATTAAAATTCAGCTTGGATCCTTTTTTATTAGTATTTTTGCATACCCTATTCTTGGTAATGACATGGTGGGGCATGAATTCAGCTTCTGAAGGGGGCCATGCAGTAAAAGGTTTGAGAACAGCTGACTTAAAGGGTCAATTTGCCCTAATTTTCACACTGATTAAAGCTGTTGAATTTTTTAGTTTTTAGTTCAGTGACGTAAGCAACAGAAACACAATTTCATTCACCTCCATTTGTAGTCCAAAGTTGAAGATCTACTCCAGACATTAAGACTGATATACAAATAGAACAATAATGTGTCTTTGATATGTTTTTTTCCACAAAAAGTATAATTTCCACATTAAAATCATTAAAAAGCATCTACTCCTTCTACCTCCTTAAGAATTCCAGAATCTCTGAATATACAAATGTTGTTCATTTCTAAAGTTTTCCTGCTGGACACAAGATGTCTCCTACTTCACTGTAAAGTCCATTCTCAGTGGCTTCTCATATATGCTTCCCTTTAGGCAAAACATTATTAGGAATCACTCCATTATACTTCCATTGCTATGCAAGGATGGATTACCGCGTTATTATCTATCAATCCAAGCGGCATGAAATTAATCAATATTCTAAATTACTAAACATGTCTTAAGGACATAAAATCCTGCGATGAGCCCTGCCATTTTTCTGATTCGTAAACTCAGAAAAAACGGAAATTTCTTTATTACCTTGGCCCCACAAACCTCAGAAACTCACTTCTACAAGTATAGCTCACTCTAGCGCATTACCCTTGGCCTCTAGTTGCCCACTGTCAGGGAATCTTGGAGTTATCTTTGATCAGGAACTTGTCATTTAACTTCCATATAAAGCAGATCTCCAGGACTGCCTTTCTTTCATTTACGTAATATACTTAAAATTAGACACATTCTTATCACCAAGACAGATGCAGAAAAAACTAATCCATGACATTTGTTACTTCAAGGTGGATTACTGCAACTCTTTGTTATCAGGTTGCCCTAATAAGTCCCATTAAAACGCTCCAATTTAATTCAAAACGCTGCAGCACGAGTACTGACAGGAACTAGGAAAAGAATCACATCTCTCCTAGTTCTAGCTTCTCTGCATTGGCTCCCTGTTAAATTTAGAATAAATTTATAAAATTCCCTCCTTTCCTCACTATAAAAACTCTTCATGGTCAGGCCTTCATATCTTGAAGAGCTCATAGTTACCTATTACCCCTCTAGAACAACTACGTTCTCTTGAATGCTGGGCTACTTGGTGTTCCTATAGTCTCTAAAAGTAGGAACAGGAGCCAGAGCCTTCAAGTTACCAAGCTCCTTCTCCTGTGGAACCAGTTCTTCCAGTCGAGGGTTCGGGAGGCAGACACCCTCTCACATTTAAGAGTAGCTAAGACATTTCTCTTTGATAAAGCTTATAGTTAGGGCTGGATCAGGTGATCCATGAACCATCCTCTTAGTTATGCTGCTATAGGCCTAGACTATCGGGGGATTCCCATGGTGCACTGAAGCTCCTCCTTCCTCTCTTCTCTCTTTCTGCACTCATTCATGTTCCCATTTAGCATTGTTACTAACTTCACTTCTTCCGGATTTCTTGTGGCTTTATCGTCCTGCCAGGTTCTCATGGATTCCTGGTGGAGCCTCCCTGCACCATGTCCTGCTAGACTGCCCATTGCTAATATCACTGATATTATCGTTATTATTATTAGTTGTGTTGACTATTGTTGTTGCTGCGGTTGCTGGTGGTCGCTGCTCGCTGTCCCTGTTTGCTGCCTTGTCGCCGTCGTCACCGTCTTTTTCATGATCGTCAATCGATCATTACGTTAATGTACGTTTGTTGCTTCTGTTGTTGCTGTACATCTGTTTTCTCTTGTCTCTCTGCTCTCTCCTCTCTCTCTCTCTCTCTCTTTCTCCCCCAACTGGTCAAGGCAGATGACCACCCACTTAGAGCCGAAGGTCTGTCCGAGGTTTCTGCCCGTTAAAAGTCCGTTTTTCCTTGCCCCCGTCGCCAAGTGCTTGCTCATGGTGGTACTGTTGGGTCTCTGTAAATGTTATAAGGGAGTTCGGTCTAGACGCTGCTTTATTGAAAGTGTCCTGAGATAACTTCTGTTATGAATTGGCGCCTATACAAATTAAAAATTTGAATTGAATGAATTGAATAGTTGCCTGAGTCTTCATAATGACATTCCACAACTTACTAATAAATGAAAGTTACACATTTATATAAAAATTAAATAAGAAAATAGGACGCTAT
>NW_023339650.1:992658-995138 GCF_004916995.1 Morone saxatilis
TGTGATAACATCAAACTGAAATTAGCTTTTCAAATGAATTATGTTTAACTCAAAATAAATTGTATGTATGAATAAATTGTTTTATACAATTTGTCACAAATGCATATTGTACACAGCTGCTGTACTACTTGATTCCACAGGGCAACCACCTGATCAATGCAGATCTAGATGATGCTTGAGTCGTTTCAGATGCGCCCACGGAGGTCTATTTTTGACGGAAGCTAGTAGTAGCACTGTGTAGACTCCTGATCGCAAAAACAGACAAAAAAACAAAACAATTTAATTCATACCCTTGGTATAAGCATAGAAATCAAGGAATAATCACTAAATTAGCAAAATTAAGTGAGAAAAATGCTCTGCTTCTGAAATACTCCTGGTTGGGTATGAACCGGCGTTGTAGACAGAACAAAACCATGTGACAGACACAAAGTCACAGGGCCGTGCCCGCTGGAAACAGGGTGTTGTACATGAGAGGTTTCTCTTTCAGTTCATTAATGCTGGGGTATGTAGTTTGAACATACACAATGCAAAACTTTTGTATTGTATCACTCTGCCAAGCACTTCTCTCTATTGTTCCGCCATGGTTCACTAATGTGCACCATTTTGTTTAATAAAAATGACTGTTAAGGTAAAAATAAAGTTCTCTGAGCTAACAAGCTTGCTACTGGATTGTTAGCAAACTCCTTGTATATACAACTGGTATATATTGTAAATGGACTGCACTTATTTAGCACCTTTCCAGTCTTCCAACCACTTAAAGCGCTTTGCATTACATGTCACATTCACCCATTCACACACATTCATACAGTGATGGCAGGAGCAATTTGGGGTTCAGTATCTTGCTCAAGGACACTTGGACATGCAGTGGGAGGAGTCGGGGATTCGAATCACCAATGTTCGACCCGCTCTACCTCACACAGCCACCCAGATTGTACATATGCTGTTCTAGATCCTGGTAGCTGAGTCCTGCTGTAATGTTGCATAACTGGACCTAAGTGCAGAGCACACACCATACATGTCATTTCAGACTTCCAAAAATGTATTTTTTGCTGACGTCAACCAAAAACAAGAAAATCTACAGCCAGAGCAGCAAATATGTTTGAACAGAACTAATATGGCATGTTGTCTGACCTATGGAGATCCAATGTCTTGGTAGCTGCTTAGACCGGCCACATTTGAAGGCAGAATGAAAGACATTCCTGGTGGACCTTCATGTTGTATTTGGTTGTAGAGAAATTGACTGAAATAGCTGTAAAAGAAAGAATAAAAAAGAATGCTTTTAGTTCAAACTCTGTCTCTTTCCCACCTCCACACAGCAGACCAATCACTGAGGGAAGTGGGTTTTAATGTCAGATTGTGGGTTTCAGAAAGTCACAGAACTTGGGGGAAATTGGAATTTCTGCTAATCAAGGGGATTCCATTGGAAGTGGATTTGCTAACAGCGATGAATCCAGTCTGCTGGACTTTTTTGTGTCTGTGGTGAACCCATGAATTCACGCATTGACCAAATAACATTACAAAGTACTGACCTTTGAGGGTACAGAGAACCTTACAGAGAAATATATGGGAGCTTTTGTGACTGGCTAACTAGCAGTAGCTCGCCAGCTACAGCAATTCACCAACTCACCCTGTGAGAAGTCACTACGCCACCAAGCTTCCAGAAGCAAGTATTTCGCGAAGACATATAGATTAATTGTGACTGGGCCTCAAGAGCATCGTAAGGTTCCCTGGACTTCCTGCATATGAAATTGTATCTGTTTTGAGTACAGAAGCATTTGTATTTAGTAGAACTACGTACAACACTCCTCCCCAAACAGCTTCTATCTGAGTAGAATTTGTTAGCAGGAGGGAAATGTGAATTTTCAAAGCTCGACTCCCACACGAACAGGGACGATTTATTCTCTTTGTGCGCTCAGCCCGACAAATACAGGGAGGGGAGGGGTGGGGAGGAAGGGTATCTCTGAGTCTTCAAGGGAGAGGGATTCCTTTTGTGACTTTATCATAGATTTAGCAATATATGTGACTCCATGCTCTGGAGGTAGCGCATTTGTTCTGTTTGTTTTATCTCTCTTTCAGACGTGGCATCTTTGTTCTACAGAAGAAGGGCAGATGGATTGATCTGCCGAGAGGGAGAAAAGAGGGAACTCAATGCAAAGTCCCACAGGTGTTAGAGAAAAATATCTTTTTCCATCCATGAACAGAGGACAATAAAGATGTGAGAAGGTTATTGAGGGATGGGAATTTCTGTGATACGAATGCTCTTACACATTCTGTATAGCACACAGCAGCAGGTATGCATAAAGTCCCACAGCACAAGCCTTTGTTGGAATGAAAAAGTTGGAATGCTTTGGATGCAGTTTACACCTTGTCAGTTCCTATGGGTATTCCCGTGAAAATTTGGAATTTCATTAAAAATAGCGAATACTGCTACAATATACTAATATATAAAATATACTATAATTCAATTCAATTTTCAATTC
>NW_023339650.1:995238-998772 GCF_004916995.1 Morone saxatilis
TGAGCTCTTTCCTCACCTGGTCAGGAATATTAATTGAATTGGTTCAGTCTGAGCCCCACTGGTAGCTACCTGGAGGTCTGTCTTTGGGTTCTTTATTTCAGTGGTTTTCAGTAAATTGTAAGTGCAACTTATCAAAAAGACGCATTTGATTGCAATTTCAATGTCGTCTCTGTGTTATTGCATGATAAGAAATTGGTTTGCCATGAATTCAGAGATGGATTCTAAACATTTGAAATGTAGCATTTAAGTGTTTTTCAGTTACAAGGTTATGCTGTATTGTACCTCTCTATACAGGAATTTCAACCAAATGTTTTGCGCTGGTCAGGGTGTACTTGGCTGACAAAATATTTCAAAGGGAATACCTTATTTAAAAAGTTTGAGCACCACTGCCGTATCTATTTTAGAAAACTAGTTTTGGATATTCACATAATAAAAACACTGGACATCTGTTTTAAAAACGTACTCCTCCATTATCCAACAGAGCTCAGATTGAACAGGAACTCACAAACTCACCGATCAGCGGCTGTAAAATGAAATCCCCCTTCGAAGTTGCTATTCTTCGTGTTTATGAGCTGAACTGAACCATCAGATGTCCAATAAAAAAAAAAGTGAGAAATATGTTTTTGTTCTTATTTCTAATGAGAAGAACTCCTGGTGCCTTGATTTAGCAGCGGGTCAGAGTTGGCGTGCTTCATGTGGGACGATTAAGGCGGCTGAGAGAGTTAATTGAGTTTTTCTGCCTGTTGACTTTCAACGCCTCCTAAAAAAAAAAGTGATGCAAATCCTGCAGTAGTTGGCGGAGCTGGAATGAAGAGGATGCTAGTTAATTGTAAAGCTGTCTCATTTGCAGATGCCCTGCTGGTGAAGACTCCCAGACTCACCTTCTCTCCTGTCAAACACCCCAACTGGTAATTATGGACTAATTACAAACACACAAACACACACACGCAGGCATGTGGTGAGACTTAGAGCAGCAGATACACACTTCTCTAGAAAACCTTTTTGTTCCTTAGAGAGGCCATAAGAGGCTAAAGAGGTGGTTCAGCTTTGTGTATTTTGTATTTAATTATATTTGATAAAAATATATGTAGAAAATAAATTCTGTAAATAATCCAATTTAAAGGTGTGGATGTTTAAAGATTATTGTTTAATTAAGATTTTATTGTCCAGTAGCTTTTCACATAAATGAAACATGAAACTTTCTCTTTTCTTTCTCATCTACTCTGCTATTTTAGTTCTAGCTGTCATAGGTTTTTTTTTTTACATATTTCTGTATACTTTTTCATAACTGCTCAGACAGTCCCGTAAACGATGTGTCCCGTAGACGATGACCACCATAGGTGCTGTCCTTTATTGTCAAAACCTCTTGGCAAATTTGTCCTGGAAAGTATCTGGAAATTGGCCAAAGAAAGGACCACCAGAATTCTAGGACCCCCTACAGAGGCCATATTGTTCATGTAGCAAGCAGTGCTTGAAGTTATCAAATATTGGTACTCCCGTTGCTGACATGTTGTATCTGCATTACCGTGCTGATGATAGAAAAAAGCACACTCACATAATATGGCATGCCCTGCCAAATTATTGAAATGATATATGGAATGAAACTTAAATACATTGAACAAAATCTGAAGTCATCAAGGCACTGGTGCCCTCTCATGTTTAAGATGTGTAAAATTATTCTGTACAGAAGTTGCTTCAGTCAGTCGAGTCATGCCCATTCAAGGTAAAAGCTTTTAATACAATATAAAGCAGTTGTTGACAGTGACCCACAGTCATTCATAGATCAATGACTGATTTAATGACTTTCCTGCTTTAATCACATTGAACCTTTTGCTGCTTCCTATGCATTGTGAATTGCCAATATAGGCCCGCAGTCGCTAGGATGTTAATTATCTTTTCATTACTTCATTACTGCTTCTCACAGATTCAGTGCCGACTCACTCATAGTCCCACACTTATTGCAGTAACATCCTTAGGGAATAATATTAGGCTATCGATGTCGAAAAATACAAGATGGCGCAGCGCCTTGGTCACATGAGATTTCATTCCATATATTCAACCTTCCATTCCATTTAGTGGAGCAGTTAAAAGCTTTTTTAAATCAATGTACAAGATGGCAACTTCTGTGCATGG
Source organism: Morone saxatilis (assembly GCF_004916995.1). Classification (NCBI taxonomy): domain Eukaryota; kingdom Metazoa; phylum Chordata; class Actinopteri; family Moronidae; genus Morone; species Morone saxatilis. The sequence goes on from NW_023339650.1 coordinate 997,372, forward strand.
TAACATCTTGCTGATACCTGGGAGCTGTTTCTTGACACAGTGTTAACGGTAAATAGGCTTTCTGTAATGACACATTCAGTCATATCCACAGTAACAGGAAAACAGTTCTGATAAAAACAGATCAGTTTAAACAAATGAGAAAAAGACCTAATTGTACAAAGACTTTCTGTTCCTGACATTTCCTCCTTACACTGAGAGAAATAAAACTTTTCTTTTCCCCGACAGTATTTTGAACCTTGACTAATTAAAGTGAGTGCAGCTGTCAGCTTTAAGCATGTCGACTTTTCTTATTTTTCAGTAAGCTGTTTCCTCATCATCTGACATGACGCTTTTCTCACCGACTCAACCTCAGTTCAACCGTCATAGTTCAGCTGTCACTCAGAGGGACGCAGCAATTGGGCTGTAGCTTCATGTCATGTACAGTACATTAGTGAGCTTGTGTCAAGACAGAACAGCATCCTTTAAGGCATGCATGAGTGGCAAAGCCCGCTCACACCTTTTAAGAGAGTTTTTAGACAGCAAGTGGAGCAATATTGATGTTATGTATCTCGCTGTGCCAGCAGTTAATCAGCTCCTCTGTCGTTTATAGTACAGTCTGTAATTGCCATGGTCTCACGGCAAGGTGCAATGGCAGCTGAACCGTCATGACCTACAGATGCAATGGCAAAATAGTTATGCACCCTAATGAGAGCAGCAGCCCTCTCTCTACTTCCCCCTTTGCTGCCGACGTCTGCAGCATGGCTTCTGTCGTGCTCACATTTGTATTTACAAGGGCAACAGACACTTCTAACTGTCTGAAGGCACCGTATACAGAATGCTGCAACGACTGCTAACTGCAACAAAAAAGAGAGTAGCCTCTTTGCATTGGCCTCCTATTAAGTTTTTAACGATTACTTGTAAAGCGCTCCATGGCACTGCCGCCAAAATAGGTTGGACAATGACTCTTGTCCCCCCATTTTCAGGTGTTATGGTAACCAACATCAACATTCTACTCAGAAGATACAAGTCATTTCTTTTGTGCAAGGAGAGCAAGTCAGATCCCTACAAAAAACAAGATATATCTCTGCTTTTCTTACCCCAACCCAACCCTGCATAGGCCTATTCCTTTCTAGGCAGTGTACCCCACACTGCGACGTCACCACTGGACAGTGTTCCCCACACTGCGGACCAGTCCTTTTAGACCATCTGGACTAGTATATACCTGGTCTTTCACAGGAACTATCCGGTCTTTTCCTTTAATGGCCATTATATGTTTCCTGTATCTGTTATCTGAAAAGTTATGACCTATAGAAGAGCAAGTTGGATTATATGGCTAGGAAGAGGCAAGCACCATTTTGTCGAAAAAAGTCCAGTTCAGGTTTGCTGTGGTGGTGTGAGTTTTTTAAAGGGGACATATTATGC
>NW_023339650.1:998872-1001268 GCF_004916995.1 Morone saxatilis
TTTTAAAGTATTTTTTTGGGGCTTTTATTGCCTTTATTATAGTGACAGCTGAAGACAGACAGGAAAGGGGGGCAGAGATTTAAGGAAATCTGTCTAACTGTCTTTATAAGATATCACAGCTCAACAACAATGGATTCCATAATATCCCAGCAGAGGAACAAGGTTGTTTTCCTTATTTTAAGAGGAATACCACTTGCTTTCAGTTTAAGAGAAAGTAGTCTTGTTCCAGTGTCTAAAAATAAGAATGCTTCTGGTGCCTTCATTTAAGACAAACTCACTTGTCTGAAATACCGACCAAAATACTTATTTTAAGAAAGTTTAAATTTCTTGTTCATTTAATTTGTTAGTGCTGGTTTGAGACTGGGCCTTTATTTGAATACCAGCTTTTATTTTATTCACAATTTGTGCAAGAACACAAGGAAATAGACCCAAATGCAGACAGATTAAGAGGTAGAGCTGGTCCAGTCCGTTAATAATATAAAAGACAATAAAAACTACTTACGGATAATCGTACAGGCTCAGGTCAAAACCAGGTAGAGCAGTCCAAACAAGCAAACAAATTCGCAAAGGGGCAGACAATAATCCAAAGTGCAGGTCCATACAACATTAGGAAGAAGCGTGGAAAAGGCTGTGAACATGCAGACAAGGACGAACTGGCAACTAGGAAAGGAACTTAATACACTAGTGAGGGGAAGATAAAAAAAAAAAACTGGAAGTGAAGTTACTGACACAATAGGAGAGGCGAGTATTAGAAAATAAAACAGGAAATAATTAAACTAAAACCATGACAATTCTGGATTTCAGAACTGTTTCAGTCTCATTGGCCAAACTTTTGCTTCTCAATCCCCTGTTCACCCACCCATTCACCAATCCCCACATACTGGCACCTGATAGGGGCATATGTGTGTGTGTGTGTGTGTGTGTGTGAGAGAGGTTGCCGGGCAGCGGAAAGAGAGGTCACAGTGGTAATGGGAAGCTCTGAGAGAGACTGACAGGAGTGTGCATGTGTACATAATCTATTAATTAAAGGCGAGGCAGCAAAACGAATGGGGAACCTTTTCCTGTGTGATATCGCCACCGCCACCAAGCTCAGCCCCCTCCCCCTCCGCTACTCCTCCTCGCCGGCTTGAACACTGCAGGTAGGAAGAGAAAACACACAGCGAGACATTTATTGGGAGATTAAAACCAAATCTTCCAGATTGCCATATAAAAAGGTAATTTACAATATTAAACTGACTTTTATCTATATGCAAATGACTCCCCCTCCCACAACCTATTTGAATAATTTATGTGAAGGTTTTTTGGAGGGAGTGAAGTGAGTGTCTTTCCCTCCATCTGAAATATCTCAGTTATGCTATAAAGGAGACTATTAACTTCCTCCTCCTTTTCCCTTCATCTTCCATTTCAGCTTTTTTTTCTTTCCAGAGTTTATTTCTTTCAATTACACCAATAGCTTTCCCTTCAGGTAGTGCAGTGAGGGGAGCTAACATTCACAGCTTATTGCTCTGGTTCCTGTTTTTTTTTTTTTTCACCCCTTGGGTGTTTCTGTCCTCCTTTCTTTCCTTTTTGCCGTCAAGCATAGTGACGATTAGGTGCAGTGGGTTCCTCCAGGCTCTGTCCCGCTGAATGTCATACACTGAGAAACCAGGCTGCTGTTGGTTATTTCATCTCATACACAGCCCGTTTGTTGTCTTTTCTTGCTTCTTGTCAGCTATGACTTGTGTCTTCAATACCTGAGCTGTCAGACTGTTGGCTGATCTGAATGAGAGAAGTGCTGGTGTCTGGTGATTATCATCTTGCCTTATCACGTCTCTGTCCTCCCTGCTAACACAGGTGCTACTGAAGGGTCCCAGCCGCCCTGGAAAACCTGGAGACAACTGGCCATACTTCACATCATCAGTGTGCAAAATTAGAACACTGTTCATGCAGTTTACAGGTGTCCCAGTGTACAATTTTTAAGGACCCCGGTCAGCCAGTCAGAAACAAATTTTGTATAAACTTGGTACTCGAACCCCATGTAGGCTGAGTCCTTACCGCAGCAGCCCGGATTCGGTTTCAAACCGCGTCCCCCCTCTCTCTCTCCCTAGTGTTCTATCTTCACCAAATACAGGAATAAAAAGCACCAAAAAATATCTTCCATCTAAAAACATGGAATTCAGGAGTGTAGTAGTGGAGGCAGTGCCCTGGGCCCATGGATTTAGCGGCCCATAAAGAGAGTGGGTCCTTGCCCTTGAGTGATTCAGATTGCTGCGTTCAAAGCATAACACAATTTGATATATATATTAAATATTATTTAGTTTTTTTTGGCAGAATAATCAGTAGATCTCCCTATATTATACGTTTATTCTACATATACTCTAAAAAAAGGATTCAATTAAAGGGGACATATTATGCAA
>NW_023339650.1:1001368-1005432 GCF_004916995.1 Morone saxatilis
CCTGGTTATGGAGGGCTTTGTGTGTGAGGAGGATTTTGAACTGAATGCGCTGTGGAACTGGGAGCCAGTGGAGGTTCTGGAGGACAGGGGGAATTTCGGTGCGGGTGTGGGTGAGCAGCAGAGTTCTGGATGTACTGGAGTTTATTTAAGGTTTTGGATGGTGTGCCGTAGAGGATGCTGTTGCAGTAATCGGTCGATTCTGGAGGGGTGATGAAGGCATGGATGAGGTTTCAGCTGCAGAGGAGGAGGAAGTGGGATGGGTCGGGAGCACGGGCAATGTTTCTTGAGATAAAAAAAGGGCAGTTCTGGTGATTTGGTTTATGTGATGTTCAAGAGGAGGATTGTCAAAGATGACTCCGAGGGTTGGCGACTGTGGGGGGATGGAGACAGGGGTGGAGTTGTCAATGGTGAGGTGGAAACTGTCTGTGGTTTTGGTGAGGGGATTTGGGGCCGATAATGATAAGGTCTGATTTGTCACAGTTGAGTTTGAGGAAGTTGGACTGCATCCAGGATTTGATGTCGGTGGAGGCAGTTGGAGAGAGTGGAGTGAGTGGCCGGGTGATGGATTTGGTGGAGATATAAAGCTGGACGTCATCGGCATAACAGTGGAAGTGGAGACCAGTGGGCGAATGATGTAGCCAAGCGGGGGAGCAGGGTAAAGTATGAAGAGGAGAGGCCAAGCACCGAACCCTGGGGGACGCTTTTGGGACAGGGGAACAGTGGGAGGACGTGCAGTTGTTGATGATGGATGAATTGTTTGGTTTGGTTCGTGTGGAGGGTAAGAAATCAAGTACTATTATGTTCCAGAACTGTCTGGGATTTGTAGACTGAAGAATATGCTTGATAGGAATAAACTTTCATCTGAGAACCTATTGAATGCAACGACAGCGAGAAGAGATAGTGTAAAGTTGAAAAAGAAAGAGAGAGGGTAAGAGGAGAAAGCAAACATGGAGAGAGGAAAAATGTTGTAATTTTATTTTAATGTCCCTGGGTAGACCCAAAGAACTCGCTGGAGCGGATGAATTATATTCATCTGCCCCTTGGGAACGTGCCTCTGGATCCCAAGGAGGAGCTTTGGACAATTGTGGGGGGAGAGGACATCTGGAGTTCAGGCTATGACTTGACTGCCACGTTGAGCCCGGTACGCTGCTGTGCGGACAATAAATCGATGCGATGAATCCCCATTAGTCTTAACCTGGCTAAACCTAATTATTCTTCCTGGAGGTGAAGTCAAATGTCATGATAACCAGCCATTTTTTGAGTGTTTGGGACCTAAGGAGGGACTGATGTAAGGAGGGATTCGATTCTATTGGAGCACTATAAACACAATATAAAAGAGAAAAAAAATCAGAAACCAAAACATTCTTATTGTTATTAATTCCACTCTTATTTTCTCTAATCTGTGGGTCTGAATATGTCTAGAAAAAAATGGTTAATTTAATAGCATTACCCTTGAGTCTGTGATGGGGAAAATGACGGTTGTTATGTTTCAGGGCACAGACATGATTTCAAGCTAAACAACCACAATGCTCCGCATACCCGCCCGGTACCGGACAAACTTTTCTCTTAGTCTCTCTATTCTCGAATTAAAATTGTTCTGTAATTCTTATGAGATATCTGAGTTAAACAAATGGTATTCTATATATCAGTTGCTGACTTGAGTTGGCTGTTCCACCAGAACATTGTGCCACCCCCAGACGTAAAATAGTTGTTTGCTGCATAACATCAGGGACAGCATGCTCTTTTTTATTTTTTGTTTTGTAGCTTTTTGGCTATGCTATAGTCCCTTAATTTGATGAGGCACAGAGTCGAAGAGACAGACTATAGAAAAGGTGGGGCTCTCTCAGCTTTTCAGTTATTCACGAGAAGATGTCGAGCCACGCCAGCATAAATTTCCAGAGACCAGTGATGTGCGATGTTTCAGGAATACCATGGGCCGCACCTCCGGTACATGGGTCGCCAGCTCTCCCCAACTGCGCACGCCTAACCGGGCACCCAAACAGCATCACTTTAGCTGTCATTTTTGTTGCTCACTGTGATTGAATAGCTTGCAAGGGACCTAGAGGAGAGAGGCGTATTCAGGCTAAAAGGGATACCTTAACGACAGCAAATTCCAACAGTGAAGTAGAAACACGACTATTGTGATGTTCAGGATCGTCATCTATATGGCAGCAAACAAGTTGGATTCCTGATTAAAGACCTGTATGTGCAGTGACAACACTAGAAAAGTGAATGCAGATCCCACTGCCAAAATTTGGCATAAGAGGCATCTTATTTATCCACTTGACTAAGATGAAAAATGGGAGCTCACATAAGGGTAAAACCCCAAGTAATTAGTACGATCATTCCTCAAAAAATAGAGGAAGGCAAATGGACAATATAGGTGAGAATATGCTCATTCAGAGTAAACGACACGAACTAGTGCGGGAACCTCGCTTGCTTGAATTTTGTTTTGATCATCAAGATTCTCAAGAAGGCCAGCAGTTATAACTAACGAGTGACTCTCAGAGGGACTCGTCCTTCCAAGAGTTGGATCTTGTCAGAGACAGTAGAAACTTTCTCGATTGGTTCGGAGAATGCGGAAGTCCATCTATTGAATTCCCTGCACATACTCGCAGACGCACGGATTCGATAGCCTTTATATTGAAAGCGATGTGTGCGTTTCTGAGGTTGTTCTGAAAATGTGATGATTACCAATTGAACGGTCCAGTGAAATTAGATAATATAACAGAGAGGAGGTGGAGGTTGCTATGAATTTCAGTAGAATTTTCCTTTTAAGTCGCAATTACTTACCTATTCTCATTATATAATAGGAATAGACTAAACCTTTATACTTTTTCTGTCAGTTTGCTCTATTCGATGAAAATATCATTTCAGACTAGTCCTAATTCTATATCATATATTTCTCCACATGTATATATGTCCCTAAGAAATAATGAATCTCAGAGTAGGGGCAGCTATATCATGCCCACTGTTGAAGATATCCGTCTCTATTAGTCTTTTCGCCCAGAATCCATCACTCTAATCATTTATCTATCTTCTCCTGTTTGATATCCGAAGCGAGAGTCCTCAGGAGAGAGTGTTGTGTTTTTCAATACATATGATGTATAGATATTATGTCAGCGAATTGACTTTCAATTATTTTCAAGTGGATGTAACTTGATATAATTTAAATTAATTCTAAAAGGACAAATATATATAAATAAATTCAGAGATGACTTGGGATCTCGTCAATGGTAACCTTACTTAGAAAAGAAAATGGAAATCCATAATTAATCAGACGAATAAAGATGTTACCATCCAGTTAAAGCATTTTTTGCTATGTTAACTCTACTAGCGGCTGTAAGAAATAGGCTATGGTGTTCATGTGGTGGCGATCGCTAAAAGTACGGTAGTAGTTCATCTGGTATATTTTAAGAATGTGTTGAAATTCTGTAAATCTTGCTAAAGCAATCCCTAATATCAGGATATCTACACTGGTATTGTGGTGTGATACTCTGTATATTACATTTGCGCTCTTTCAGGAACTTTTATTTATTTTACGAATTTATTGTATGGATTGACATAACTATAAAGTGATTAGAGGAGAGTCTATACAGTTTGTAGTTTCGTAAACTTGAGGACATTTTCCAAGAAGATTTCCACACCGTCAGTTTGACTTAACAGTCTGGTAACGCTTGGAGTCTATAACAAAACGTTTATCCTGACGTTCAGTGCCACGTCGGATTTTTCGGGATAGAATCTTGTGGGTTCCTTTCTCGATGAATGCTGGTAGAGTAATTATCTACATGGCATATACTGCTGTGTCATCGTCGTATAGGGAATATAAAGATAATACTAAAAAATATAAGTTATCCACCCGCAACATTGCACAGTCTTCATGGCTTTGTTATTTACACGCTTTCCCACATGGATGTCTGATTTGCTATTTTCTTTCAAGAAAACCTGGTTTCGCATTCACGAGATACCTTGGATGGTTCAAACACGATCGCCAACTTCATTACCCATATTTTGTTGCCTGTATCACATATAGTACCCTGCACCACACATCAAAGACTCTCAGT
>NW_023339650.1:1005457-1008113 GCF_004916995.1 Morone saxatilis
AGCAGAGTTTTGGGATGTACTGGAGCTTATTTAAGTTTTGGATGGTGTGCCATAGAGGATGCTGTTGCAGTAGTCGATTCTGGAGGTGATGAAGGCGTGGATGAGGGTTTGCTGCAGCAGAGAAGGAGAGTGATGGGCGGAGTTGGCTATGTTTTAAGGTGAAAAAAGGCTCACATAGTGTATTTAGTTGTATTTGTGGTGGGAAAAGAGACTGTGTTTTCTATCTGTTTATTATCATATGTATTAGTCCATATTTCTTATGATGTGGACCACAGACGTCTGGGCCCTGATCACCCTGTCAGACAGACCGCTGGAGAGAATGCAATACAGCAAGCTATAGCTGGAGTGCACAAGGTTTGTTTGCACATGGACAGGAGTATAGACACAAAACAAAAACTGTCTTTGATCAAATGTAACTCTGTAGAATTCTCTGGTTTATCCGTGAATAGAGACTGGACTCCAGTCTGCTAACAGTGACAAACAGTGACAGCTGTCTTACATGGACAGGTATGGCTGTATCCTCACTGTGCTGAATTGTCAGAAGATAACCTGGCCACAGGCCACATGTCCCTCGCCCTGCGTCCAGGGGCTGTCTCACTCCTTCTTCCTCTCCATGCAGTTCTCACACATTAGTTCAGTGTTGTTGTCTGTGAAGTTGCTGTGGCAGCTGTGGAAAAAAGTATATTGGTGTTCTAGCTTGCTGTTTGTAAAATTTTCCAAATATGGGTAATTGCTAATAATAATCGTTAGATATGAATTGTCCTGGTCATTTATTAATACAAAAACCACAAATGTAACCCTGCATTTATAATAATAATCATCATCATCATATCGTCATTATATGTTATTTTTATGCCTGCCACTGGGTCGGATTGCCCTTGAAATCAATTAAATGAGGCAGTATCAACAATAGCGCTTTTGACCACAGGGGCCGCCAGAATCAGCACAAACTGTTCCTTTTTGGTGCGTAAAGCTTTCACAACTTCATACTGAATTATATCAAATGATATGTGGTCAACAACCATTGTACAGATTTATTCAGTATGAACATTTTCCGACAGATATGCTCCAGTGTTTCTTTGTCATAAAAAAACTAAATCCAAGTCACTTTTTTTTTCTCTCAAATTTCTGCTGTTGCAGATTAGCACAGCAGGATATAAACACATTTTCTAGGTGACAAGGCTACTGTGCCGAACATGAAACACATAAATGTTCTGTACCTACATTTTTTTATTCTATATCTTTTTCTTCCTCTGTCCCGTTGAGCTCTACTGTTGTTCAAAAAACATTAAAAGCACATCAGTGAGCCACAATGTTGCACTTTGTGACATTACCATGGACACACATACTGTAGTTTATTTGGAGTCAATAAGATATGTTGGAGTTGTATGCTTTGTGACTGATATGTGTAGGCGTTTCTGTGTTTTGCCCGCATGATAATTCTTTCTTGTTTCAGGCAGACTGGGCTTCACCAACAAAACCTGAATGACTCTCGTGGTTCCATAAAGGACAAATGCTACCGTCAGGTACCCTTATAATAACACACTCTATTACAGTGTTTTATGGTAATTATTTCTTTTGATGGCAAAATTAAACTTCTCCTGGAAGCAAATTGAGGTTCTTAAAAGTATGATTTATTAACAGAAAAATTTAAGTTTTTATAATGTTTGTAGTTGATTTGCAATGTCTGTGGTTTTCTCCGCCAGGTGTAAGCCTTGAGAAGATCATTCGTTTGGTCCAGGGTGTGAGTGTGTTCATGTGTCTGCAGCTAATCTTGTATACTCCTGGACCCATCCGCCTCATTCTGTTTGTGCATATTTATGACTGTATGCTCAAGGACCTCTTGTGGTTGCAGTGATTCACATTCTTTAATTTCTCTCAACGAAGGCGGACGCATCTCTCCCTCCCTCCCGTCTCCCTTATCTCTCCTGCTGGGAGAGAGTACATGTGAAGAATCATGTACAAATTTAAACTACTACTCAATCTTAATAAGGTTAGCCATAAGAACTTATAATGATTGAGTTGTAAATTGCTCAAGCAATCAACATATAGCAAAATGATATGTATCAGATAAGCTCACTAACGACCTCGTGAACCTCTGATCTAGTTGATGGCTGGATATCAAAACGGGAAAAGCCAATTCAGCTTGCAGGAAGAATAAATTTTAACGTGGGTCTTGTTTTTTTAATCCCCTATCATAAAAACCACCTTGTTCGTAGAGGACTATGCAGTAGTTTGTAGAGTCAGCACGAAACATGTAAGATAATCAAATTCTATGTGGTATACAGCCAAAACCATTGGCTTTATAGGAACAAGCTTAATGCACCAGAAGTGCTCTGACACATCCCAAAGCATCTGTACCGCTGGCCTTCACTGAGAATACTGCAGATATCCATAAATACACAAGCAGATACCTCATCTGCCACAGAAGTCACACACAGAAAACAGGCATAGCGTGACCGATCATGTTCAAAGTAAAATACCTGGGTGAGACCAATTGAACCTCCATTGTAAACTGTTTACTGCAGGCTAATAAATCAATCGCTAGAAGTCAGCTCATTCTCCGCAAACGCATGTACGGCTTATTTATTGCAGCCTGAATGAGCTCCCCGCTCCTGCCAACATAGAATACAGTTTACACACACTTCCGATGTTG
>NW_023339650.1:1008138-1012561 GCF_004916995.1 Morone saxatilis
ACTTTCAACACCAAAGCTGTGTCGCGATGGTACCGTATTATACTTGTAAAGAGTGGTGGTGAGACTCACACTACCCATCATTACATCACGACAACATGCGCACAAGACCAAAAAGTCAGATTAGTAAGAGCCAGGTCAGAGAAAAGTAAGCAACTACGGCAGCAAAAACACTGCTGAAGACGAAGAGCCAAACTGCTGCGCTCAGGACAAGACGTCATGAAAACCCGATGCGGCGCGCGAGAGCCGTCTACAGTATTCTGCATGGCGAACAATCCAGCTAGTTACTGTAATTTCTAGCAGAGCAAAACAAAAGACAGCCCAGCACTTTCCTTTAAATACTGTGAAACAAAACCGTTATAAAAATGATTAGATGCTTTGTTTCCTGCGATACAGTGGAGTCAACCCCTTTCAGACCAAGATGATACAAAGACCCTTTCTGTCTCTTGATATGGTCCACCTATATCATCTCACGGAGGAAGCAGCGTCGCACCATACGGAAGCCAACATGGAAGTGTGTTAAACCTGCATTCTATGTAATGGCCAGGAGGGGGAGCTCCATTGGCTGCAATAAAATAAGCGATACCATGCAGTCTTGTGGAGAAATGAGCTGACTTCTCACTTGATTTATTAGCTCAGTAAACAGTTTACAAATGAGGTTCACACTTGGTCTCCACAGGGTATTTTACTTTGAAAACTGATCGGATTCTCTATGCCGTTTCTGTGTGTGACTTCCTGCCAATGTGATCTGCTCTGTGCTACTTATGGATATGCTGCATATTCTCCGTGAAGCAGAGCGTACAGATGCTTCTGGGATGTGTCACAGCACTTCTGGTGCATTTACGAGCATTGTCTATAACAGCCCAATGGATTTTGGCTGTAACCACCATAGCAATTGCCATTCATTACATGTTCCTCTGAATTCAACCAAACTCTGCTAGTCCTTACTTCCAGGTGTGAATACACAGTATTTGAACTGAATTTGGCTTTCCCGTTTGATATCCATCCAACCCTAGATCAGAGGTTCACAGGCTCTTAGTGAGCTTTCTGAATAATATCATTTGCCACTATCATGTGATTGCTTGAGCAATTTACAATAAATCATTATAGTTTATGGCTAACCTTATTAGTTCGAGTAGTAGTTCTAAATTTGTCATTTCTTCGACATGTCTCACCTCAACTCCAGTGTCCTACATTTCCCAGAATGCCTGCTGCTGACAGCCCACAGAGAAGGGCATGAAATAAAAAAGGATATTTACATAATTTTTTTTTTTAAAGTTACTTTTTTGGCCTTTTCATGCTTTTATTAGATAGGACAGCCAAAGATAGACAGGAAAGGTAGGTAGAGAGAAAGGGGATGACATGCAGCAAAGGGCCGCAGGTCGGATTCGAAGCCGGGCCGCTGCAGCAACTCCATTAATGGGTCACCAGTTCTACCGAGTGAGCTAACCGGGTGCCCATATGTAGATATATTTTTAACATAGCCAGCTAGGCAAAAAATTACTGAAATTGGAGTGTGTCTACTATGGCCACTGTCTGTGCTGTCTATTGAAATTGTTGTTGAAGTCCAGTTTATTATAGAGGGTGGGTATTAATGTCTTACACTGAGCTCAGTCGCTGTGTGGTATGTTAATTTCACAAAACATAATATGAATGTCCCATTATCAAATCCTTGAGGAACACCCTGATTCTTTGTTATTTTTGTTCTAATTTCCCAGCATGGATATGATTGAACTGAATTATTCAGTGCAACGTGTCAACATTAAACACTGGCTATCTTTGAACCCAAATTATTGGAAGACTGAAAGCTATAAAAAACATTTCCATCATGTCATATTCTGATGTGGACATGGATTAATAAAAGAACATGTAAGAGATGTGCACTCGTCTCAAGCAACACTTCCATAACCCTGTGATGGCCACATGTTATTTTTAGAGCGCTGACGGATGATAATGAGCATGTAAATGTTTGGTTTCTTTCCAGCACAGCAGAGAGAGAGAGAGCCAGACGCTTTCCCCCCATACAGATTTCTCTGGTTAAATCATCCCAATTAGCCAACAAACCCAGACGGTGTCTCTTGGGAACATGCTCCCTGCAGGAGGGCCAGATTAAATGAATCAGACTGTGCAGCAATGCTTGTGTTCCTCACAAAAAACAACACTTTTTCAAAGTCTTTGATTTCAGACTGAATGGATTTCCAACAGATACATATTTAATGATAGTGTTTTCCACACCTTTGTGACTCCATATAGGGATTTGAATTCAAATCTTTGCCAGAACATTTGGAACATTTTCACATCCTATAGTCCCTGTGTACTCTGCTCTGAAGTCTGATGTATAATGAGGATCTCCTCAGCTGCCTAACAATCGCACACTATTAAAGTCACAGTGCAGAGCCTGAAATCCTTTTGTTCACTACAAAGAACTGTTTTAATATCTTATTTTAATATGAGTTTCCATAATTTAAGCTTTTGTTCCACTTGACTGTGAGAGGGTATCATCAGAGGAAGCACAGGCTCAACCTTTAGAGAGTGATACATCAAATGCTCGTGTAGAATTTCTCCTCTTTTGATTTCTAAGAACATTTAATATCTCATATTTAACAACTTTGATCACAGTGCTTCTTCTATCAAAGTGTGTCAGATGGAGTTTAGTCAAAGTTCGATTCTTTCTTTCCTTCTTCATTCACCAACAGACAAAGCCTGGTTCCTATCCTTGTAGAGATTTGATTTTCTCACTCCCTTCCCTACAGGATTTCAAACTAAAAAGTTAACCCCTTCCTGGAGTCCAATAAGAAAACATGCATGTTTTATGCAATTACTGATACAGCATCTTCTGACATCTGACACATCTGGTCTCACTGTCACATCTCATCAAAACTCTTAGTATCCTTAGCAAGTCATGTTTCCTGTTTAATGTTGTTACTTACCTTTCCTCTCGAATCAGACCACTTCACTTCCAGTACGTTAGATTGTTTGCCCCGCCCCAATTTGTTGCACCTGTGTCTTGTTATCCTGCCCTCACTGAGTATTTAATGTTCAAAACTAGGTGTTCAAACTGTAACTGAGCTGGTCCCCTGATGGTGGAAAAGGCCTATTTGTGCTGGTTCGTCTTAGTACCTTTAGGTCTAGCGTTCCAGCATTTTTGATCTCCTTGTGAGTAGTTGATTCCCAGGTCTTTAATCCCCTGATTCCTGACTCTGCCTTTTGCCTCACCCTTGTTGGATCACCTGTGTACCAAACCTCCTTGTATTTTTTAACCTAGGACCTAATGTTTCTTGTTTGTGGTCACTAGTCACAACACTCATTCCCAACTCATCAAGTACTGCAGCTTCATCCGTGGCCCTCTGCTTCAAAATATGACTCTGTAGGCTAAGTCAGTTGACCTTGTACAAAGAGCAAGAAAGTCTGCATATAGAGGTGATGGAGTGGATGGACAGCTCAAAAATCAGAGGGCTTTAGCCTAGGAGACTGCTAGCAGTAAAGGTATCTAGTTGAATACTTCCAGACTGTGTCTCTGTCACTTCACCCTCCCCTTCCAAGTGGAAAGGAGAAACTTTGGTGGCCTCGATAAATCTAAAAATCTATCTAGAGCCAAACATGGTGATCATCATGGAAGGCAACCAGTGTCATCTGTAGATCACAACAGCTTATTCTAACGTAACAAAAACACAACTTTTATTATATTCAGGTAACAACACAAATTAAAACATACCTGCATTGCATTTCTGACAAAAGATCCTCCTAAATGTTACACACCTTGTTATTGTTACACAACCTACGTAATGTCTTCATGAAACGCCAGGTTGGTGCGCTGAGCGTTGAGCTGGATGGACTCACTGAGAATGACTTGTGAATCACAAGGTAGCCCCGCCCTAAGGCATACCCGGCTTGAAGAAGGCTGCAACTAGAGATTGAGACCATAAACTGATTATGAAACTATTTACTGAGCTAATAAATCAAGTGAAAAAGTTGGCTCATTTCTCCATTAGACTGCATGGTATCAGTTTTTTTTGCAGCCAATGGAGCTGCCGCCTGCTGGCCATTATATAGAATGCAAGTTTAAGACATATTTCATAGAGCCAGAAGCTTTGTCCATTATATATATATGTCAGTGGTTGCGACAGATACGTCGTAACGTAACTTACTTTTCCTAAGCCTAACCAAGTACAGTTTTTTTGCTTAAATCTAACCAAACTGTTACCGTTTCACAACATTAACCACACAAGGTTCATTTTGAAAGTCTAACCAGACGCATATTGCATATTTCCTGCCAGAGGTGGGAAGTAGCAAAGTATAAATACTTTGTGAATGGTACTTAAGTCATAAGAAAGAAGGAGTACTGAGTGGGCTGCAGCACCTGTAAATAATATTTTATATTATTTATAAGCACTTTTCTAAGACACTTTACATAAAAACATAAAAG
>NW_023339650.1:1012661-1016171 GCF_004916995.1 Morone saxatilis
GGAAGTCTCATATCTTTGTAGAGGGGGTGAGACTACAAACACTCTTTTCTCGGTCAAATAGGCACCAAATTCAAATTTTATGTTACATTTACATTTATGTCAAATTTTATGTTACATTTCGACTACATATATAACCCACTTTCAATTAATGTTTCCACGGGTGAAATGTCCCTTTAAGTACATAGTCCAAAACTAATGCAGACACAAACATGCATGCGGTTTGGTTTGTAAAACAGTGGGTGTCTGCACACATGGATATGTCACACACAGGTTTGTCACTGTATAAGGTCTTCATGTAAGGTCAGCAAAGTTCCACATTTTGGGCTCAATGTGGAAGCTCTGAAAGATGAAAGATTTTATTTTATCTTTCAGTGAGACTGTTGTTAAGCAGATTTGACACAAGAACTCCTGACTATCTGCCACGGTGTGCCAGATCCTGTTTAAAACAAATGCTATTGGTCTTCCAAAAGTCCAAACGCTGGTGTGAAATAACCCTGTCAGCTGACCTGTTTTAAACAGAATATAAAGCCAACCACACAGCTTTAATGAGGACAGAGCTGGCAAAGTTTCACACTTAACTAATGGTCAGATGTATGTGGGTAACTGCTACTTTCAAGCCTGCTAGTGTTGCAAAATCACATCTTTGTTTGTCCCATGTTCACAGAGTAACAGATATGAGCCTGGAGCACACAGCACTGTGCATCTGATGCTCCACAGATAGATAATAAAGCACCAGGTATGCTCCACATCGTAGCTATGGATCCAATTAGAGCAGCAGTGCAGTTAGACGGAGAGAAATATTAAAATGTGATAATATCAGCGATGTCTGCCTGTGTGGCTGCTGTTTCCTTTTTTTCCCGTTAGCCCCAGTGACACCTCTCTACAGCAAGGTACATATCCTGATCCTAAGACACAGGAAATTAAACTTGTTTTCGTTCCCCTGATAGTTCCTGCCAGGAGATTAGATCACCATGGTGAACTCACCTCACACGCTGATGATGTAAACCCCTCCGGTGTCAGACTGTCCCTCAGAGGCCACTGTAGGGGCCACATGTCTTTCCTGCCAATAATCACCCCATTAAAATGAATGATTTTGCCCAGACCATGTACTGTACATAATCGTCAATTAGCCACTGGCGTCGAGATGGCACCTCTGCTAACCTCTAAGAGTCTGCTGGAGCCTCATTATGGGGAGTGTGACTCACACATGATCACAGCCAGTCTCTGGGCAATAATGGGAATTGAAACATCAGCTTCATGTTCATGAGATTCACACAGAGCAATGAAATAAACTGCGTGCAACATCTTGTCACTGCTTGATCATCTAAATGAGAAGAGTCTTTGTTAGATTTGGTTTGTTTTATAATGATACAATTACGAAATTATGACAAGGGGGAGAGGGGGCAGGAGGTCACGGTTAGACAGACAGACTGCTTTAAAGCTTTTCTAATTTCTCGCTACTCTGTCTGCACTGGATGTGCTTCTCGTTTTTTGTCCATGTCTGATACTTAACTTTTAATCATTATAGCTGTCTATAATGGCTTTCCACGTGTAACTGTGAGCCGCAGTGTATTTAGACAGTTCAGGTCTATTTTCTTTGGACTTTGGCCAAAGATAATGTATTAAGGTTGAGACTCAAGTGTGGCCAGCCCATTTAAGTTTTTGGGTCACACATTTTTTTTCTGATGCAGAACCATTCCACCACTGCCACAAACCCACTGGGGAAGTGGTTATCACTGCTATTAGTGTACCCATTCCCACTCCTGTCGATGCAACTTTAGGGTGTTGTGATATACAGGTATTGACAATAACCATGACATTTAAAAGTATAATATGTAATTTCTGCCACTAGGGAGTCTCTCACATAAAAAAAGATGGCATTGTGAAGTAGCGTGGGATCATGGAGTCTTCTACCAGGAGCCCAATTATCCACAGAGCTCTCCTCCGCTCCAAAACAAACGTTAAAATCCAGTAAAAACACTGAATAAAGCATTTCCATCTTAGAAATCACTGTTTCTCCCACGCTATTGGGCAGACAAAGGACGTCCCGGAGGGGCTGCAAGCCGAGCTGCTGCTAACATTAGCTCAGCTAGTTTCTCTGATAACTTAAGATCAATGTATGACAGTTTCTGGCAGACAACCATAACACTGATGCATGCACAAAGGACATATGACGCCATTGACAGGCGACTGGTGAAACGCAGCATTACTTGAATGAAATGACAGACTTCTCTGAGTTTGAACATTGTTGGAAACATTTCTACAGGTCTAGTGTTTATAGGCATTTTAATGCGGAAATGTTAAATATTATAGCCTTAAAGCACCAGTGTGTAATGACATTGCAAATTGCAATTGAAACCCCTTGACACAACCAAGCGTGAAGGAGAAACTAGGGTGGCCATGACACTTGCAAAAAATGGGACATGCCCAATCTAGAGCCAGTGTTTGTCCATTCTGGGCTACAGTAGAAACACAGCAGTTCAACATGGCAGACTCTGTCTGATTCTAAGGTAACAAAAACACAACGATTCCTAAAATTGGATTTTAAAAAAAATCTCAATATATCGCCTTACTTGCAATAACGTAATTTATTACAATAATCGTGATTTCTATCATATTGCCATATTCTGCCAATACCCACTTGCATTTATAGACATTTTAATGCAGAAATGTTAGATTTTATAGCTTTAAAAATATGAAATATTCACAACATATCAATAAACAAACACACACATATATATATATATAGTTTAAATAATCCAGTTCTTAAATCATGTCTGTTTCTCTCCATTCTTGCTTTGTGGTTCCCACTCAATATAATTCTTTTTTTTGTACAGTTGATCCCAAAGGGGGCAGTTTTTCCTTGCATTTCCTGTGGCTGCTTCACAATAAAAGCCTCCTTATGTTTTACCAGTGGAATGCTTTCAATGTGAAGAAGCAGAATAGTTTGGTTTAAACTAGAACAGTTTTAGGACAGTGACCACTGTGCAATAGTGATGCTGATATGAGATTCAGTTAGAAGCTAAAAGCTAACTGAAAGCTAAAAAAAATAGGTACTCCAATTTTAACCATAAGCAGAACACCATCCCACACAACATGATTTATCTGCCATCCCAAAGTGAGCACTGGTCTCTATCAAAATTATCTGGCTCTGCCACTGGTGAGCGCTGTCTAAACACTGCTGAGCACACAGCAGTCCTGTGGCTTTCAGTGCAGACCGTAACAGAGGACTGCAGCTGCTGCTACTGTGCTGCTGATGAGCTACTTTCACTACACTCCCACTGTAGAAAGGGCCCAGATTTACTGAGAAGAGTGTGCAAGTATGGTTTGTTCTCCATGTTGGAGAACCAAGCACCAGGATTAGAGTTGGGGTTAGGGCAAGCTTTTCCTTTCTGTTATTAGGGCCTGAGCACTGAACGTGCGAAGGCCCTATTGTAATTGAAGGAATTCTTTTCTTATTTTTCCTCCTAAACAAATGCATTTTTGGAGGCCTCAACATGCTCGAAAACT
>NW_023339650.1:1016271-1021874 GCF_004916995.1 Morone saxatilis
GTCTGTCTTCAGCTGTCACTATCATAAAGGCAATAAAAGCCCCAAAAATATACTTTAAATATATATATATATATATATATATATATATATAAATAATATAAATATGGGGATAACAGAGGGCATTTTCACTCCTGGGAGACATTCATAGTGTTGCGTTCGGTTGTTCACATGAAAGAATTTAAAAAAGCTTGAGAGAGGAGTTAAAACCATAGCTCCTGGGTTTGATGAGTGGGTGGGTGGTTGTGATGTCAGATTGTTGGTTTTTGTAAAGTTACAGAAGTGGTCCCTGTAATCCATCCCTATTCCACCATCCGACAGGGGGTTCTGTATATAGAAGTATTCCCATAGCTTTAGGGTCTCATCACACCAAGCTGACTGTTGGTGTTAGGCCATGAACTAAACCCCAAAACATTTTTTTGTTTTTTCCAAATCCAATGGGTTTGTACTGTTTCTGCAGGCCACACCAATAATAAGTCAGTGTGTCTACTAGCCAAACTATTTGCATTTCACACATGAATAAAATCCTGTGGCGCCCTGCTGGTACCAAGGGTAAAATGTGTACGCACAAATGATTTTACTATTGAATGACGGCTGCACGTGAATTAGTGAAGGCTTTTTTCTGAATTAATTTCCTGTGCCCTGGAAATACTGATTTCATTCCCTCAAATGAATAACATTGAGTTTCCACATTCATGCCGATTTGTCTCCTGAACACTCGTACAGTTTTGATGCATGTTGGACTCTTTGGTTACTCTTTGCAAATTTTTATTTTTATTAATAATTATATGAAATATATTTTTACATTTGGTTTTCTTTGAAACCTGCAAACCTGGGACCCTACACAACACATAAGTAAACCTCACATTACACACATTTTTTCCAGAATTTCTGTTATCAAAATTTTAATCCATTTATCCTGTACAATAAAACCATTACAAATTTAATTCAAATATCAATGATCAGCTCTAAACAGATTAACATAAAATTGAAAATTACTGTAATTATAAAAACCTATTTATTATATAACCAATGTCTCTATTTCAACTCTAACCACCCAAATATCAGTGGTGAGGAGCCTCCTACACAGAGCACAACAACTTATCCACACGGAGGAGGAGGATATTGAGGGCAAGGTGCAGAAGGTCTCGGGGGCACTCAACTAAAGACCAGAACGGACACCACCAGGAGCATCCCAGTGGGACTCTTGGTGCATTCCATTTCCTAGTTCCTAGTCAATTGGAACGCCCCCTGAATATCCCAGATGGAGCTAGGAAGTGGACCTTACCTTTTTTTTTTTTTTTATTCCACTTCATTCCATTTCTTAAAATGCAGTCCTGAAGCACAGCATGAACCAAATTTGTCACTCATCTACTCTAATTAGAAAATTGCTGTTGATGATTAGTAAATCCAGAAATCAGTCACTCAACTGGGATCAGCTGCACTCCACTTAAAATTTGAGTTGATATTCAGTGTGGGATTTCTTGATCCTGTCTTGGACCATTGTTGCTCAATTCTGGCTGGCCCTCTGACCATTGTATAATTCATAATGAAAATAAACAGATTCACGCTGGGAATTTTGTGTTTGTTTATACAAATTAGTAAATGTTCACTGATGTCCCTTGGCTGTTGGTTAGGAAGTTGCATATTAACGATAGTCATTCAGACATGTGCTGTCTAACTTGCATGGGACTGCTGCGACTGGATTGTCCTCTTGGCAAAGATGAGTCTTAAACCATTGTGTTTAATTTGCCAAATGACAATTGCTTTATGCAAGGTTGTTAATATCAAGCACCATCACCAAGCCCCCAGGAAGAGTGCTGGGCTTTGAAACCAATTTGACACATTTAATTTCTAGCAAAGAAATCAAATAGGGAATGAATACATTCAATCATTTTTGAAGAATTAAAATAAGGATTAGTGGTCATTAAAAACAATTTAAATGAGCATGCAGTGTGCATCAAAGGGTTAATAGAACCATGACCATCGCGAGTCAAAAGATGCTAGCTTTAGTGCTGTGTAGCATTGCAAGAAGATTACAGCTTTAAAGTGGTTTTATTCTGCCACATTATTGATCATATGTTTATTCCTTTTATCTGATAAGTATCAGCTGGGCCTGAAGACTAGAAGAATAAAATCTTTTGGTGTGGACTTAAGTTAAATAAGTGGTAGACCTCTGTAGCCCGCTTCTCATCTCTGCTTCAGGCTACATCAGCTGCAACTCCAACCTTCAACTGAACGGTTGCATTGTGGGTAATGTAGGTAATGTCTCTGCCAATGTTATAGGAGTGCAATGTTAAGTCAGTGGAAAAGCTTTTTAAGTAAATACACAAGTTCACAAGAGTTTTTCTCTCCACATGACTTCTACCTGCTGTCGTTTATCAGATTTTTCTCAGTGTGGATCTGTCTCTCTATCTATGTCCTGTGGCGGTAGGGGAGGGTTGAGGGGGGTGAAAAATGTCTTGACGATAATGTACTCGGTGCGATAATGGTTGTACACCTTGATGATCAATGTAAGTCATAAAAGGAACAGTGACATCAAGACGTCATAAATCTCCCGGGTCCTCAGTGAAGCAAGACACATAAAAGCAGGCAGCTGAGGGTTTTCATCGCTATTGCCGGATTCCTCTCCTCACCTCGGGGGCGAAAAATGCAAATAAAATACAGATTATAAAAAAGGATAATGTGTGGGCTTTGGAAGATGAGGAATGAAAATATCGGTGGGCCTCTTTTTGATTTGTATGTCCAGCGGCGACACTTGAGATGAACGAAGCATGTATTAAATTACCATGTAATAAAATTTTTACCTCAGAAGGTGGGGTGTCTCACACAAAAAAAGAGAATTGGCAGCTTAATGGTGCCAGACTGTGGGAAAAAAGACCATTATATTTTCCCATCTGTGACAAATCCAATTAGTAATGTGGCATGTAAAGATGGAAGTGCGCTGATGTTACCTCTAGTGGACATCTTATTCTGTTGATTTGATAATGTAGATCGATGGGAACATAAAAGAGAGCAATCTGCATTAAGTTTGGCTCGTTCCTTTGCTGTGAGTATGGCAGGCTGACTTAATCACTGAGCTGGCCTCTGTGCTGGCAGATAGAAACATCTCTAATAAATGCAAATTCTCTTTCATTTTATTCTCATTGTTCTGTCGATGTGATAAAATCATGTGTTTATTCTGCTGTTTCAGGTGATCTAAAACGTTAAAGCAATGTTTTTTATCTGCAGACCCATTAAAATTATGTTTTTGGACATTGAGTAGTTCCCAATCAACCAAGCTCAGAGCAGAAAATCCCCCCCTGCTTGGTGGTATTTGAAGTGTGAGGTAGCAGCACTAATGTCAGTGGCAGGAGCAGGATTAATATCATAAAAGCTGGTTCTGTAAATGGCATGGCCTCAGATTCACTCATTTTAGAGAAAGAAGCCAGGTGGAGGGTTCACATCATTCAGGATGATGAGCACCTGTTGTATAAGGGTGTGCTTCGTAGTCTTAAAAGTCCATTGAGTGGTTGTGGTGAAAATGTCTTGATCCACAGAACAGCCCACACAGAATGAGTTAAAGTGCTTATTTTGGTCCATTCATATGGGGTGCCGTTTGTAAAGCGGCTCACGCTGAAAATAACAGCAACATTTTGTCACATTTAGCTTCAAACAATGTTTAAAAAACTGGTATGAATTTTTGAGGAACAAGATGTTATCAGTGAACATTTTTCACGCAAAAATATGTTAACATGTGCTAGGACGCATACACATTAATAATAAAGATAATTACGTCAGCTGAAGATAATAGTAACACTCGTAAATAGGGGGCAGCACCGTCGTGCAGTCAGTGCTGGAATAAAATCCGGAGAGGAAATTAAACCACAGGAATCTAATTAAATCAATTTAGATACTCGATATTTAATAATTCAATCTCATGTTCTAAAGTAAGGAATTTTTAGCACGATCCTCGATTCTAAGATAAGCGATGAATGTAGGATGAATAGATAATGAAAGAAGTGATAGTATACACAACAACAGAACAACAGAATATGGTGACAATAAAATGAATTATGAATGATTGGGATGATTCAGGAGCGATGATGAATTTGCTAATCGGTGGCAAATTTAAAATATCACGGGGAGTAATTAGAAAGAATTACACAGAACCCTAATGAAATGGAGGAAAACTCTAAGGCAGACAAAGATGCCGACCAGAGCTTATAGACGGACACCAACTCTGTTGCAGTGGCAGTGGTGAAGCCCAGCGGTGTATGCAGTTATGTAGCCACCTTTGTGGTAGATGGAGGGGGAAGTGCAGGAGGATTTCTCCTGCCGGTGGTGACTGGCAAGGCTGCTCGGTCAGAAATCCCAGGTCCAAAGACGTATCAGCCAACGCGCTACGAATATCTCCTGGCGGCGCCCGAGTGCGGCAATTGCACGTAGACCTGTTGGGCAGATAATGGCTGGAGAATAAACGCTTGTCCGGGCGTTGGAACAGTTCCGAGTCTTCGTAAGCAGCTGAGAATACTGCGGCTGTTCGGGTTATGGCAAAGGTCTTTAAAACTCAAAGAGTGGGTAAGCAACAGGCTCGTGATGCGTGAATGAATGCCAGACAGCGCTAATCTAAAATAACTAATAGGACGAGAACGCTGCCTTGGCGAAATCTCCGTCGTCATTAGAATCCAAGAATTGAATTAAGTATCACTTTCTGTGAATAAGCGATAATTACTTGACTAGATATAAAAGATTCAATATAAAATTTTGAGACACGCGGCTCTAGGAGCTTTCAAAAATAAAAGTACTTAGGAAATATGTACTTCAGCCAGAGGACGAGCTCAACACGTCGGCAGAAACAAAGAACAGTGAAAAGTACTGAGAATTAGATATAACGAACGGATCCAAAGAGAGGGGAAAAGTTGAATCAAAAGAAACACAAGCAGAAGAAGACGAAAAACAAAGAAGCTAGGAACGAAGAGCTAAGCGTAGAGAAAGAGAAAAAGCGAAAAAAAAAAAGCACGGGAAAAAAAGCAGGAACGCGAATAGAGGAGGGGTGACAGAGTTTATATCTCTTATCTGGGGAGGGCGGACTGACCAGAGGGGGACTAACCACGCATTCACTTCCTCTGGTGGCTTCCTGATTTGGACAGATGTAACGTTTAAAGTTTTCAGAGGATCATAATCACCTTTTACAAAAATCCATCATGACTTTATACATTGTTTACATACATAACATAACTTAACCAAAATCACTCGGTGAAAAAGGGAACGTATAAATGATTAAAACCTCCGTCTTGAGAATACCTTTATGCTATACCAGAGTCTTACCAAAAGATGGCACTGTGGCTCCATCAAACATTCAGACATTTTAAGACATGATT
This sequence comes from Morone saxatilis, assembly GCF_004916995.1. Lineage (NCBI taxonomy): Eukaryota > Metazoa > Chordata > Actinopteri > Moronidae > Morone > Morone saxatilis. Next base: position 1,021,632 of record NW_023339650.1, read on the forward strand.
TTGTAACCCAACTAATTTGGACCAGAAACATCAAAAAACAAAACATTACAATTTGCGATCTTCTCCTGCTGGGTGCATAATCTGGTTCATTAGGAAAGATGAATTTACCTTAGTACTTATAAGACTAACTCAATACCAATGTACAGGTTGTTCTGCTGTAGACTGGAGAGAACATGGTATCACAAAGAATAATAATAGGAGTCCTCCATTTGATTGGCAGTTTCAACTCCTTTTCATGATAGC
>NW_023339650.1:1021899-1046747 GCF_004916995.1 Morone saxatilis
ATGATACACTTGCTACCAGTACATCATTTCAAACCTTTAAAGATGCTATATGTCAACATTTCTGTTTAAACATTCAAAGATTGACTAAATTGTTTTTACAGTTTTGACATCTAGTGAGATCTACTAAAGTTAGCATACTAACCAGCTAGCCCCGTCCTGTCTCATAATACCACTTTGTACCTCAAGAAGCGATAGTGAGTCACTGTAGTGTCCAGTCTGCCCTCAGTCAAACATCTGCGGCAAAGAAAGAGCGCCAGACTTTGAAGCCAGTTTGACATAGTGGCCAAACTGTGTAATTACAGCAATGGCGTCCATCACATGATGCACACTGGCCCAAAAAGACTTTCCCATAAACTTACATTCTGAAAGAGGCTGCTGTAAAACTAAGGGACTCTTTTCAGAATTTGATCTATTCAGTCCAAAAACATTTGGAAAGCCTAGTCAGATGATTAAATCATTTTATCTCCATTCAAGTTGGAGGAGGGCTGAACCAGACATTCATCGACTCGGCCTCATCCGTTCCCTGTTAAGATACAGTTACTCTTTGCTTTTATTTTGAAAAAACTTATCCTCATTTTCCAGTTAAGATACATTTACTTTCTGGGGGATTTTGTTTTGAAAAAAAGGTGGTTGCCTTGTGTCCAAGCTGTTGGGGGGTGTTGTTTGATAAACAAGGGTCATCCTGAGCTTCCTGTTAGGATACAGTTCCTCTACGGGGCTTTTATTTTGAAAACCAAGGCTCATCATTAGCTTCCTGTTAAGATACAGTAAATCTCCTGGGCTTTTATTTTGGAAAAAATAGCATTGTTGGGTTCCCTGTTGAGATACAGTTTATCTGGGGCTTTAAAAAATATAGATCCATCTATAATTTCCTGTTATTATACAGTGACTACAGGGGCTTTTATGTTGAAAAGGCTGGCTCATCCTGGCTTTAACGGAGAGTTTAGGTTTCTAACATGCTGAATATCAGAAAAAAGAAGCTTCTTGTCTGCACTATGATTGTGGAACAGAGAGAAACCTCTACATGTTAACACAGAGTGTCTTCCAAAAAGGGAAACGTTTCCCGCATTTCCAGTGTAGCTTTTAATATTTCAGGATGTCAGACACTGACAGAAAACCGATGGCTGGTTTGATTCCTTCTCCGAGGGAAGATGCAGACATTTCACTGTTATGAGAGTGGAAATGAAGAGATGGTGGAAGGAGATGAACATCCCCTCAAAACACTGTAGCATGAAGCCCATGAGGCCAAATGTACCGCCTGCATTCAGACGTGTTAACATTCGGTGGGATGTGAGAGAATTCTGCATCTACATTGAGAAATGCCTTGAGGGAGCGCAGACACACGGTACAGTCTAAGGAGCACAGAGGAGGAGACACAGTGTTTATTATCCAGTCTCATTACTTTTACTCCTCTCTGCTTTTACTATTTACTTTACTGTTTCCAACACACCAGCCTTTGTTGTGTCCTACACCTGTGCAGGATGCAAATTCATTTGCAGGAATGCATCCTATAATTTCACACCTGCCTGCCTTGTTGTGATGCTGACATACTCATCATTTGCTTTTGGGAATTATGATTTTACATTGTAGTTGAACTCCACTTGTTGTCATCTGCTGCAGTAAACTCCCGAAATGTCATATTCTTGTTGGGATGGCACTAGTGTTGTGACTGACCTGGGTGTGTGAATTATGTGTGGACAGTGCTGTGTTGGTTGCCGCATAAAAGAGATTTAAGAGATGTTGTTTTTTGTTAAAAAATTTAATTCATTAAAAAAAGGCAGAAATAAAAAAAATAAGAGGGATAAAATACTTGCTTATTATTAATATATTAACAATGACATTTAAAAAAGATAATAGATACTTAAACTTACTACAAGGGGTTTTTAACTGGTTATGAAACAATTTAAAAGGGTGATAGAGAGTCACTATAGCATCCAGTCTGCCCTCAGTCAATCAGCGACAAAGGAAGAGCCAGTTTGACATAGTGGATAAGTAGTTACTCCTGGGGCTTTTATTTTGAAAGAGCAGACTTGTCCTCATTTTCCAGTTAAGATACATTTATTTTCTGGGGGATTTTATTTTGAAAAAATAGTGCCTGCCTTGTGTACTCTTAACAAGCTGTTGGCACGCCTTTTATTTTGAAAACCAAGGCTTATCATGTGCTTCCTGTTAAGATACAGTTACTCTCTGGGGAATCTTGGAAAAAATAGATTTATGTGATCAATGTTGAGATATACTTTATCTGGTGATGCCTCTATATGACCGACATAAACAAACAAGACCACCAGCAGGAAGACTGGGTTTTTCTATATAGATAATCTCAATGCCTGCTACCGGATTGAATTCCCCTTGAATAGAAACATTACTGCTTTTGTCCACAGGGGCCTGTCTATGTTGTCCAAAGTACATGTACAATGTATATTCTGCAGTAAAATGCCCTCTGTGACTGATGATGGCAATTATCTGACATTATTAGATGAATACTGATACAACAATGTTTTTAGCATTTTATCTCCAACCTGACCAACTGTGGAATATGACCTGTGGCGTTTGTAGATATAAAATCCTCATGCTAAGGTCATAATGCACTAATGAAAACATATCTTAATCTAAATCTTACACACTTTACCTTTAACCTTTACCTTTACCTTTTGACCTTTAAGTAGATTCATACCAAAACGATCACTGTTAGTGTTGGAAATTCAATAAAATGGCATTCTGAATGGTCTTTGATGTTGAAGAATAGTTTTTATGTAGTACTGTTAGAGAATAGAAGCTTGAGTTGTGTGGGAAATTAGGCAATTGTAGGAGCTTAACATTGCAACTAAGATGAACTAGTCCTGAAGAAGTAACCTGACTTTGTTAATTGTACAACATGCTTAGTTTGAACAACTTTTTTTGTTAGGTTTGTACAACTCAAGATATCGTTTCAAGTTTGTTGGTTTTACTGGTCATTTTATGTTGTCTCAAATAGGATTTCTGTTTTTATAACTTAAAATGTCCCGTTGGTATCACTAAAAAACTAACTTAAAATATAAAGTTGAAGGAAGGTATCTCATTAAGTAAATTGACTGAAATATAGAAATTGAATAAATGTACTTAGTTACTTTCCACCACTGGATGCCAGCAACCAGTATTGAGATGGACGAGCCTTGGACTTAACCAATGAGTGCAAGGATAGGACTGATGACTCACAGCGCTATAAAAAGTATCACTCCAGCCCCGGTCAGGACATCATGTGGCAGAACAGCTTGGACATGTTTGGGATTCTCTACATAGAACTATACATAGATACATAGTTTACATTGGTAGGCCACTCTCATGAATTCCACATTCATGTGTCACAGGACTGAACATAATCAGAGAAATTGTTTGTATTGTCATGCAGACAATGAGCATGGTACTTGTAGAGGAACTGCACTCTATTTAGGTCCAAATGCAAACACAAGCGATTCATCACCTAAAAAGCCAGCTCGCCTAACGTTTTAATAGCAAGGAAGCTGTGAAAAACCACAAGGGAATTGAACACATGAGAGTAAAGCCTTACAGTCCCATCGTCTATGAGCAGAGTGATGGAGAGTGGGATCACAGTGTCCTGCCCCGGTGATGCATTGGCCAGACTAGCTATTGATTGGCTCTGCCCCTCTGCCTTGATACATCATGTCGTCTTTGTTTAGAGAGTGGGATCTGGGATGCGAGCACTTACATTGAAAGCTTGCACAATAAAAGCCCCCCTTCCCTTGGTTGTAAGCGGCAGAGTGTCCGCTTGATGATGGATCAGGTCATCTGCCTGGTCCCAGGGCCTGACTGTGGAGCGTCATCTTCATCAGACGACGCCTGACAGGGCGTCCATCATCGCAAAGTCACACCGATGGGCCCGGTTCCTGATGGAGCAACACCTGCTTACACCAACGAGTAGGCAGCAACTTTATCATTTTCAGTCATTTAGAGCTGGACACAAATTGAAGTTCTGTGGTTGACCGCGATCATCAGGGGCTCGGGTCTACAGAGTCCAAACTGTTGTTTATATATGGGTTTATTACTGCAGAGGCTGTTTAATGATAGCAGAAGATGCTTTTCACACTCCCTTCACCATGCTGTGTTTTATGGTCACTATTAGGTGTGTGCATCTCTCCTATCTTAGACAATCCAATACGTGTCCGGATACATGGACAACCATATGATTCAGGGACGATGCATTTTAATATGGAACAATTCAATACGATGTAGTGTTATAACATTCTTAAGATTTATTCAATGTAGACATTTATTTTTCATTCTAAATTAAAATAAGTCAATTCTTTAAAAGTGACATTGCTTAACTTCAAATACATAGATTTTATAAAACGCCAGGAAATTATTTTTTTCTGTATGGGCAAAAAACTAGAAAGACAATGTCTAAGACATGTCTCATTTCAGAATAACATTGTGTTTATTGCTTTTCCAACAGACACAGACAAAAATACTTTCTGCTGTGATTACCTTCGACCATGCCCAGTTCGAGCTCAGTTGGAGCTGGAAAGTGTTTAATATCATGCATGTTCTTGCTAGTGCTAGCTGTATTAGCATCCACAGACTTCTCGTCGCCTGCATAGGTGTTACCATGCCTTCTCACCAAGTTAGTGTTAAGATCTGTCGTGGACTTACCACTGGACTTACAGATCTTACAAATGGCTAGACTTTTGTTCAACTTTTTTCCTTCTTATAGAATCCAAATGTCTTTACTTTATATTTTATATCTGATGGTGCACCGTAAATCCTGTTGGCTTTTGTTCATGTACCTAATTCTTGTCACTCTTTAGGCTTCAGTCAACTGATTCATAACTTTACAATCGGACCATCAACTGGTCCATGTACATTTAGAGCCCTCCAGGGGTCTGCATACTGTAGTTGCATCTATAACCTTAAAACCATTTTCATATTGGTAAATCTTTATAGCTCTATTAAATAAGATAATGTTATGTTATAAATTGTATGTCCATATTTCAAGTCAATGTAATTGCTATATTAATTGTATCATTCCTGAATGTGTGTTGGTTTTTCACTGTCATTTGATGAACAATTGTACTGCTCTTTAGTTGATCCTACTTATTTCATCAATACATAAAAAAGGCATTTGAACATTTTTCAGCCATGTATTTGTGCGAGTGACAAGAGTTGGGTGTTCCAGTGAGCTCTGACAAAATTAACACATGCCTGCAGTCCTACCGGCACTTGGTTGCCATGGCAATTACCTGAAATGCATCACACAAATAGGGACTTCACTGCTTGCAAGTAACTGAAGTATAGGTATTGGGAGGAAAGGCAACAGGAGCAGGAATGTGCCTGGCATGCTTCATGACAATCAGATTAGATTTAATATATTTGGCCTGGTGGTGGTTTTAGGGCAAGGAGTCATCTAAAAAGTATTAGGATTCCTCTACTGGGGACTATAGTGTCTGCACTCAGTCGACAAAGACACTGACTGTAGATTGCAGACTCTTTTTTGCCATTTTTAAATTGTATGTGCAAATTTAAAGCCCCATTATGTAACTTCTCCAAACTTTTCTACTTTTTCTGCTAAACTTTTCTAACTGAAAATAACTGCTTACTGCAAAAAAGAAATCTCAAGAAAGTAAAAAAGCTTTGTTTCATGGGAAATGTATTTCATTAGAAAACGGGTTTTAAGATCTAAAATCTAACTCTGTCTTAATAAGATATTACAGCTTATATTGAGCTCAGTTTAAGCAGTAACAAGTTCCAACATTGGTTTCCATAATATCCCAGCAGAGGAACAAGATTATTTTCCTTATTTTAAGAGGAAGACCACTTGCTTTCAGTTTAAGAGAAAGTAGTCTTGTTCCAGTGTTGGAAATGATGCTGCTCTTTATTTATTCAAACAATTTATTCAGTGTTTGAATAAATGATTCTAAAAATAAGAATGCTTCTGGTGCCTTCATTTAAGACAAAGTCACTTATTATAATAAAATATATATAATATATATTATACTGTTTGAAGAAATTGTTTCTTATTGTAAGATTTTAATCTCGTTTTTGAAGGGCTGTTTTGCAGTGTTCACTATCATTTTGATGTTACACTGAGTTGTAATAGGTGCCTCTGTCATTTTTCTCTGTGCCCTGTACACCTGATCATCCACTATCTTTTGGCTCTGGGTCAGAACAAGTGTGTAACACTTTACGGCAGCAGTCACACACTGTCAGGTAATTTGGTTTTCCCTCTGATGTCCTCCAGCTGCTCCGCCTCAACTCTCTGTGATTTCCGGAGTTTCCTGATGGACGATAAAGTAACTGCCAAATGTAGCTGCTGTTAGCTAGGTAGCTTAGCGGCACTGCCCTGGACGTTTGGAACTGGGTGCTCAGAGCACCGGGGAAGGGTTGGTGGTTACACTGGTAACACAGGAGATTTGGACAACCGATAGGAGGACATTTTCAGGCCTGGAACTGGGAGGTATGCTGACAGAGAGTGGCGCTGGCATCATTCAGAGAACGACAGAGGAAGCTAAGAAGAGAAAATGAGAGCGAAGCCATCGGACAAGAGTCAATGTGGGACTGGCTTTTAGTGGTTGGCTATAGAGAGCTTGGTGAATAAAAAGGATGCGGACGGACGGCGAGCTGGCCTAAGAACAACTTCCCCTAGGGGATCAACAAAGTATATCTTCTTCTTCTTCTTCTTCTTCTTCTTCTTCTTCTTGCTGCTGGACTAGTCATTAACATTAGCTGCATTGCTATGTCTTGTGTTGTTGCACTTGCTTGATGTTTGGCTGTGTTAGCAAAGTTAACGACTCACTAGTTTTTGATTTACAGCTGTCCATATTTACCACAGTGGGATTGCAACTGGGGGCACCAAATCACAACAAATACCAAATCAGAATCAGAAATACTTTATTGATCCCCGGGAGGAAATTTGTTTCGTTATAGTTGCTCAAGGTGCCCACAAGAGATTAAAGAAATAGAAAAAATAATAGAAATAGAAATTATAGTAATAAGAATGTTAAAATAGGTATTATTTTACAATATCTAACAACAATATACATGGAAAATATAGAAATATAAAAAATGTAAATAGAAAGATATAATAGGAGTCTGAAGTATGTGAAAATATTTGAAAGATTAAATGTATGATAGAGTGTAATGAATAATGAATAAATAGTGAGAATAGCAGAATCCTTAAAAAGTATTTGCAGTATTGGTGACAGAATATTTCACATTAATCAGAGTATTGCACATTTCAAGGGCCAGTTTAATGACAATGACTCAGAGTGTCTGAGGCTCTGAGGGAGGAGTTGAAGAGTTTGAATCTTACATAGTGTTGCTTTAAATGTTTTGAACAACTTTGTGAAAGAGCTGTATAACATTATACTGTAGCCAATAAGGTGAAAATGTCCCTTATAGCACTTTGATTACATTTATATTCATTATTTATTAATTCATCTATGCCAGTGCTACACGACATGCCACATACAATGTATAAAAGTGTCATTGTATTTCACAGAGACTCTCTAATTGGCTACAGTCTAGTGCAATTAATGATTTACATTGTTTTCCCCCATCGGAAGAGTTCATATTTGATTTAATGCCTGTAGAAATTTATTTAAAATATAACCCCCATGAATAAAATCAAGTAATTTTCTCTTCCAAAGCTCTTGACCAAATTGTTTGGATTAATGATTAAATGTAATTTCTTCTAATATCTTATCAATGAAAGTTGTGATGACAGCTAGCGTAGCAGAAGCTGCTTTTATGTGAAAAACACTGCTTGGTATCTGACTCATCATCTTCCAATAGAGCCACCAAATAAATTTACTCGTCCACTCTCCCTCAGGTGAGTGTAGACAAAGGTGAAAATTGTGCAGCCTTAACACTCACCTTTGACAGCAAATCAACACCTCTGTGCATTCCCACATCTCCCAGCCGGATAATGGGTTTTCACTCCATAACCACATCATTTAGAAGAGCTCTATTCCTCTGCTGCAGTGTGGATCACGTAGCAGTGCTCTGAGTGTGACCAAAGTATAGACACTCTAAAGAGTCAACATAGATCTCCTGGTAAACCTCTCTGTGGCTCCATCATGGAGGTCCAATGCTCATATAATGTAAGGCCTGAATATACCACAAACAAAAGGTTTGGAAAAAAAGAGAGCTAGCCAAAACAGAATTGTGGGTAGGATTGAATAAAAGTTCCTCTACATACAGCATCACCACAAGCACCTGTTTCAGCAGAGAGCTGAAAAAGTGTAAATGACCAGAATTCGCCAGAATTAGTCTGGAACCTCTCAGCTCATTTCCCAATTCCAAAGAGTAATCAACAGACGCGGACCCAAATGCCCCCCTACGCAATTGTAGAGACCCACAATTAATCAGAGCAACCAAACATGTAATGCAATGTAGTTCGCAGACACATTTTTTTTATCCAGAAAAGCTTTAAAGGACCCATTTGTAGGATTTAGTGGCAAATAGGTGAAGTTGCAGATTGCAACATTCTGAAACCCCTCAACTCAACCAAGTGTAGGAGAAACTGCAGAAGGCGACCTGCAGTGACAGTAGATTCGGTTTATTCTAATTCTGTCAAGATCCTTCTAAATGTCACATACAGTTGTCAAGTTTTAAGCACCACAAGCAATATTACATTCACCTCCATTGTGACGGGCTGGAGCAGAGATGGACCAACCAAAACTGTCTACATGACTAGATGATGAGAAATATGTTTTTGTAATTTGGATGAACTGACCCTTTAAAAAAAATTTAATCGGTGCTCATCACCAGTGCTTGTGTACTCATTATTCATAGTTCACAAACTCTAATGAGAATTGCAGCTAAACGTGTGCTGCTTTTCTGACCTCATATCATTTCATTCCTCCGTTCGTTCATTCCCATCTGCATGTTCCTTTGTGTTTCTTTAACATACGCATCACTCTGATTTTCCTCCTGTAGCTGCTGCAGTGAAGAATTGCAGAATAAAGCAAAGACGAGTTTACTGTTGCCGAAGGCGCTGTGTGTCTTTGTGTGTGTGTGTTTAGATAGGGGTGAATGAATGTGCATGAGGGAATGCTTGTGTGCATATGTATTTGCGAGAGAGTGAGCGTTCATCTCCGAGAGATAACAGCTGTGTTGCCAGGAGAGAGAGAGAGAGAGATTTAGAGGGACACAACGAGAGGAGGAGAGTCAAAGAGAGAAGAGGAGGGAGAAAGAGAAAGAGAGGGATGACTCCCAGAGGTGCCTCTGGGTGCCTAATAGTCTGAGAGATTCTGTCACAAAATATTGCCTCTGCTGTTCTGCAGGGGAGCTTTAGGGAGATTGCGCGGGTGGAGGAAGATGAGGTGGGGCGAGAACAAGGAGAGGTTTGATTCTCGCTCTCCCTTTGTGTCTTCCAGTCTCTTCCTGGACAAATGAGGAGCCGAGGCTGTGGAGAGCTTAACATCCCATGTAAGGCTCGTGTAATGAGACCGACTCCCTGCTGGCTCACCATGCCTTGCTTAGGGACACTTTGGGGCCTCGTACACAAACCCTTCCACTGCCGGTGGCTTGCTGCCGCCATTAGGCCAACGAATATACCCAGCATTTATCTTCGCTTAGTGTGAATGTTAAAACCTGCTTCCCCTTTTCAATTATGGAAGACGCAGTACTCAGGTGCCAAATTCACAGCAAATTTCTTTTTTGTGTGGAAAAACTTTTATTCCAAAACACAAAGTCTCTTGCAATCACAATAAAAACACTAGAAAATGATGATGAGTTTTTAAAGTGCTGATCCCCAAGCTTCCTTTTATTGATTTTGCTTTCATTGTTCATCTGTCATTGCAGCAGTGTTTCTGTGCTGTGCTGTTTCAGCTTGCTATAATCCAATGTGGACAGTGGAGATTCTTCTTCTTCAGTCATGGAACTGCTTACGCTAACAACCCAATACTACAGCTGTGCCCATTGACAGTATATATAATGGACAGAGCTTCCACATCTGTAATGTGAAGCCAGTTTGGAAGTGTCTTAAACCTGCATTCTATGTAATGGCCAGCAGGGGGCAGCTACATTGGCTGCAATATTACACAGATACTAAGCAGTCTTATGTAGAAATGCCCAACTGCTCACATGATTTATGAGCTCAATAAACAGTAATGAGTTTATGGTCTTAATCAATAGTTACAGTCTTCTTTCATACAGCATGATGTTCATTTAGTAACTGATGGTCCCATTTAGAGAAAATACGACCGGATAAACGCAGGGTATGTAATAGGGCATGGCTACCTTGTGATTGACAAGTCATTCTCAGTTGGCTCACACTTGGCTGTACCTCCATTTCATACTGATAGTAGGCCTTTATGCTAATTTCTATATAGCTACTGATTTTTAGCCATGCATGCTAGCAGCATTGCTCTAGGGATGACAATGTCAGTCAGTCAATCATCCAAACTTTTCATGTAGCACAATCAGCTCATTAATCTGTATATTTGGTGTATGACCTAATAGAGTGTTACAGGGATTATATGTCAAAAGGTAGCATCACCTTGGTTCCTTCGCCAAAAATCTAATTTTGGATTATTGCAGAAAATAAGCTCTGTTGTAAAAAAAAGTCTTATAGATGATCTTCACAAAAGAACACCAATTTTTGAATGACATTGCCAGAAGTAAATAGCTAACATTAGGCTATAAACAAACAACACCACAGTTCCATAACTTCAACGTCATCACTACTAAACTTCCAACTTATACGTAATTAAATCGTGTGATTAAAATCTAAAAGTTGTTAAGTGTGAGTTAGAATAATTTGCAAGAGCGTGAACACCTTACAACCTTATTGCGTTTATAAGCAATAAGGTTGTAAGGTGTTCGGCCTGCAGACGTTTGAGTCATCAACAACCTCTGTAGTCTCATTAGCCACTTGTTAGCAACCGCCTTTCTTAAGACATGTAAAAGCTTCAATACATACACACACACACACACACACATATACAAATATCCTGACAGTAGTACACAAGACAGATAATCTGTAAAACATAAAAATAAAAACAAATAAATAAAGGGTTCCTCTGGCTCTTGCTAGTGCTCTTAATGGGATTTGCAAGAATCCACCCGGCTGAACGAAAAACAACGCAATCAGACGCAAGAAAACAATCGATTGGTGCATCTCCATTCCAAGAAAAGCTCAGCAATCAACTATCTTCAAGCCACCAACCCAAAGTGTCTTTCTATCTTTCTTGATGTAGTGAAAGTTCCAAAACATAGGACCAAAAGTTATTTTCATAGAAGTTACCTACAGCAGCTTTAATATTAAATTATCATCCATCTCAAGGCTGCAGCCCTACTTACTTTGTTTTTTTACTGCGTTTGAGTAAATTGCTGCCAAACCCCTGTGTTGCACCACCTATAGAGTAGACCCTCCTCATTGTGCAGAGCTGGAGCTGGCTGTGTGTAATGAGAAGCTCTGGACTGCTGCTGACTTCCACCTGCATCCAGCATGGCAACATCAACCATTCCTCTCTCTTTCTCAGTCTCTGCCTCCCTCCCTGCAGCCTCAGATGGGATCAATGAGTGCAAATGAGATGGACAACAGCAATTTCCTTCTATCTAGCCGGGATAACGCATATCAATCACCCAGCAGGCAGTGCACTTCATAGCTTGTCACGTTGCATCCATAGCGCGGCCTGCTGATGCCCCAATAAGCCGCGGCGATCAGAGGTAGTTTCCACCCGCTAATGGAGACGGTTAGAGAATATGCAGCAGATCTATGTTCACCGCCCTAAAATATTCATCAGCTGGATTTTCCTCTAAAGCCTTAAATCAGCCTGGGATGTCTCAAGGCTCTTTGGTTAGAAAAGTGGTTCCATTTAGAGCCACAATGGCTCAAAACCTCTCTCATTTGTTGAAACAGGAAAATTGTACATCATTTTATTAAAAAAAAAATGTAGTTTTTATAGTTACTGTAGTTTCCAAAGATAAACTTATAATAATGATAGATAAAGATAAAGTCTTTTTATTTTCATTTTCACAGAATACAGCATTTACAGAATTTTACATACATGACCATCCTATATACATTATTATATTCATTAGGAGCCGTGCCAAGGCCCTAGCACCCGGGGAGCAGTTAGGGGTTAGGTGCCTTGCTCAAGGGCACCTCGTCAGAGCACAGGAGGTGAAAACTGGCACCTCTCCAGCCTACAGCCTCCACACTCATCTAACCTGCTCGCCCTGGTCCGTCGGCTGCGCGCACCCGCCTCACGGTTCCCAAGCAAAGTCCCTACACACTGAGCTACTGCCGCCCTTGGTAGGTAAACTACACATAAACTCCTATACTTATATATGTATCATTTTAGCAGGATTTCAAATAGAAATACAAAATTAGGTTAGCTTTTTCATATTTCTGTCATAAACATTCAATTTCTGTAGAATTAAAGGTACCCCTTTCTAACAGGGGCACTCCACCGATTAGTTCACTCATCATGGGGAGTGGTGCCTGAGAAAACAACTGCTTTCTTTTTCTCCATTTTGGCTTGATCCTTCAATTTTTAACAGAAAGCCTATGATATAAACCGGAGGTGTTGAGTTTCAAAGCTGTGGGTGTTGATCAAACCAGAAGGGAGAGTCTGATGAAGGACTCTATTAAAGATCTATATAGTTGCATCATGAGAAATGTTGGATTATGTGTTTTGGGGTGTGAGTAAAAGGGAATAAAAGCCTCAGTGTTGACTATTATTTTTAAGGTTTGTCTCATGTGTCCCTCAACTTTATGGAAGTGCAATACTAAATGTATATAAGCAACACAGTCTCACTCCCAAATCTGACGTAAATCAAGTACATAGATAGCTAAGTATGTTAAATTGCAGTCTTAGGTTTGTTTGAGCCATCCATCCACACCCCTTGTATCCTTTTTAAGGACAAAATACACAAGTAAACAATGTCGGGCAGGCAAGACGCTCTGAAGACGCTCCACTTCTAAAACGCTTTGGGTGGGATTTGAAGATGCCGCAGAGCCAAACAGCTTTGCAGATGTGACGTCATAAAGCCATGCCCGGTGGAATTTCAGGGTAACTGGTGAGAAACACCTCTTGTGTCAAAGAGACATGTTTGTACGCGTTTTGTGATTTTGCAGCACTATAGCAACTATAGCAACATACTGTAAGGCTACATATAATTTTATCATCTAGTCCTAGAAAACATTTTAGCAGTGATCATACGAGACAAGACAAGAAGAGGCTGTAATGACTTCCAGCAATACTTTCCCCCAGACACAGTCCTCCAGCTTTGTTAAAGTCACATCTGAACCTTCCTCTTAGTGCCTGCAGGGGATGTTAGCAGTTGCCAGGATGAATGCATAGTAAGCAGCAGGGAAGGAGGAGACACTGGAGCTGTGTGCGCAATAGAAAACACATTCTTATTCATCTCTGGTAAATGTTAGACTCACTCCCTGAGTTTATTTATGATTTTATGATGCCCCTCAATCCCCAAATGTCCCCTCAGCTCAGTGCTGATGTTTGAAAGTGTCAGTTTCAAGCATGCAAGCCAAAGGTGCGTTCAGATAGGAGCACAATGTAAAGTTCTATTTTAATTCTTGGAGGACTTTTTTAAGTCAGTGCAGCCAAAAGATGAGTTTACACACTGACTATGTGTGAGGCAGTTCAGACAGACAGAAACTCCAACATTTTCTTTTTGCTCTCCAGACCCTCTCATCTTATTCAGACTGAAACATTAGCATCTTTATTGATAGTCAACAGTAAAGAGATGGCAGGAAGGGAAGGAGAGATGGGAAATGTGAAGCAACAGAGGTCCCCGGCCAGACTCACAGATGTGATGTTTTCGCCTGCCGCAATTTCTTGTCTCTTCAGTCTGTTTCCACCTCATTTTGTCGCATAAAAACATTTTACTGATATTTTAACCTTTTTATTACTTCGACTATTTTCATTAAGTTATAATAACCATTGTGCTAGCTTAAAGGTTATATGTAGGAAAATCACTTTATACATACTGAATGTCTGGACAGACTTTCAAAAGCAGTTTAGTTACGATTAGGAACAAAAACTACCTGGTACTATGTACTTGACATAAGTTAAGTAAATAAATAAAACATATCTTATATAATGTACCTAACTTTAAGGTCCAGTGTGTAACATTTAGGAGGATCTATTGGCATTTTTTACTTTTGGTTTCACCACGTTTGAATCATCCATCCACCCACCACCTCCAAATGTAGACATTCTCATTCTTTATACTACATTGTCTGACTTCAACCACAGGTGCGACCAGGAATAACAGCCTACAGCGTCATATTTTGTAGCAGAGGGCCACTGCCAAGTGTCAGTATTTGGCAACTTTAGCGTGAGACCAGGTTCTTGTGTTGAGAAGAAGATGAAGTTGAGGATTTTTTAACCTCTCCTTTAACCCCACACACAGGGGTATCATTGCAGGTTGACACACTTCCATATATAATATTCCCAAGCTCTGACACCTGACTCTCCACAGAAGCAACAGTGTCATCACATTTGTGCAGCTGATCCCGTCCCAGCTACTGGTCCTGGACTCTTGTGTTTGTACAATGCATTGTGTTTCAGAACATCCACAGTGAGATAGAAGGACATTTTGGGGACTTGGTTGTCCTCTGACTTTGAGTGGAAATAACTGTCCTGTGATGAGTTTTGGCTTAATACCGGTGTTTCTGTACCGAAGCTGCTGACAGACAGCGTGCTAGCATTCAACATTGTTACATTTGCCAAAAAAGCATTCCATATTTTATTCAGAGAGGGGAAGCCTCTAAACTTTCTTGCAAACACAACATAGAGGATATTGCTAGGAAAAACAGTTCATGATGGCAGACATCCCAGATCTGGCTCCTGACCAAATGAGAATAAAGTGATCTTTGCACTGAGAGCTCTGTCCACCACATATCAGCCAAATCTGTTTCTAACTTTTTGAGATATCTCGCTAATAAACACACAGACAGACAGACGGACAGACAGACACAAAACAGAGCCTCCTTCCAACTTTGGTGGTGGATTGAATAAAACTGCGTAATATTCGTTG
Source organism: Morone saxatilis (assembly GCF_004916995.1). NCBI lineage: Eukaryota > Metazoa > Chordata > Actinopteri > Moronidae > Morone > Morone saxatilis. The sequence goes on from NW_023339650.1 coordinate 1,036,906, forward strand.
TTTCAGAGGAAGAGCAATCCAGCTGGACTGGATCTGAGTTTTAATGAAGGCCAATATCGACCATATATATCTGCAAGTGTAACACTAGACACTAGATGAGGCTGGCTGCTCCCCCCCCTCCCATCAGAAACAGCTTTCAGTGGCAGAGTGGGTAGAGAGCAGTCTGCATATATGTATATATGACAGATCACAGGCATTGGCTAAATAGGAGACAGAAGGCTCTATTTGGGGTTCACCCAAAGGTCTGCCGCATCTCGCTGCCACAGCCATGCATTTATTCTAAAATGGCTGCCGGTTATTTGTGCATTACAGGCCTACTTTGAGCGATACCATTCTCAGTTTAATGTGGAAGAGGCAGGAGGCGACGAACCATCCGTCACAAGCTCCTAAAAGTCACAGAGTGAGAAATGACAGGGTGCTACCAGAACATTGTTCAAACCCCCCAAAAAGGCCAACCTCTCTATAACTGCTCTATAAAAAACCAGTGCGGCTGGTAACCCGTCTGTCCTTCTCCCTGTGACAGGAATTAGATGGTAAGATAAACAGCGTGCAGAGGAGGGCTGACATTTCAGAAAACTGAGAAAATTGTAAAAAGAAGGGCAGTGAGCCCCCTGTAAAAGGCCATGCAGTTAAACTAAGCATTTGTTTATTCGGCTGTATGAAACCTTATTTGTATTCCCTTCAGGAGCTACAGAGAAAGCAAACGGAGGTCACTGTGTGCAGCGTAGATGCGATACTGTTTAAAACACTGGCAGGGAATTAATAACATCTCCGAGGCACAAACAGCTCTGGTATACTTCAGTAAAGAGAAGCTCTCCATATAAAGCTGCTCCAAACTCTGCAACCACTCTACTGTATGTGAGGTATTTTTGCAATGCTAAGAGTATAGGGGAACCATTCAAATATTAAACTTAAACAAGGATGCTACAGACCTGCAGGTTACAGCAGGTTCCTACTGATGAAACACTGGTATAATCTGCCCACTCTTAATATGTTTGATTATTCAGTGCCTCCAGGGACTCCAGACTGATTTCATGAAATTTATTTTAAAAAAAACTCCAATGCATGTTGTGATGTTTTCAGGCATTTTTTGCAAAGAAATTGTGGGAGAATGTGAAAATTGTTAAAATTGTTGTGATTTTTAATTTTTTAATTTATTTATTATAATTCATAAAAAATTTAAGGCAACTTGTTCCAGTGAGAATAAAAGTAGTAGTTTGGTGACCTGTGGCTCATCACTGATTATAACACGAGCCTCTGCAAAAAGAGAGAAAACTGGATAACTTGAAAAATATAAAAAATTGGTTGTGATTTTGTTTTCCTCCTTGACTGCATGTTATATTGGTATATTAAACCAGAGAATCATCACCAACTTTGCAATTTTAGTAATTAATTAAAGTAATTTTTATCAGGAGCTAGAGGAGACCAAAACAGAGTTAAAAGATGGTGAGTGTCATCCCCTCTCTCTATGTCACCCTTTCCTGTCACTCTTCAGCCGCCCTATCTAATAAAAAGCCCCCAAAATATACAATAAAATAAAATAAAATGAATAAATACAGATGAACATTAATCAGGACACAAACCAACTTCAAATAAATCTAGATGTTGCTGTGGTTCTGCTGGATGTGTAAATAGGAAACAGGTTTGCCATAACAACTTTATGAGGTGATAATATGTCAGTGTCGAGTTTACAGCCTGTTGTGCTGCCCCTTTGAATGACCAGTATTGGTCTTATTACCAGGATTGTTCCAGTGGCCAAATAAATAATGCAGCTTTGCTCTAAATACATAAGGAGGGTATCATGGAGGGATGCAATTTTCCTTCAGTGTCACATTTTGGATTCTGTATACTGACAGCTTCTGAAATAAGGCATGAGTAGCCTTATTTCCTTTCCTAAAGAACTGTTTGCTGGGGTGCCCAGATAAGTCACCTGGTAAAGCTGGCGCACCATGTGACAAGGCTGAGTCCTTGCTGCAGTGGCCCATGATTCGAATCCTACCTGCAGCCCTTTGCTGTGTGTCATTCCCCTATCCCCCTTTCATGTCTATCTTCAGCTGTCACTATAATTAAGGCGATAAAAGCCCCCAAAAAATATACTAAAAAAAAAAAAAGAAAAGCTAGAAACAAACCACATAATCACTTTTTTGATATTGAGCAAACATATCTGCCAATGGGGTAAGCCCAGTTTCCCATATATATTAAAGTACTGCACCCTTGCTACGCCTTCTGATCCAATCAGACATTAGATAAGTGAGAGGTGAAGAACACCTTCAGGTGGTGAACAGATTCATCTACAGGAGCGGAACATTTTGCTTTTGCTGTTTTTTAATGATGCACTCCAGTAGTATTTGTTGGGAAACAGCGATGCCAAATTAAGACTCTCAAGTGATGTTATATTATCAAATGCATTACCATTACTGTCAGTAGCCCCTATTTGTAGAATATTAAACTCAAGATAATATTCCCACACACAACTTTGACTGCAGAAAATAAAGATCATCAAAACTGCATGTGTTGTTTTGCTTGTGTCTACGTACTCTATAATTATATTCAACCCTTGTTTTGACTGATTTATTTTTCCTGTCACTGTCATTCCATTTCAAACAGTTCCAGGCTGTAGATAAAAATCCTTAAGGGGCAAAAACTATCACTATTTTCCCATCAGCCACAGCATGAGAGGCACCGTCAGTATCTGGAACCAGTTAAAACCATCTCTGTATGGTCCAATGAGGCTTGGTTTAGTCGAGTAACGAAAAGTCAGGTGAGACAGGAAGGAGAGCCAATCAGGCTCCTCCGTCTGCCAGCTGATTAGGGGTTGCTGGCTCATTAATCACAAACAACAGCTTTGGCACACGGTAATTAATTAATCTATTTTAATCAAATCAAAAAAAGATGGTCCTATTGTTTGGAGAGGAGTGTGGCTGCTGGGGATGGGAGAAATTAACAGAGCTTCGGTGTGTCTCAGAAGCTCTAATTGAGATATTGAGCATCTGACCTGAACCAGATGGGTTGGTAAATGGTACACATGTGACCTGTACTTGTAATAGCACCTTTCTAGTCTTCCAACCATTTCAAAGCGCTTTTACACTACGTGCCACATTCACCTTTCATACACATTCACAGGTCCATCGAACAGAAAACATTCATACACATTGATGCTAATGCATCAGAAGCAATTTGGGGTTCAGTTCTTGCTCAAGGATACTTCAACACCAGGAGGAGCTGGGGATCGACACCAACAACCTTCCAATTGGGGGACGAACCGCTCTGCCTGAGCCACCAGCCGCCTCAAAGTTTTGAGGTTGAAAGAAAGTAAGAGATGACTGGCAATCAAACGGAGCGGAATGGCTGACTTTTTCATTAACACACTTCCACTAACATGGGGAAGTTAGGCCTGAGTGGCATGTACTGTACCAGAGGCTACTAATGTGTGCTAATCCAACTTGCATGGTTCTGCTGGCAAACATGGGAGGTTTTTAATCCCAGCATGTTTCATATTTTAGGTTCTTCCAGTGAAAATGACTTGGCAGCTCTCAGAATGACACCATGTCTGTCTGGAGTCCAACACAGGACAACATCACTCTGAACAACTGCAGATAGCCACATCAGGCACTGTGTGTGTGTGTGTGGTGTGTGTGTGTGTGTGTGTGTGGTGTGTTTGTGTGTGTGTGGTGTGTTGTGACGTAGCTGCTTTTGGGGACACATTTAAGACCAATAAATAGTTAACTGGGACGGCTTGCCAGAATTGGGGCAAAATTTTTGGTGCATGGATTCCAGGGAGTGCAGATTGAAGTTGTACTCGTAAAAGAAGTTGAGTATACACAAATCCAGCGATCAGTTTATGTGTTCGCTAATCATTACTGCAGTGGCAGGTCGTATAAAGTAAAAGTATATTAGTAAAAAATGTATACAAATTCATGTTTTTTCACACCCAGGGAATCCTATATAAAGTGTATGTTCCCAAACCAACTCCAAAGTTAAAGTTTGGACCAGCTGATACACTGCACAGGTTAGGTTCAGGAATAAGTTCTAGGTTGGGTCGAGATGTACATCCAGCTTAGTGGGCTGTAACGTATAGCTGTGCTCTTACACATGGGGGGACTGGAGTTTGAGTCTCAGCCCAACATTTAACGAGTGAAAATACAACTTCTATACATATCTATAGACACTTAAGCATTGGTATAAAGTGGACACTGCAAAAAAGGTTGGGAAAAAAGCACATTTGTTAGTTAGTGGTTTAGGTTTAGGGCAAGTCTCCCACGAATTGAATGTAAATATATGTAATGTACCCAATAGCTGACATAAGTGTGTGTGTGTGCTGTTTATGTGTGTGTATTAGGATGCCTTCAGGACACATTTCAGACTAAAGAGGGATGGCTTTCCGAGGCCGTGTTGGTCAGTGGTCAGGGTTATGGGGAATTAGGAGGGACAAGGTTAGGTTAGGGAAGACGTGGTTAGGGGTAGAGTTAGGGAACTAGTGTTTTAAGGGTAGGGTTAGGGAAGTAGTGGTTCAGGCGCTAGGGTTATGGTAAGTCCTCCAGGAAATTAATGTAATTCAATGTAATTTTCTGTGTAGTGTCTGTGTGTGTGTGTGGGTGGGGGGGGGTTAGGGTTAGGGTTAATAGATTTTCTCTCAGATTCCAGCTTTTAGTTTTCTACCAGTGGGTGAGTGAATATGTTTCCCTCCCCTTCCAATAAAGACCTTTATCTTCCTCTTAAAATTGCACAATAAACAGCGCCTTCTCTGAGAAGCAGCAGAAGTGTCTCTCAATATGCAAAACTGTGGTTCACAGGCCCTTTATGGCTGTCCTGTGGATGTATTTTTGAGATACGCAAATATGACATTTCTCTTCTGTGATTGTCTCTTCAATCCGGCTTCTCCCTCTGCCTCTCTCTTTCTCTTTCTCCCTCTGTCAGTGAACAGGTGAGACGTCACCTGTTCAGCTCGTTCAAAAGATTACAGCCAGATTGCAGCATCTGTTTTCGGTACAACTAAAAAGAAATTTACTGTCACTGTCCCTATTTCCATTTGCTGATGCCTCTGGTTTCCATTTTCATTAGAGAAAAAAATCAACTTTTTCACTAAAGTACCCTGCTGCTGAAGGAGTGGATTGGTTTAACTGGTTTTCACCCAAATTTGATATTCTCACACATCACATAAAACAAAAAACCTAATTTTAGTAGAAACAGGGTGGTGAAGAAGCACTCAACATATGCTTATGTAATAAAAACTTAACTACTTCTACTGACTTCAAATAACTTTCGCATAATGTAACAACTGATTATTACGGTTTTTAGTGTATAATGTTGTTAGCATTAATGAGCCTTGGTGCAACTGTTTTACTAATAATACAAATGTAATAACGTGGGCATATTGTAATAATCAAATGCTTAACTAATACTAATGCTTTAAGGTCCTGGGTGGGGCAGCACCACAAGCATTTTAGCCACCTAAACAAAGGCCTGCCAGAGAAAGAAATCTATATAATCTCCAAACAATTTTCTTTTTTGCTCTCAAAGACCCTCTCATCTTAGTTCAGACTGAAACATTAGCATCTTTATTGATAGTCAACAGTAAAGAGATGGCAGGAAGGGAAGGAGAGATGGAAAGTGTGAAGCAACAGAGGTCTCCCGGCCAGACTCCCAGATGTGATGTTTTCGCCTGCCGCAATTTCTTGTCTCTTCAGTCTGTTTCCACCTCAATTTTGTCGCATAAAAACATTGTTACTGATTTTAACCTTTTTATTCTTCGACTATTCATTAAGTTATAATAACCATTGTGTAGCCTTAAAGGTTTATATGTAGGAAAATACTTTATACATACTGAATGTTTTTTTTTTCTGGACAGACCTTTCAAAAGCAGTTTAGTTACGTTAGGAACAAAAACTACCTGGTACTGATGTACTGTGACATAAGTTAAGTAAATAAATAAAAATATTCTTATATAGATGTACCTAACTTTAAGGTCCCAGTGTGTTAACATTAGGAGGATCTATTGGCCATTTTTTTACTTTTGTTTCACCACGTTTGAATCATCCACATCCACCCACCACCTCCAAATGTAGACATTCTCATTCTTTTACTACATTGTCTGACTTCAACCACAGGTGCGACCCAGGATAACAGCTACCAGCGTCATATTTTTAGCAGAGGGCCACTGCCAAGTGTAATATTTGGCAACTTTAGCGTGAGACCAACGGTTCTTGTTGAGAAGAGATGTAAGTTGAGGATTTTGTAAACCTCTCCTTTAACCCACACACAGGGGTATCATTGCAGGTTACACACTTCCATATATAATATTCCAAGCTCTTGACACCTGACTCTCCACAGAAGCACAGTGGTCATCACATTTGTGCCAGCTGATCCCGTCCCAGCTACTGGGTCCTGGACTCTTGTGTTTGTTACAATGCATTGTGTTTCCAGAAACATCCACAGTGAGATAGAAGGAATTTGGGGACTTGGTTGTCCTCTGACTTGAGTGGAATAACTGTCCTGTGATGAGTTTTGGCTTAATACCGGTGTTTCTGTACCGAAGCTGCTGACAGAAGCGTGCTATGCATTCAACATTGTTACATTTGCCAAAAAAGCATTCCATATTTTATCAGAAGAGGGGAAGCCCTCTAAACTTTCTTGCAAACACTGAACATATGAGGATATTGCTAGGAAAACGTTCATGAATGGCAGACATCCCAGATCTGGCTCCTGACCAAATGAGAATAAATGTGATCTTTGCCTGAGAGCTCTGTCCACCACATATCAGCCAAATCTGCGTTTCTAACTTTTTGAGATATCTCGCTAATATAACACACCAGAACAGACAACGGACAGACAGACTACAAAACATAGCTCCCTTCAACTTTGGTGGGGATTGAATAAACTGCGTAATATTCGTTGTTCAGAGAAGAGCAATCCAGCTGGACCGGATCTGAGTTTTAATAAGGCCAATATCGACCATATATATCTGCAAGTGTAACACTAGACACTGATGAGCTGGCTGCTTCCCCCCCCTCCCATCAGAAACAGCTTTCACGTGGCAGAGTGGGTAGCAGAGCAGTCCTGCATATATGTATATATGACAGATCACAGGCATTGGCTAAATAGAGACGAGCTTCTATTTGGGGTTCCACCCAAAGGTTTGCGCATCTCGCTGCACAGCCATGCTTTTATTCTAAAAATGGCTGCGGTTATTTGTGGCATTACAAGCCTACCTTTGAGCGATACCATTCTCAGTTTAATGTGGAAGAGGCAGGAGCCGACGATACCATCCGTTCACAAGCTCCTAAAAAGTCAAACAGAGTGAGAAATGACAGGGTGCTACCAGAACATTGTTTCAAACCCCAAAAAGGCCAACCTCTCTATAACTGCTTCTTATAAAAAAAACCAAGTGCGGCTGGTAACCCGTCGTCCCTTCTCCTTTGTGACAGAGAATTAGATGGAAAGATCAAACACGTGCGGAGGAGGGCTGACATTTCAGAAAACTGAGAAAAATTGTAAAAAGAAGGGCATGAGCCCCCTGTAATAAGGCCATGCAGTTAAACAAGCATTTGTTTATTCGGCTGTAATGAAACCTTATTTGTATTCCCTTCAGGAGCTACAGAGAAAGCAAACGGAGGTCACATGTGGTGCAGCGTAGATGCGATACTGTTTAAAACACTGGCAAAGGGAATTAATAACATCTCCGAGGCACAAACAGCTCCTGGTATACTTCCAGTAAAGAGAAGCTCTTCCATATAAGAGCTGCTCCAAACTCTGCAACCACTCTATCTGTTGTGAGGTACTTTTTGGCAATTGCTAGAGTATAGGGAATCCATTCAAATATTAAACTTAAACAAGGATACTACAGACCTGCAGTGACAGCAGGTTCCTACTTGATGAAACACTGTATAATCTGCCCACTCTTAATATGTTTGATTATTCATGCCTCCAGGGACTCCCAGACTGATTTCATGAAATTTATTTTTAAAAAAAACTCCAAGATGCATGTTGTGATGTTTTCAGGCATTTTTTGCAAAGAAATTGTGGGGAAATGTGAAAATTGTTAAAAATTGTTGTGATTTTTAATTTTTTTAATTTATTTATTATAATTCATAAAAAATTTAAGGCAACTGTTCCCAGTGAGAATTAAATAGTAGTTTTGGTGACCTGTGGCTCCATCCTGATATAACAACGAGCCTCTGCAAAAAGAGAGAAAATGGATAACTTGAAAATATAAAAAATTGTTGTGATTTTGTTTTCACTCTTGACTTGCATGTTATATTGGTATATTAACCAGAGAATCAGTCACCACTTTGCAAATTTAAGTAATTAATTATAAGTAAATTTTTTGATCAGGAGCTTAGAGGAGACCCAAAACAGAGTTAAAAGATGGTGAGTGGTCATCCCCTCTCTCTATGTCACCCTTTCCTGTCAACTCTTCAGCCGCCCTATCTAATAGAAAAGCCCCCAATAATATACCAATAAATAAAATAAAAATGAATAAATACAGATTGAACATTAAAATCAGACACAAAAACCAACTTCAAATAAGACCTAGATGTTTGCTGTGGTTCTGCTGATGTGTAAAAATAGGAAACAGTTTGCCATAACAACTTTATGAAAGGTGATAATATGTCAGTGTCGAGTTTACGCCTGTTGATGCTGCCCCCTTTGAATGACCAGTATTGGTCTTATTAACAGGATTGTTCCAGTGGCAATAAAATAATGCAGCTTGCTCTAAATATAAGGAGGGTAATCATGGAGGGATGCAATTTTCCCTTCAGTGTCACATTTTTGGATTCTGTATACTGACATGCTTCTTGAAATAAGGCGTGAGTAGCCTTATTTCCTTTCCTAAAGAACTGTGTTGCTGGTGGTGCCCAGATAGTCACCTGGTAACGGCGCACCATGTGACAAGGCTGGAGTCCTTGCTGCAGGTGGCCGCATGAATTCGAATCCTACTTGCAGCCCTTTTGCTGTTTCTTCCCCTATCCCCCTTTCACTGTCTATCTTCAGCTGTCACTATAGATTAAGGCGATAAAACCCCCAAAAATATACTAAAAAAAAAAAGGAAAAGCTAGAAACAAACCACATAATCACTTTTTTGATATTGAGCAAAACAATGCCAATGGGGGGTAACCCCAGTTTTCCCATATATATTAAAGTACTGCACCCTTGCTACGCCTTCTGATCCAATCAGACATTAGATAAGTGAGAGGTGAAAACACTTCAGTGGGTGAACAGATTCATCTACAGGAGCGGAACATTTTGCTTTTGCTGTTTTTTAATGATGCATCAGTAGTATTTGTTGGAAAGCAGCGATGCAAATAAGACTCTCAAGTGATGTTATATTATCAATGCATTACCATTACTGTCAGTAGCCCCTATTTGTAGAGATATTAAAATCAAGATAATATTCCCACACACAACTTTGACTGCAGAAAAATAAAGATCATCAAAACTGCATGTGTTGTTTTGCTTGTGTCTACGTACTCATAATTAATATTCAACCCTTGTTTTGACGTGATTTATTTTTCCTGTCCACTGTCATTACAATAATTCCACGGCTGTAGATAAAAAATACTTAAGGGCAAAAACTACTCCTATTTTTCCACGAGCACAGCATGAGAGGGCACCGTCAGTATCTGGGAACAGTTAAAACCATCTCTGTATGGTCCAATGAGGCTTGGTTAGTAAAAATAACGAATCAGAGTGGACAGGAAGGGAGCCAATCACAGGCCTCCTCCGTCTGCAGCTGATTAGGGGTTGCTGGCTCATTTATCACACAACAGCTTTGGCACACGGTAAATTAATTAATTATTTTAATCAAATCAAAAAAAGATGTCCTATTGTTTGGAGAGACATGG
>NW_023339650.1:1046772-1059717 GCF_004916995.1 Morone saxatilis
ACATGGTGATGGGAAATTAAAGCTTTCGGTGTGGTACTCGAGCTCTATTGAGATATTTTGTACCAATCAACAGACAGATGGGTTGGTAAAAAAATGAAACCTGTACTTGTATAAGCACCTTATATAAATAAATCAAGAGCAATTAAAACAACTGACATAACACAACAACGAACAGAACACATTCATACACATTGTGCTAATGCATCGAAGCATTGGGTTCAGATACTTAGTCGATACTTCAAACAACCAAGGAGAGTAAGAACCAACAAACCTGTTCAATTGGGGGACGACCCGCTCTGCCTCTGAGCCACAGCCCCTCGAGCAGTTTTGAGGTTGAAAGAAAGTAAGAGATGACTGCCATCAAACGGAGCGGAATGGCTGACTTTTTCATTAAACACTTCCACTTACATGGGGAAGTTAGGCCTGAGTGGCATGTACTTACCAGAGGCTACTAATGTGTGCTAATCCAACTTGCATGGTTCTGCTGGCAACATGGGAGGTTTTTAATCCCAGCATGTTTCATATTTTAGGTTCTTCCAGTGAAAATGACTTGGCAGCTCTCAGAATACACCATGTCTGTCTGGAGTCCAACACAGGACAACATCACTCCTGACAAACTGCAGATAGGCCACATCAGGCACTGTGTGTATGTGTGTGGTGTGTGTGTTTGTGTGTGTGTGTGTTGTGTTTTGTGTGTGTGTGTGTGTGTGACGTACGCTGCTTTTGGGGACACATTTAAGACCAATAAATAGTTAACTGGGGACGGCTTGCCCAATTGGGGACAATTTTTGGTGCATGGGATCCAGGGAGTGCAGATTGAAGTTGTACTCGTAAAAGAAGTTGAGTATACACAAATCCAGCGATCAGTTTATGTGTTCGCTATCATTACTGCAGTGGCAGGTCGTATAAAAGTAAAAGTATATTAGTAAAAAATGTATACAAATTCATGTTTTTTCACACCCAGGGAATCTATATAAAGTGTATGGTCTCCAAACCAACTCCAAAGTTAAAGTTTGGACCAGCTGATAACTGCACAGGTTAGGTTCAGGAATAAGTCTAGGTTGGGTCGAGATGTACATCCAGCTTAGTGGCTGTAACGTATAGCTGTGCTCTTACACATGGGGGACTGGAGTTTGAGTCTCAGCCCCAACATTTACGAGTGAAACATACAACTTCTATACATATCTATAGACACTTAAGCATTGGTATAAAGTGGACACATGCAAAAAAGGTTGGGAAAAAAGCACATTTGTTAGTTAGTGGTTAGGTTTAGGGCAAGTCTCCACGAAATGAATGTAAATATATGTAATGTACCCAATAGTGACATAAGTGTGTGTGTGTGTGTTTATGTGTGTGTATTAGGATGCCTTCAGGACACATTTCAGACTAAAGAGGGGATGGCTTCTCCGAGGCCGTGTTGGTCAGTGGTCAGGGTTATGGGTAGGATTAGGAGGGACAAGGTTAGGGTTAGGGAAGACGTGGTTAGGGGTAGAGTTAGGGAACTAGTGTTTAAGGGTAGGGTTAGGGAAGTAGTGGTCAGGGCTAGGGTTATGGTAAGTCTCCAGGAAATTAATGTAATTCAATGTAATTTTCTGTGTGAGTGTCTGTGTGTGTGTGTGGGTGGGGGGGGGTTAGGGTTAGGGTTAAATAGATTTTCTCTCAGATTCCAGCTTTTAGTTTCTACCAGTGGGTGAGTGATATGTTTCCCTCCCTTCCAATACAACCTTTATCTTCCTCTTAAAATTGCACATAAACAGCGCTCTCTGAGAAGCAGCAGAAATGTCTCTCAATATGCAAAACTGTGTTCACAGGCCCCTTTATGGCTGTCCTGTGATGTATTTTTGAGATATGCAAATATGACATTTCTCTTCTGTGATTGCTCTTCAATCCCGGCTCTCCCTCTGCCTCTCTCTTTCTCTTTCTCTCTGTCAGTGACAGGTGAGACGTCACCTGTTCAGCTGTTCAAAAGATTACAGCCAGATTGCAGCATCTGTTTTGGTACAACTAAAAAGAAATTTACTGTCACTGTCCCTATTTCATTTGCTGATGCCTCTGGTTTCCATTTTCATAGAGAAAAAAATCAACTTTTCACTAAAGTACCCTGCTGCTGAAGGAGTGGATTGGTTTAACTGGTTTTCACCCAAATTTGATATTCTCACACATCACATAAAAAAAAAAACTAATTTTAGTAGAAACAGGGTGGTGAAGAACACTCAACATATGCTTATGTAATAAAAACCTTTAATACTTCTACTGACTTCATAACTTTCGCCTAATGTAACAATGATATTACGTTTTTATGTAATAATGTTGTTACATTATGAGCTTGGTGGCAACTGTTTTACTATATAAAATGTAATAACTGGGCATATTGTAATAACAAATGCTAACTAATACTAATGCTTTAAGGTCCCGGGTGGGGGCAGCACCAACAAGCATTTTAGCCACCTAAACAAAGGCCTGCCAGAGAAAGAAATCTATATAATAAGTATATAGAATATTTTTCACTGCCTTACCTTGCTGTCAGACAGCACTTTCCAATGGGAAATTCATTTCAATTCATTTGAAGGGCAAGATAATTTGTAGCCTACTTAATAGTTATAAACAACATTTTATAACTTAACTTTTTAGTGTATAAAAATCAAGGTAAAACCACTTTTCCTGTCATAAATCCCAATATGTGCATGTTAATCCCAATAAAAAAGGAGAAAGTCAAGATAAGTTTAAACATTTTTATGAATTTCAAATTTTCATTTCATTTCATTGTTTCATTGTGCCAGATGTTAGGGGGTCTACTCAGCACCCCTACTTTCAGCGCCTATGCACACAGTAGGCATACCTCAGGTTGAATTCATTTATGTCAATAAAACTATATGTAATTGTTATTTTTAATATTGAGATTATTTTTTAAGATCTACACTCTGATAAACAGCCTCTAGTGCATTAGAAAAGTTCAAATAACCATAGAGTTAAAAGAAGAAAACACTCAATTTAATAGGCTTCAAAAGAAGCCTATTAAGTCTGTATGGTTATTTTTAAAAAAAGATACACACAATATACAGACACAGAATTGTATAAAAAATTCTAAAAATATCAGGAAAACTCCTCGTTTTACACAATCTTCCTGCAGTTATTGTGTTTGTCATTGGACAATTTATCAGTTGAATATAATATGAAATATCTATAAAATAGTCCCTTAGTCCAGTGGTTCCCAACCTTTTTCCTTAAGTTGCTAATTTTCTATCATTTAGTAAACTGACTCAGTGACATATTTTATGAATATTTCATATTATATTCAAAACTGTACCCAAAATTGAACCCAAACAGTGAACTCAGTAACTTCAAGAAGTTTGTGTAAACCCAGTGATTTGAACAAATTTTGATCAAATTATTTCTGTTTCTAGTTTAGGGAACATTTATGTATTATTTATTTGGTATAATTTTTAACAATCCTACAACATAATATGCTTCTTTTTCTGAAAAAAATCAGTGTTTTCTTATTACCAACGCTTAGCCATTGTTTTTCACAGAGGGGAACCAAAAGCTAGCGATATAGGCCTACTGTGTATATTTTTTAAGTTTTCCTAAATCCACTAGGGGTTACTCAATGATAGGAAAGGGTGCCCTCATAGTATTGTATAGTATAGGATTGTAGTATGATCTAAACACTGTGTTTTATAGTAAAATGGAGTATAATATAGTGTAAAATAGGACTTTACTGTAGTATAAGTACACATATAACACATACAGTAAATATAGTACAATATCATATTGTATGTTATAATTAGTGATGTGTATTTGTAGGGAAGATCCCTCTGGTGTTTCACAATGTGTTGTGGATGTTGCTGCAACACATTTACTGAATACAGCAGCACTGTATGTATTGAACAGAAGTGTTCAGTTTGTAGAGGTATGGAAGTCATAGTAAAGCACAACACCAATCTTGCAACAGTGTATTTACCTGAGCAATGGAAGTTGGGAAAATGGTGAGTGGTTGATGGGCATTGTCTGGCATGAATCTGACTTGTTCAGATTCTGTCTTCTCCAGCTCTCCTCCAGCATTAATAAAGAGCAACATATGGATGCCTGCTTTGGTGGAGACAGAGGGGGGAAAAGAATGAGGAAATGAACAGATATAACAGAGACACAGGGATGAAAGATCGGAGGAAGTAGAAAAATAAGCCATAACAGCAGCAGCGGTGCGGCCGTGTTCCGGCTCGCCTTCCTACTCCGCTCTCTCTCGCACTCGCACACATAAATCACAGGCAGGACTGTCCTTGCATGATAGAGCCAAATTATTATGGCTAAACACAGAATACGGCATGATTAAAGTGTCTGGAGCCTTCTAAGGGGAGATGGGAGACATGATTTATTACCCTCCACACAGCAGCAGACTGAAATGTAAAAAGGACTGAATACTAGAGTAGAGTGTTGCCTGGTGGCTTCCTGTGTGTTTCAGTTGAAACAGCGTACAGTAGGTGGACAGTTGTAAGGATGCGCGCTGACTGTTTGTGAACACTGTTGGGATTTTAATACCATTCATGTCATCCTTCTACACTACACTCTGTCATCACAGTTGTCTGTCTTATCCAAAGGTGGGTAGAGAAGCTGAGTACCTGACCTCAAAGCAAAAATACTGTTACTTTGTAGGTGTTTAAAAAGTGCACAGTAAAAAATGTCTGTATTTGTCTGTAATTTTACAGTGAAAAACCACGACAGTAAAAGAACCAACTCAAAATAGGTTAAAGTTTCTGTAACAGTAAAACACTGGGATGTCAAAACATTTATTCATACAGCATTTTAAAGGAATTTATACAGACTGTAAATTGCTCACAAAACCACTGTCATTGTATTCATATGGTATTTTCATATGGCAAAACTGTTTCTTTTAAAGGTAAAAACTTGTATTTATACCTTAAAATATGATGTAATGATGTGAGGTTTAGCATGTATTGTCTATTAGATACAGCTGTGTTCACTTCATTACCTTCACCTGAGGAGGATTTGTAGGTGTCAGTTGTATCCATGTAATTAAACTAGCTTGTCAGTAATCCATTATAGGTAAACAAAAACAAAAAAGGAGGTCATGTTTCATATCATCCGCATCTCCCAGTGGAGTTCCCTTCATAGTTCTACTGAGACATGTGGCATGGCTGTATAATTCCTCTATAAAGGATAGGCCATTGACAGATTTTCTCCACTTTACTCAAGATACCCCCAGTTGGCAGATATTTCTGCCTAGACACCTCTTCTCCAGCTGTTCCTTGGGCCATGACTTGCAGGAAAGAGGTTTTAGCTTGTTTTCTATGTGTTTCATCTGCAAAAGAGTTCTAAAATTTGTGTAAACTGTTGTTAATAATTATTAAATAGGCTATAAATTATCCAAATCTAAATGATTCAAATGAATGCAAAAATGTCATGCATTTAGCATTTAGTGTGACATCATCATATAGACTGACTTTCTCTCAGCACTCCCATCACTGACTAATGTCCAGCATCCCTGCTTGCTGGTTCCATTTCAGGCATGCCTTATCAGGTGGTGTTTGTGGCAGGTTTTCTGACAGTGTGTCCAATCCAATTGCACTTTCTCCTTCAAATTTGTTAGTCAATGGGATACTGGAATGCAACCTTGATGTGGTGGAGAGGCTTGTGCACTCCAGTGACCCTGAGAGCTGTGACGGATGGGGATTCATACCCCTGGCAGGTTTAGCCAAACTGGACAGGTCAAGGGTAAGGACGGATTGAGTTAAATTCCCTATCCTAACCAAATCACGTGCATAAAATAACAAATGATTTAAAGAAGCATGAAGTGGTACAGACTTAGTATTGTTTTCTTTTTCTGTAAACATTTACCTGAGAAAGAGTAATAAGTATGCTACATTAAAACTGTTCCAACAAAAACAATTTACTCAAAAAGGTCTACATTGAATTACAGACAGGAAGCAGCACAAACACTAACTTTAGTTGATTTTAAATCGGTGCTTCCTCTGATAGAGTCCCAGTATTTGTGATCTTGTGGCTGCTGGCAATTTTTCTTTATCCTGTACTGCAAGTGTCCTTATGGCCTGCCCTTTTAAGGCCATAAATTGTGATTACTATTCGCACTGCTAATCTGAGCACAATGCTTTTACCACATAAATTATCAATAAGTGAAATGTCACAGGACAATGAGAAAAATGGTGTCTGGTTAACCCGTCTCTGTGGCCTATTGGATAAACACTCTCTGAGTTGTAAATAATCCATGCATCACTGCAGCCTGTGAAGATTTATTCAACATTACAACTACATCAGTTACAACACATCACAAAGCAGGCTTTTTTTACACTGGTCTGAAACAATAATATCAGAAAAAATTTATTTTTTAAATAGTGACAAAAAAGGATACAACTTCAGGACAAAAGACAAGGACATGAAGGCCATGTTACTGATGAAAAGAATGAAAAATATCAAAATCAAAATGACATTTACAAGATTCAAAGAATAAATTGTCTTAAGAATAACTGGTGCAGCAGGCAACTGGTCTCTAAAGCTTGTTTCCCAGCTAACATGTATATGTGGCTGGGAACCCACATGGGTTAAGCTGAGCTACATAGGTACCAAGTGGGTATGGACCCGAAATGAGCATATTATCTGGGGCCAACTTGGGTCAACTAAGTAGGCCCTAATGGGTCACCACAATGTGGGTCCTAGTTGGGCCACTAATGGGAAATGAAAGCATGGGTTCAGAGTGGGCAACATAAATCTCCTTCCAAGCACAAAGGAGAAACCATGGTGGCCACAAAACTCATGAAAAATGCAATGACCCTCCCAATAGAAGAGGTCAATGTATAATACTAGGTATGTCTGTGGAAAGATTTTAGCAACGCAATAATGTCAGAACCTTGCATGATTCACTCACAAAACTTCACAGGTGTGTAGTTGAGATCAAAATGAAGGTAGGAAGAAGGCAAGGGGGTTATTCCCGGCTGCAATATCTTCAACCAGCGAGTTTGGAATCAATGTTTGCGCTTGGCAAGTTTAAACTCCCAAAAGGTTGGAGGAGTGTGTTATTTCTTCTAATGCCTACTATATGGGTTTTTATGTGATTTTTATGCACGCTGCTTGTTTCACCTGCAGGTCTCTCTAGCTGAAGAGGTCTTGATCTCAATGAGTTTATCTGGTTAAAGAAACCTTACACAGGAGATATATGATACAGAAAGGTAACACACACCAAGGGTTGTAGTGAGGTGCTGATCACTATTGGATACACGGTCTGAGAACCCTGTAACTTTATGGATTAAATACAGATTGTGATTTGAGCTGTGTAAGATGAACTTGTTTATGATGTTCATAGAGCTGATTTCTGTGTAAATCTTATTCAGATTTTAAAAAATGAAAACTTGTATGTGTAATTTAAATCTCTGTATATGATATGTTGTGTTTAAAGTCATTTGATTGGCTGCAGCTTCTGTTACTTTATGGAGTTCTGATTGGCTGAAGACCTCTGGATTGTTCTTTACTCACCATAATGGTGTAACAGGATTGTTTTTAGGGTGTGGCTAAATAAAATACCAGTCCGTGTCTTACTATGATTGTTGATCTTGAAGAACGAACCATCGTCATTTATATAAAGGATATATTAAGTAATGATAAAGGAGATATAGAGCCAGGGCGTGCAACACTTTTTCTACTCTCTATATAAGAAATATAAGAACTATTGACACCTTACACTGCGTACAAAAGACACATGGTCATGGACCAGTCAAAGACGCAGCTTTTATTGTCAAACTAACTAGTTTGAAGGCATTGTTTAGTGTAGAATTTACACCCTGACTGGTGTAATGGTCTGCAGGTGTTGAGTGTTAGCCTTGGGAGGCTGTAAATTGAAGTTTAGAGTGTTCGCAGTACAAGGAAAGATTTGTTTTGCAAAGAGCGCTTAATGGCACCAGCTAGAGAAACACAAACAGTGCTTGTGGCACCTTGCCACGAGGGTGCTTCATATCGCTGCGCTGGGATTTAGATGCGCTTCCTTCAATTTCAGATGAAAAAGCCCAAACAGCACCAGGCAGAATAACAAAAAAAGCAGCATCACCCTTGGGTAGAGATGCAAATTGCACTTTTAGAAAGCTTAAATTGTACAGGCTCACTTGCTTCTTAACAGATTGCCCTTATATCCTTAATTTTCTTTCTGGAAAAACAAAGCAGAACACAAATATCACTTTAGCTGCGTGTGGAACCCTCGTCCTTACAGTGTGTTCTCTATTAGAATATATTAAGGCTAAAGAGGAGTCAATTGTACTGAGGGTGCTCAGGATGATTTCCAGCACTGACAGAAATGTTTATGCATGACCCGTTTCCCTTCCTCCCTCTGCTCTCCCTCAGTCAGATACCACAGGAATTCTTTTTGGCATTATTCAATTTTACCCTTCACCTCTCATTAACGTATGGCACTCTGTACATCGAGGAATTCAAACCTCCTATTTGCAGTCGCACTGATGATTTCTCAATTGACATTTGGATGCACCTGCATAGAAAACACATGGAAATAAGCCTAATGATTATTAATGTGCTGTGTGACAGAAATACCCAGACTGATACTGTGATGGGTTAGAAGAAGAGATGCTAAGACTCTTGGAGGATCCGGTGGAGGGGAGTTTAGCGTGATCAAATTGGATTATGGGAATATATTGGCTACTTCACTGTACAGCCAAATCTGCCCTTTATCACTGTTACAAGTAATCAAATAATAAAGAATGTGTGAAGGTAAAAGTGGGCAGGCTCGAGTTGAAACCCACTCAAAGTAGATCATAAGCTAAAACACACAGAAAATTTAATTATCAGGCCTTTCCTGAAACAGTGTGTCAACCAGCAACTCAAACACAAGACTTACTTTCTGAAAGTAAGTCGGTGAGAGTTAGATTAAATATTGGATTGTCAATAAATGCGGCTGATAATAAAAATCATATATGAGAGTTAGTGACATTCACCTCTAATATGACGGATATGGTGACCTTTGCTTAATATTGTATATTTATTATAGAATACATCAATATACCAGTATCTGTTGGAAGTGATACAGTAATGAAGAAAATGTGTTATATGTGCAATCATAAAAACTTTGTCTGATATGAATTATATGGAAGTCGAGCTGTTTTGAAATATTTGAGGTTCAATATTCATTGCTAGAAAAAGCACTTGGTACATTTAGTAGCTGCTCTTTAGCTTTTGATCATATGATATGAGCTTCATTAGCAGTTCGAGAATCTGATAAAAGATGTTTTGTAGTCAAGACCAAAGATCAAGGCTAGCGGAGTCAGAGTCAGAGACAAAGGTTCAATTGGATGTCAAATCCTAGTCCGAAGGGGTTTGAGTCTAAGTCAAATCTGAGTCCAAATGAGAGAGACAGAGTCAAGACTGAGACAGAATGCATTTGCCTTTGCCAATGAGATGGGTTTTGGCAGCCAGGCATAAGTGACACTGATTGGACAATGTCAATGCCTGTTCTAAATGGATTTTGAATTAAAGCAATAATTGTCTTCTGAACTAGCGTGCTCCATCAATGGTTTTTCTTTTGAAGGAGGAAGTTACTTCAGAAAAAAAATCAACTAGAGCTTTTGGCGAGAACAATAGAGAGTCCGAGACAATAGAAAAAACATCTTTAGTCTGCACTCATACAGCACTGGTGTGATCTGCTGAAAGCAACAGAATGGTCAATCTGGTTAGTTCACAACAACACGGTTCAGTGACAAATCAACTACAGACCCAGTTTTCAAAGGATGCGCCCAGACTGTTACACTGACAAACATCTGTCCAGATATGTTCACGTTATATTTAACATGTGCATCAATGATGCTGTGATTTAAACAGACAAGCAAGTCATCAACTTTTTGTACCAGCCTTTAATGAGGGGACCTAAAAGGTTGGAAATCATTGGTCTAACCTGATTATACAAAGGTAAAGGCAAACTAGTCAGCCATATCCCAGCTATAACACCATTGCAACAAAAGCACTGAAACAAAGGGCAGGTGAAGAAACCCCTCAGATATATAACCACCTGCAGCTGATATTGGTTTGGTCCTGAGGGTAATCAGCTTTTTAAAATGTCATTTGGGTTGATTGTGTTAAGAGGGCTGCGTCAATGTTTTTGGCAGGTGTGCATTCATCTGAATTACATTACTGTTGGACACATGGAGGTGCCATTGCTGCAAATGTCCTCACCATCCATGATAATTTATTCAAACAGCTTATTTGCTAAAATATGGGTTGCGCATGAAGTTGCACCCGGGGATTTATGTTGTATTACACTTGCTCTCAGACATGAATACTGATCATTTCCATGTAAAAGAGACACTTTTGGTAGTGCGGAATAAGCCTCGGGTCACACACAGGATTGGTTATTTTAGTGTATGACTTGCTGTGATTGCAGCGTCAAGTGAAGCTTATGAAGGTCAGTGGCCCCATCTAGCCTCCGTCACTGCCTAATGGCTCCTCTGTAAGGTCCTGCTACTCTGCCTCTGGCTCATACACCGGCTTCATACTGCTGCACTTTGCTTTCAATAAGCAGAACAAGCAGGGTTACTGGCTGTGCGAGCCAGAGAGTCAGAGGTTGTAACACTGAGGAAAATTCTGTAAACGGGACTAACACAATCAATACTGCCGCAGCTAGGGAAACATGATACAGGAAGACTCTTATGCTGTATGTAAATTAAAAAATATATTTTATCTCATGTTATTTATCATTTTTTTCCTAATGTGTTTCTGCTCTGCATTAAAGTTAGAACATGTGTGTTCATAGAAATTGAATAACTTTAAAAGATTGATTTTGTCCAATGTTCTGGTCATGCTTGGCATCAATACTTGTGATGCTGCATGAAATTTCACTTTAAAGGACAATTATATTGCCAAATTGTTCTTTATAAGGATATTGTTCTTTATACCCCTTTATAAGGGGTGCACAATCTAAGTGAGCTACCAGGGTGCCCTGTTGGTCTGATTCTTCAATCCACTTCCTGATCAGCTTTCTGTGTGGCTGCTAGCTAGGGATGGGATGATGAGGGGATGCTAAGACTCTCGGAGGATCCAGTGGAGGGGAGTTTAGCGTGATCAAATTGGATTATGGGAGTATATTGGCTACCTCACTGTACAGCCAAGTCTGCCTTTTATCACTGTTACAAGTAATCAAATAATTAAGAAAGTTTCAAGGTTTTTAAATTTACACTTTCTTCATTATCCTTAACACTTTCTTGAGGCTTGAGATGAAAACCCACAAGATTTAGTTTCTGAAAGTAAGTCAGTGAGCTACCAGGCTGCCCCATTGGTCTGATTCTTTATCTTACTGATTCCTGATCTGTTTTACTGTGTGGCTGCTAGCTAGGGATGGGATAATATACGATATTATCAGGTATTGTGATAAAAACTGTAAAATGTAAGGTAAAGTGATCCCAGTTTAGTGCCATTTTCAGTATGAAGTATATTTTCATGATTATCGTGATAATATGGAGTATCGCAATTAGTATAGCCAAAAATGCGATTCATTGTGGAATAAAATAAGAAGAAGAATTCCTTCAGTTTCAGTAGGGCTTTGCTAATCAGCCCTAATAAAGTGCTGGATTTATCCCTTACTAAGGGAACAGGAGTGCAGTGAAAGAAATGCCAACCACTACAAACCACAAGCTAAAACATGCAATATGGAAAAAGAGAAAAGATGTTGGAGCAAGATGGTGTCCAAGTTGAAAACTTCCCCATGTTTTCCATTGACTGGGATTTCTATAATGGCATTAGCAGAGTGGGTAATCAGATGCTGTCCTTGGCTCTTGTTGTAATTACCTTACATAAGATCCTCATTTATTGTCAAAATGTGTCAGACCCCAGGATGCCGGAGACAGTTACATCATATCCTGTGGCTTGGTGAGGCACATTCTGTAGAAAAGCTCCTGCAAAAGCCTGTCTGCACTCTGTCACCAGGCTCCACTGGCTTACAATGACCCCAGAGGCTCTGCTATCACAGGAGACCCAGGGAGCCTCAGCAGGATCCTACGGGCTCAATGATCAGCACATCTGGAGCTCAGCTGTCACATGGCCCTGTGTGTGTGTGTGTGTGTGTGTTACTGTACAGTTTTACTTTTCTTAAAAGTCTGGATTTTACTTAAACCAATTATTTATTTTTTTGCATTTTTACATTAACATTACATAATCAATATATCCTCAGATACGTTCAGTACGAATGTTTTACACTGACAGCGAAAACCCTCCCACTTTCCAGTGTTCTACACTTCTGATTTGTGGGGGCAATGGTTGTAATGTACATATACATTCTTTATTCCAGTGGAAGAACACATTGTGTTAAAAATTCTGGTAATAATAGAATTCAACTTCTTTACTCAAGTAAAAGTGAAAAAGTACAAGTTCTGAAATGTACTCAAAGTATTATATCCAACGCATAAAACAAGTGATTTGGATGAATTTCATCAGTGATGAGTTTTCCTGATAATTTTACTTTACTTTTTATTGAATCCTGTGTGTCTTGTTTTTTAACAATCATACATACTTATTCAGTACACTATACTTTATTCACTATTTTATTAGCTCTTTGGTTTTTTTAACTTTTCTAATGCATAATGAGGCTGTTTATCAGAGAGTGACGGCTTTGTGAATATAGCTTGTGAGATTTTTTGTTGTTTTTTGTCTTTTGAGGGTACATCACTGTTTGGCTCACAAGCCTAAGTCTGAAAACCAGTGATTCAGGGCCCGTCCACACGAGTACGCGGCCTCACCCAATATGCTGTCGTTTTGAAAAAAATCTCCGTAAACAAAAACTCCAAAACTCCAAAACGCTGTAGTACAGATGCCAGGCCTGTATGTGGCGCTGTGACGCCGCCACACCAATACACTAAAACCGAAAAAGAAGCCATGGAGCATGCGTATAAAAGTCACACGCTGTGCACAAGCAGAGAATGTCTAATAAGG
>NW_023339650.1:1059817-1060457 GCF_004916995.1 Morone saxatilis
TCTAGCTCCATCTGCTCCCATTCATTCTACAACAGACAGCTTGCAGCTCTCTGTTTCCCCTCATCTTCATAATCATAAGGTTCCCTGGGTGCTGCAGCTGTGCCAATATTGTGCGAATGGGCCCCACATCAGTGCGTGAGGGTAGCAGTCAGGCGGGGTGTGCGGTAGGTAGGTGGGCAGGCGGGTGATTATATTACTCTATAAGCCTCGCTGCTCTGGGTCCTCTGCCTGTCACAGACTGGAAAGGAGAGTGGAGGGACCTTTGAAAACAGGAGGCTTGAGAATTACGGAAATTGGATCAAATTTTGAAAAATGGCTCTAAATTCGAGCGCCCCGAACCCCCTCCAGCTCGCCCTCCCTCGCTTTTCATTCGCTACCCCCCGACTGCTCGGTATTCAGCTCCACTGGTAAACAACATAATAAAAAAGAGACAGGAATATGAAATGCGGTGGGCCCCTCTGCACATACACTTGCGAGCACATGTTCACACACTGACGCACATACATCACCAAATACTTTAAGTGAGCGCACTGGGGCTAGGCAGTCTGTCTCTTCAGGGGCTTTTCTTTAGGTTTCTTGATGAGATTAGTACAGAGCCCCTTAAGGGACACAGGGAGAAAGAAATACATGGGGGAGAAAA
>NW_023339650.1:1060467-1066871 GCF_004916995.1 Morone saxatilis
TAGCTCAAACTGCTGAAACAGTTAATGTTGGTTCTCATAGAAAGGTGTCAGAACACACAGTGCATCACAGTTTGTTGGTATGGGGCTGCAGGACATTATGACCACCAGGGTTCCCGGTTATAATGTTATGGCTGGTCGGTTAAGTTTTCTAGCATCCCTTAAAATGAAGACGGCCTTGCAACCTCCCATGAAGTTTTGGCAACCCCCTGGTTGGGAACCACTGGTTTGGATGCTCATCAGTAATCAGTTAGCGTGTGTTGAGCTGAGCCTGCAGTGCCCTGTCAATCTCAATTATACTATTCAGATAAGAGGAGGGGCAGATTTATTGGAATACAGCCCAACGTTTTGTTGTTGGAAAATCACCAGAAAATAGCCCCAATTATTACACCTTACCCAAAACAATTTTTAGCCGCCCAGTTAAATAAAAAGCAGCAAGGCAACACTGGCTGGATAGCCAACAAAGCAAAAATGTACAGTAGTGAGTTCCTATAGAAGTAGAAGTGTTTCTAATGATTTAATTTAACAGAACAAAATGGTTGTGACAGACACATTAGATCCACTAACTGTTAGATTTGCTTTGCTCACAGGAGATGCTGTTGATGTGATGCATACTAACTGACTGTCAGGTAAACACTTTTATGTTCCCATTCCACCCACTGCCTTAACAGCAGCAGCCAGTTATGATATATGAGGCTGTGGGACAATGAGGGTTTCCTCTGAGAGGTTTTTTTTTATATATAAAGTGGTATTAGAAGCTGCAGCAACATTTTATTTGGAGTGCACTGTGATGTCTTACCAGCAGATTATAAAAGCATTAGAAGCAGAGATCAACTTTCATCACACATCAGGGAGAACATCATCAGCAACATCAGAGGATCATATTCAGTTTAATATTGTGCCATTAACTAAACTGCTTCCCCATCAACCGTTCAGCCTCTTACAGTTTTTGCACATTGTGTCTATTGTATCTTATAGTACAAATTATCATTATGTGCTTATTATCTCACGTAATGCCTTATGAGCACCACTTTAAATACAGTATTACCAACATTTCTGTTTGATGGCTGGTCTCTAGCCCAGAGGTTATCAATTAAGTTCCACAACCAGCTGCAGTCACAGAATATAGCCAAGGTCTCAATAATAGAATCCAACCCATTTTTTTCTGGAACTATGGGAGTAGCATTTAAGTAGCACATAGCAATTATTAAATTGCGAGAGCCGACAGAGTCAGGACTGTCAAGATTCACTACGTTATATGTTTCATTGACTGTTTGAAGTTGACATGATATCCATCAATCCATTTTTCATCATCATCCAATCATCAGTTCATCCAATTACCTGCCCTTTTCCAAACAGTTTCAGTCAGTTTAAGAGAACCTCACAATTAGGTGATGATTCTCTTTGGGTTCAAATAGTCACCAGTAGTAGTCATTCCTGCTCCACACCATCTCGTATAGGTCTTTTCCAGCAACAGATAACCAGCTTGGTTCTCGTTCAAGCACCTTGTTTTGTACTGTTTTGAGCATTTCAACCAAAAATAAATTGGTTGAACCTGAAAATATGGTCCAGCTTGGGCTGCTTCGCTAGAATCCAGAATCCAAAATCCAGAGCTAATTTGGTTGAAAAGGGGCCTTGGTAAATAAGAACCAAAAAAACCTGTATGTTCTAATGTACGTAATTTTATACAGGTGTGCATTTTAACGACTCCCAAAAGGTAGAAATCAGTTGTCATGTGATGGCAGGGCATACAGAAGAAACAGTGAGGACAACCCCGCAAAAGCATGTAAACCTCTTGAGGCCCTGCATGCACTCACAGTACAAACACAGCGCTTCCTCCACAGTCCACCAGCCAGTGGATAGACTACCGTCCCCACTGACAGCCACTCCCTGTGAAGACAACTGAAGAATGATGTCTCCAATCGAGCACCAAATTGGAAACAGAGCGGGGGAGAATATTGAAGCTATTGCCTGGATCGCAACACATTGATTCAGTACAGTGTGGAGGCAAAAGAGACAGCTCTCTCCGGGTCTCTGTCCCCATAGAGACACACGGGAACTTCTCTGCAGTTACATTAGAAATCAATATGTGTTTATAATCAAATGTGAAATGTAAGGTTGTTTTAATATTGGAGTCTTGAGGGGGGCTGGAGAGAACAGCTGTATATTAATATGTATTCTGTCTATATGATGTTGTTGGTGTTTTTGGTACTTCATTGTCATGATATCTTTCTGAAAGAGATTAATAGATTTTTGTTATGTAATTCTCTTTACATTCCAAAATACAAATTAAATAAATGTTCTTAAAACGCAGGCCTGTATTGCAGCAAATCATTTTGTTTAACCAGAAAGAAATAATCAAAACTGGCCTACCTGCCTGTCTACCTACCCTCCTAACCACCCACATAGCAAAAATGGTCTGGCCCATACACATCCAGTGCGGCATCAACACTTTGCTGTAGAACCAAGAACCACTTAAAATAGGGGCTGGAGATCCCTTGTGGGCGCTAACACCAGCGCAGAACCAGCACTAGGTTTGCACTGGTAGAAAGGTATGACCATAGATGGCACTATTATGGGACAGCAAAAGTCTTTTTCGGCAGTGGTTTCTAAGTCTTCAGTGTTCATGCCTAGAGTTTACTGGCTTAATTTACTCATTTAACGATATGTCTACATATTACTACAGTGCTGACAGGAGAGGGGGTGGAGGAAGGAGATTAGAAATGGGGAGTAAGGAAAGGGACAGGAGAGGAAGAGAGATTGTCTGACAAATTATATTAGTTTAATTAGTTTTGCAAATGGCGTGATGTTAAAAATATATAAATGTTTGTTAATAATACTGTTGTTCTTGAGGTATTTTTCTGGGCCCAATATGGATGAATATGTTTTTTGTATTAATGAAGTGGCTTGGTTAAGGTTTAGTTAAAGCTGACATCTGCATATGGGTCTGGTCAAACACAGGGCCAGAATAGAGCCAGCTATGATCATGCAGCGGACTGAGATATGGCTATAGTGGCTACTAGATCTGGCCCACATATGGATCGTAATTCATTGCTGTATCTGAGTAGAGTGTAAGTGGTGTGGGCCGTCACTGGGCCAGACCAATTTTGGTATGTTGGTACCTGCCTACCTGCCGTGTCTTCCTGTGCACTCATTGCGTATGACCAGGAGTCTTCCACAAGGTTAGGCATGTATTGCTAAAGCTATTGCATAACAGCCAAATTCCAGTTCTACCTACACCTACAACAGCTTGCACTGCTAGAGAAATCAAGAAAAGAAAGTAGAAAAGGCTCCGAACATAAAGGTTGGATAAAGCAAGAGATCAAACCAGAGTCAACATCAGTGCTCAATGGTGGAATGAAAGAGTTGAAGGGCCTCAAAAGTGTCAAATTGGGGTTCCGTGGGGGTCCTTGACATGAAAAAAGTCTTGGAACCCCTGAGCTAGTGGTCATACCAGATTAGGACAGGCCATAGCAGCAAAAAACCCCTGAGTGTACTCAGTTAAGTATAGGTGCATTTTATTCCTCATTAATTAAACTTTTCTATCGTAAGAAGAAGGTTGTGTTGCCTCTTTCAATAGTTGTGTTGCTTTACATATTTTCTCATCTAAAAAATCTAATTAATAATCTAATTTTAAGACAGTGGTGTCAGCAAAAATTACTTCAGCTCTTAAAAAATAGGTGTCTGTGTCAGCCCTACACAAAGCCCATATCAGTCAGACCTGGTCTGAAAGCCTCCTCGTCCTCCCTGTCATAATGAATGAGTTTGCTTTGACAGTAACTTACGGATTTGATCAAATAAAGTGGTGAAGTCTGCCGCCGCTCACTCCTCTCATTCTGCAGCTCGGAGTGCAGTTTTCTGTGGCAGCCATTCAAGCAAACGGGTCAGTCCCACGTCATTAGTTATTCAGCACAGTGTCACAGCACATAAAATTCACATTCTGCAACGCACCACAATTCATGACTGTTTGTGATATTCTACTGAATACATTTGCATAATATCACAACAGCATTCTTCCTACAGCTGTTGTCAGCAAATGATGGATCGCTCAAATGCCTGTTGACATGGAGAAACATGCTTTGAAAACAGCATTTTGCAGTCAATATTTTCCCCCAAGTCTCAAAATCTTAGCGAGAAAACAGATCATGAAAGTAAAGTGGGGGTGCCTGGCGTATCTGCCATTTCCCCATGTCACTGCTGGCCGTGCTGGCGTCCTGACATTCACTGTGTTGCCTTTTAGTATATGGCACACTTAAGCACACATACGCTCACACACAGGCATGCCACTCTAAGAGACAACTGGAAAGGACAAAGTGAGGGAAATCAAAATGTCAAGCTGGAGGGTCACTGTGAAACATGACAGGGAATACTGTCTCTTTAGCACAGAGGGGCAAGCGGCACCATGATTTTAATAAATGGGTTCTCCGACCCTGCAGAAATATTCATTCTCAGACAAGATGACATTTTATCTCCCTGCCGGTTGCCATGACACAAATGACATTTGATGACATTACTTTTCTCTGATTAAATGTTTCAATTTCAAACATGCGGGGCTAAATTGCCAACCTGAATACCGGCTGTGCATCAGCAATGATGGCTTACTCGAGAAGCTCCACTGTAGCCTATTATTTTCTGTGTTTGTTCCCTGTCCTGCGGAGGCATCAGCGTGCATATCAACTCACACTTACAACTAATGTGGCTGATTAAAGGTGAGGGAGATATTGGTGGTGACACCCACTGACATGCACCTCACACCTCCAGCAACACATCCAGTCCCCCCGCACCACCACGGACAGCGCGGGCCAGGATTGGAGTGCCCTCGGCCTCGTGGGTCGCGCCAAGATGACATCACCTCTGACTGAGCCTGTCGCAAGAGATGAAAGCTGCATGTATACATGGATTTCGAATAACAGCCTATTTGGAGTTTAGAATATAATAATTCAGGCCCAAATATTGCCTCTGGTTCTTAGTCTGTATTTATCAAGCATCTGAACAGTTGGAAATGAGTTCTAACTGGCCAAAAATGATCAGAATGGTGCACTCTGAGTCATAATTTTTTTTCTTTCCCTTTTTAAACAAATTTTATCAAATTAAAACAAAAAAACGATCGATTGATCGATTCAAAAGAAAGAGAAATGTAGAAACATGAACAAAATGTTTTTGGACACTCCACATTGTAAAAAAAAAAATCAGCAAGTTTCAGGGTTTTTTCCATTTTATTTTTTCAAATTAGAAAAATAGGCTGTGAAGTTTAAAATGTGTTGTGTCATTTTACATGGATTTGTTTGTTAATTGACAGATATCTTCATAATGTATCATATGTATCTTTACAACAAAAATGTTGAATAAATGTTTTTTATCAGTGTATAAGCGGTACTGTCAAACTGATGTCACTAAAAACAGCAATAATTAATGTAATTCCACAGATAGTGACTTTGATTACAGTTCTATAACTTTTAAAACTCACATTAAAAAAAGACAAATCAAATAATAATAGCACTCTTCTGAATGTAAGCCTGATTTGTTTTGTATTATAGCAGTGTTCACCTGTATTTATAGGTCATTTCTTTGTTTTTACATGTTTAAATATCTGACTTGTATCTATTATGTAGAAATGAAAGCTAAAAACTGTATTTTAATTATATTATCAGTGGAAGCAAGACTGAGAAATAGCTGCATTATCTGTTCTTCCGGCACCAGTGCTGTCATTTGACATGTATAGTGATGTCATTGGTGTCAAGGAAGAACTACAAGCTCGTAGCTTGAAGGTAACGATATAGCTTCATGTGCATAAGATGCAGTCAAACTGCTGTTTTTTCCTATTTACAACATCTGTCTGTAATATTCAAATAATTACCCATCTTGTATTGCAAAAATTACATTATCAGTAGTAGTAGTTGTATGGTTGTTAACAGTGCTGTTAAAGAGAGTTACTGTGGTAAGGGTAAGGGTAAGGGTACGGGGTTAATAGAGCTCCCCTCTCAATACATGCTACACAGCTTGCCCCAACCATAGCTCTATTTACTGCAAAAAGAATATGGCTGCCTAGTGAAGAGTTACAGCAATTGTTTCAGCTAAGCAGTATGCGGTACATTCGGTATATTGCCCAGCACAGCCGCTAACTTTTAGCGTTATCTCTAGGACTGATTCTGAGACGCTAGATAAATATGGGCCTTGGATGCAGGCTCCCATGTGTATTCAGTCCAGTAACATTTCACTCTTCGTCCATATTTTGTTTAATTCTGTTGAGGACTGGCTATATGAGTAGCACAAATTTCAAGTCACAAAGTATGCCTTTGTCAGTGGCAAAACATGCCTGTGGTGAGCTCATTTCAGCAACCTATTCCCCTACTCAGCCCAACCACATTGTTTGTCTCCATATCACATTTGACAGGCTCGCTTGTTTT
>NW_023339650.1:1066971-1070901 GCF_004916995.1 Morone saxatilis
CACCTACCTGTCCTGTATTGTCAATAAAAACTCCTGGGAAATGTCCTGGAAAGGTCCTGGAAATTTCTTATAAATAGTGTGAACCCTGGCCATACTACACTGCAGTTGTTGTTAAATAAAATACAATTTTCACACAACTTCTACTAGTTTAAAAAAAAAAACCTGTTATTTCATTGTTGATCATTAATCTGTAGAGATCATTTTCTCGATTAATTGATTAGTTGTTTGCTCCAGAAAATGGTGAAAAGTGTGTTTTGTCCACAACCTAAAGATATTCAGTTTACTGTCCTAGAGCATTTAGGAAATAAGAAAATATACCACTCGAGAAGCTGGCGCTTCAAAAGGATTCATTGATTTTCGAAATAGTTGCTAGTTCATTTAATAGTTGACAGCTAATCAATTAATCATTGCAACTCTAATAGACCCCCTCATATGATGATAAAATCGTTGTATTTTTTACAGTACTGATGTTTGTGTTTATTTTATTTATAATTTATTTTCTCTGTCATTTCTGGAATTGGTTAATAATGTATATGTTAAGTTATTTAACGTTAAATAATATTTAAACTTAATTATTCTTTAATAAATTTATTTGTTTAAGACATCAGCCTTCTGAGTAGTCATATTGGTGCAAAATGTGTTTTCAAAAGCCCATATCGGTCAGGCTCTAGTTACAAGTTTCTGTGTTCTTCAAAGAAAGGTTGATCCATATCTGGTGTTTCTGTAGCTGACTGTATCTTCCAGTTTGTACTTTTATTTTGTTTTCCATTTTAAATCCCCTCATACTGACCAAATGCAAACTGTTCTCTTTCAGCATCAGTGATGTTGCAGTTGGAGTGAAGGTGAGTTTTCTGCTTTGGTTGTCTAAAATGTCTATGACAGATTATCCAGGCCCAAAGTGGTTTCTTCAAATTGGGTGTTGTTCCGTAACAGTTAGCAGTCCACACGCACGCAAAGAAAACACAAAGAAAATCTGCAGATATTCACATTTAAAACAGTGGATTTTTTTGGCTTGTTAATTTGTCGGACTGATGGTTACAATTGAATTTACATTAGCTCCTGCTGAACAACAATAAGCTTTTGTAACACAACAAACATCCATGAAATGAATGTAAAGGGACACGCCATAAAGATTAGACCACATTTCATCTTAAAATCCTGTTCTTGACATTGCATCCTCGTGTTACCACTAGAACAATCACATTTATTTAGAATATTCGTTTTTTGAGGTTTCATAGCATGAGAATGGCTTTTAATGAAACAAGTTAGGGCTTGTGTAAGCGCATTGTTGTAACCTGATTTGTTGAGCACCAGCTGCTTTTCTGCCTGCACAAAACAAAGTTAAAGTCCTGTTGAAGGGAAACAGTCATAAAATACTGATTCCTCTGATATGGCGGGTCTTTGCCATCCTGTTTATTTCATCAATATTTCAGTGTCATAGACGGAACCGAGAGGGGTGCCAGCTGTCACGAGAGAAATCTTTTCTCGGATTCTTGCAGCTTGTGCACCGTGTGCTCACATTTTGGCCCAAGTCAGACAACTTTATTACCCTTTCAATTTATGTGTGTCATGTCGCTGTAGCAGGGCCTGCAACATCTAGTTTATCGTAACCATAAAGAATGTTAGTGACAAAAGAACAATTGGTTCAAATTCAGTCAGACAGAAACAAGGAGGGGTGTATGAAGCTATTATAAAGTTGTGTGTGTAATAGCTCCCTAGCCAGGTTCCTCTTCATCCCATCAGTCAGGTTTAAGAGCACAGGGCGCCCGTCAGCTCTGGTGAGCCTTCTGGGACATAGTATAGCTCAGGATGAAATGACACATCTTGACATCTTAAATTCAGCCAGATCAAACCCACACCAGAAAAGGAGGAGCCAGACCCCTCTTCGCTGTTTTGTCTCCTTCCACTTACTCCTCTACCATCCTTTTGTCACTTTAAACTCTCTTTAGAGACCTGTTTTATTGAGGGCCTGTCTGGAAAATGGAAATAGTTTTCCTCATTATTTCACAACTGTGCCTGACTGTCTTGTCTGTCCTTTTCTTTTGTCCGCAGAGAGGATCAGATGAGCTGAGTATGTACAACAGTCCCACCTCTGGCATGAGCAGTATCAGTGGTGAGTTCGTTCCGACCACCCCTGAATAGGGAGGGGCTTGACGGATATTTGCATGAAGCCATTTGATCGCTAGTGACAGACGACATTAAAAGGAAGTATTAATAGCATTAATAGCAGATGATATCAGAGGCACCTCAAAGATTATGACTGAAAGAGCTGCTCATGCCGCCACAAAGAGAAGACGGACAAACACTCTGCCAACAAAATAAGAACAATGCTGAAGACGTACACAAGGGTTTTGTGATCTTTAATCAAAGTCCCAGTCTACTATTGTTACACAACGCCCCCATCTAAGCTAATGTCACCCCAGGGACCTGTCTAATAAAGTGGCTTCACAATATCAACCATAACCAGTCTAGCACAGGTGGATGGACGGTTCTTTAAATGTAGACCTGACCTGCTGTGAGCTTTCAATAAACATAGATTTGTAACGGAATTCTAACATTTAACATGAATAGGTTGGTTGCTGTGCTATGGCGGCTGCAGCTAACTGGTAAAAACTGTTGATCGCTGTTTCCCAAAGCCCAAGGTGACGTCCTCCTTGTTTTGTCCACAACCCACAGATAATTGTGTTTACGAACAAGAAAATATTCACATTGGAGAAGCTGAAATCAGAGAATGTTTTTCTTTCAGACAGACTCAAAAGGACTAATCGATTATCATAGCTAGCCAAATAAGCTCCAAACTGAATTATTAATCACACTGGGCTAGCTTCACGAACAAAGATGACTGCGAGCATACTGTGAATCTGTCAAGATTTAGAAATGTGCTTTCATTAATTTTGTTCTCAAGAAAACCAGCTTTAGATGAATATATTTGAACAACATTAAAAAATAAATTGGCACAGCGGCCATGTATTCGGTCTTTCCATCGGCAGCATGTTGCACACATACAATCCCTTTTTATATTTACCAAATGTTCATTTTTGTTGAAGGCAATACTTAACAGTCAACCAGTTTGTAGATAGACTTGTCAGTCAGCTCTGTTAAGTGTCTGCAATGTTACTTTTAAAAAAAGTAATCCATTACTAATTATTTGTTACGTTCCTGTAGATTTAAGAGATGCACATTTCTAATTTCTTTCACGTTATTTTCTCAAACCATAACTGTCAGTGGTATTTAACATTGTGGAAAGATGTTGATTCTTTAGTACAGGTGTGACAAAATGACACTATATTTGTATGGGACCTCACACTGACCAGTGCAGTGAAGGCTGTCTGTTTGTCAAAATGATTGAATTGAGAACTGTTAGTGTCGATAGATGGTATATAAATGATCTCACCGTGCACAGAAGCTGCCATGGTCTGTGTGGCGTGATCAGTCAGCATTTACCATTATGCATTCACGTGGGGGACAAAAATCCAAACAAGCTCAACTGATAGAGGGTTGTTGTACCACTGAGTGTTAAAATAGATTAAGAAGAAGAATATCTGCAGCTGATGGGGATCTGAATAAATGAATAAACCCAGATAGCTGTATTCCTTTAACAGCCCTTAACATGCAAACATGTAAATCCTGTGTGTTTAAAAATATACGTACATTCCCTGATATTGTTATCGGATATTGCACCTTACACAGTTGAACACATTGTGGAGACCTGGGAGGAGGTTTGGGGGGGCTATTTGGTAAAGGACAAGTGTGGTGATATTATATACACTCCCCTCCAAAAGTATTGGAACAGTGAGGCCAATTCTTTTATTTTAGCTGTAGAGTGAAAACATTTGGGTTTGACATCAAAAGATAAACATGAGACAACATTTCAGCTTTTATTTCCAGGTATTTACATCTGGATCTGATACACAACTTAGAAGAAAGCAT
>NW_023339650.1:1071001-1077660 GCF_004916995.1 Morone saxatilis
TCATTATCTTGCTGCATGATGAAGGACCTCCCAATCAGTTTGGTTGCATCTTTCTTTGAATTGGCAGACAAAATGTTTCTGTAGACTTCTGAGTTCATTTTGCTGCTGCCATCATGTGTGACATCATCAATGAAGATTAATGAGCCCGTCCCAGAAGAAGCCATGCAAGCCCAAGCCATGACATTACCTCCACTGTGTTTCACAGATGAGCTTGTATGTTTGGGATCATGAGCAGATCCTTTCTTTCTCCAAACTTTAGCCTTTCCATCACTTTGGTAAAGGTTAATCTTTGTCTCATCAGTCCGTAAAACTTTGTCCCAGAATCTTTGATGCTTGTCTGTGTACTTTTTAGCAAATTCCAGCCTGGCCTTCCTATTCTCCTTGCTAATGAGTGGTTTGCATCTTCTGGTGTAGCCTCTGTACTGCGAACAGTAGATTGTGATACCTTCACTCCTGCACTCTGGAGGTTGTTACTGGTGTCACAAACAGTTGTTTTCGGGTCTTTCTTACAGCTCTCACAATGTTTCTGTCGTCAACTGCTGCTGTTGCTTGGTCTACCCATTCGACGTCTGTGGTTTCTTTCTTCTTCAGGACATTCCAAATGGTTGTTCAGCGCTATTTATTGTTTGAATAATCAATGTAATAGGACACATCTGGGAAACAAAACACACCTGTCAATCTCATGTTCCAATACTTTTGCTCACATGAAAAATGGATGGGTTCAAACATAAGGTGCTGTCTTCTAAGTTGTGTATATGATCCAGATGTAAATACCTGGAAATAAAAGCTGAAATGTTGTCTCATGTTTATCTTTTGATGTCAAACCCAAATGTTTTCACTCTACAGCAAAAATGAAAGAATTGGCCTCACTGTTCCAATACTTTTGGAGGGGAGTGTTTTTTTTTTTTAATTTTGTCAACAAATCTCATGCGCAGAGCCAAACCAAGAATGAATGCATCTGCTAACAAATGTTGTGTGTGTGTGTGTGTGTATCAAAAGCTGATATATCTTCTTCCTCTGTGCCATCAGTGAGCCACACTTTTGCGCTGGGCGACATGTTCCTTCATTTTCATGGACACACAGTTTATTTTGACTCAGTCCCACATACATCTTCCTGCACCAAATGCACGCTAGATGAATGCATGTGAATTACTCTTTCTTCTTTTTTCTTGAGGCCTGAAAATAGTCCCTTAACAAATACAGTTTCCCCCTGTTTGAATAAGTTGCTGCTGTTAGGAAATGACTGTGCTTGGGCTGGGCTTGGTGCTGAGAGCCACAGAAATGGCAGAAATGTCAGCAAGCCTTGGGAGACAGACAAACACATTGCTGGTTTTGGTCTCTTCATGCGGAATATAGAATAACTCAAGCCTTATCCTTTAAAGTCAGAGATTTAGAGATGAGCTGAAAACACATTGTTGGTTTTCGCCTTTTCATGAGATGTGTTGACAATAGGTAAAATACACAATATTGCCAACCTTATCCTTCAAATTAAGGGGATTTTTATTGCATTGATTAGCACAGTTCATTAGTGTTTATGCTAATATTTTAGATGGGGCTTCCAATGGAAGTGACAGTAAAAAGCTGAGGGTGGAGGAGGCCCCACCATCTCGCGTGCTCCACATCAGGAAACTACCCAATGAGGCCTCAGAGACCGAAGTCATCGCTCTTGGCTTGCCTTTTGGCAAAGTCACCAATATCCTCACGCTGAAGGGAAAGAACCAGGTGAGTGAACGAAGGTGTATTCGTAAGAACCATAAAACTGTTATTAGGCTTCAGTTTCACACCACAGGTAAATTCATACCGGACACAGAGGTGTGGGTGGGATGGTGTCAACAGGACTGGTCAAATCTTGTTTCACTATCACACAAGTGCTTTGGCCTTTTTTGGTCTTGCTATCTTGAACTGCATCTGAAACATGCCCACAACTCCATACAAAAGCCTATTGTTTGCCTGCTGCGGAGGGGCCATTGGAGGTGCTCGGCATTTGTCCCCTAGATTCCTGTCAAGTACGGCTGCTTTGTTCTCCCCATGTGTCGGCTAGCCTTGATCGATCGGCAGCTGCCTCATCTCCGTGTTGAGACAACTTCATCTGTGTTGGTCTGATACAGATTCTGTTGTTTGTCACCACGATGATGAATTACAGTTCACACAAATGTGTAGATGGTTTGTCCAAATTTAAGAAGAAAACTAAGTAGAAATGATCAGATAATTACTTCTTGATAGGGCTGCTGCTTTATAATCACAATTTCATTCAAATGTTGTTCATTTTCATGTATATAATGTAGTGACCTGTTCAAATTAGAAATTTACAGTTTTTAAGCACAACAGACTGTTTCCTTATGATCCAGCAGTGGAGCAGTCTCCAACGCAAAACATTTAGCTGTATGATACCAAACTACTGCAGATGTTATTCTCACTACAAAAAGTTGTCTTTGATTTATTTAATTACACAAGACAAAACCGCAACTATTTTTGGCAAATTTCACTTTCTCCCGCAATTTTATTGACAAAAAAACCCCATTGCAACATGCATAGCAGCTTAAAAAAACAAAAAAGCAGCTGTGACATCTGGCATTTTAGGCCGTAACTATCAGGAAAAAAGCCTGCAAAATCCTGGAGACAATGATGACCTGTCAGTAAACTAAGCTAGTAATGTTATGTTCTTTAGTACGAAAATGGAGGACACTAGCAAGCATCCTGAACGGACAGTCTCGGCACCAAAGCAGCAGTGGGCTTCGATTGACTTTGTACTAAGCGGCTGCACCACAGACTAGCAAAGCAATGTTAAGTTTACAACCCTGTCTGACTGCTACTATTCGGCACTCTCAGCTTCAGCAGACTGCTTACCAGAAG
The DNA here is from genome assembly GCF_004916995.1 of Morone saxatilis. Classification (NCBI taxonomy): domain Eukaryota; kingdom Metazoa; phylum Chordata; class Actinopteri; family Moronidae; genus Morone; species Morone saxatilis. Next base: position 1,073,855 of record NW_023339650.1, read on the forward strand.
CTTATAAAAATGCCACCACCGATAAGAGAGCAGGATTTATAGACAAGGATATGTGACAAAGATCGGTGTGGATGTGAATGTCTTATCCATTAGTTTAATCAGTACCTTGTGTTTTCTTGTGTGGTGTCATGCAGCTGGGATGAGCTGCAGCTCATGAGTTTTGAGATAATTTGTTTGAAGTCATTCAGATTTGTTTGAACTTGAATTGTGGAAAAATTGACAGCTATATTCGTCGAATGATAACAGTGGTGGGGGATTTACCAGAGCTTTGTTTTCTCCTCTCTCCAGGCGTTCTTGGAGATGGGGACAGAGGAGGCGGCCATCACTATGGTTAACTACTACACCACTGTAACTCCTCATGTCCGCAATGTCCCTGTCTTTATTCAGTACTCCAATCACAAAGAACTGAAAACTGATGCTGGCAATCAGGTTAGTAGAGGCTGACTAACAGACCACCGGGACATTCTGCTAACAGTCTGCAGGTTTTAACAAAAACTATTGACCTTTTGGTCGGCTGTCTTAATACTTTGATATTCAAATATAACTTGGGCTCTTAAACTTGAAATTAATAGTGAGTAAAATGGCTCACCATCTTGTCTGAGCTCCATCGTTAAAGGCAGTGACTTATCGTTTGTGTTTGGCCGTAGCGGACCCAGGCGGTGCTTCAGGCAGTGTCAGCGGTCCAGTCTGGTGGGTCGCCAAGCTCAGATGTACAGGAGGCCCTCGCTGCAGCCTCAAGTCCGGTGTTGCGCATCATCATCGACAACATGTTCTACCCTGTGACGCTGGACGTACTGCAACAGGCAGGAAACAGTTGTTATGACCCCCCTCAAGTTGTTTAGTTGTCGTGAGACATAATGTCCACCAAGTTTGAATATTAACGTTGACATTTTCTTTGTTTTGTCGGCAGATTTTCTCCAAGTTCGGCACAGTCATGAAGATAATCACATTCACCAAGAACAATCAGTTCCAGGCCCTGCTGCAGTTCAGTGACCCCGTCAATGCACAGCAGGCTAAACTGGTAAGAGTTTCCGCTGTTAACTCCTCACTGTCTAGTTAAGTGTCTGTCAGTACTTTGCAATACTAAATGTAATAGCTGAACACAGAGTGGTGATTTTTCTTCCCCCTCCCAGGCGCTGGACGGCCAGAACATCTACAATTCATGTTGCACACTGCGTATCGACTTCTCCAAGCTGGTCAACCTAAATGTCAAGTACAACAACGATAAGAGTCGTGACTACACGCGACCCGAGCTGCCTGCTGGGGACGGCCAGCCCAGCATTGACCCCTCGGTGGCAGCCGCCTTCAGCAAAGACTCCAACTCCCTCCTCGGTAAGATCCCAGGTAGATCACGCTTTTATTTCTCTTCCTTTTTACACTTTTGTTGTTGTTTGTTATAACTTTAAATTATAAGATGCATCTTTGCTCAGTGTTGTAATGCCGCGGTGTAGTGGAAGTGCTGCTCTCCATTCCATGATTGTCTCGTCTGCTTCCCGTCAGGAGCCCTGAACCCTCTGAGCGCGGCAGCGGCGGCTGCTGCTGCTGCAGGGAGGGTGGCTCTGGCTGGACAGGCAGGGTCCAGCGGGGTCCTGCTGGTCAGCAACCTCAACGAGGAGGTTAGTAACGCATCTACACACACACGCACAGACACACACACATAAGTCAGATGGACCGTCTTAAAGCCTCAACTCCTACCCACCACCTTCATCCCTCTGTTCTCTTTTAATTTGCTGGTTGTTGCCAGTTGTCTTCCTTGTGCTGCCATTTCCATTTTCGTTGTCTTGTGTCTGTCAGAGAGGATACATTCAGACTGTCCATGGTGAGATTGTTTGTACATATTTGACCTAGGACCTCAACTTGAATGACTTGAATGTCAGCAGGGTCTTATAAATCCAACAATCGGTATCTCAGGACTTAAAATGTCTTAAATATGATTTTGACAGGCATTAAAAATGGATCACATTGATAAAGTTAAGCTTACTTAAAGTTTTTCATACTTGCGTAAATATGTTTTTGCGAAGAAATTTGTATTATCAGGCTGAAACTTGAAGACAAAACAGATTTTCCTTAATATGCTTTGTAGCTTTTTTTTTTTTTTTTTTTTTTTTTTTTTACGCAGTTTGGGCCTTAAATAAGGTCCTTCAATTGCCATTCATATCTGAGTCCTGGAAAAGGTATTTGAAAAATTTTCACCTGTTGAAACCTGCAGAAACCCTGTAAACTAAACCACTTAATTTGGCGTATTTACCTGCAACACTTCTGTGATCTTGGACAGTTTATTTTTTATATATGCTATGTATTAAAAACTATTTTTAAAATATAGAAAGCAGAGAGCAGCTATTCTGTAAGAATGAGAAGGTGGCTTTGTCTTTTTATTTTCTGTTTGTAGTCAGGGAGATAATATCTGAGCCAAAAAACTATTCTGTATCCCTAGAAAATGCTTCCGTCATTTCCGTGGCATTTACAGAACATTTTGAACCTCAGAGGAGCTGTCCGGCTGCTCTGATAGTCACTCATCAGCTGTCCCAGGAAACGACTGAATATTTTTTTAAAAGATGGACTCATTCCGTCTAGTTTGGATATGAAGCAAAAAAAAAAATGTCTAACCTTTTCCTTTGCTGTATTTTCTAGTGGGCCTTGCTGTTTTATTTTTCCCCTTTTGGTCAAGACTCATTATGTCCCCTGTAAGAGTGAGGGGATTTGCTGTTTTCTGTCACCGCTCCCCTCTTTCCGTCTCCAATGTTCTGCCCTCCCCTCCTCTTGTCAAACTGTATCTAACTCGGCTAACTGTCTCTCTTCTGTTTTTCTCTCTAAGCTCTCCTCACCTTCCTCAGCTCATATGAAAGCTCATATGAAATCATTCTGTGGTCCTCTAACCCCGTGTCTCAGTTCTGGGAACACCTGCCTCTGAAAAACGCTTGCTCGCTGTCTTTTCTCCCTCTTCCTCTTCTGTGTGATTTTTTTCCTTAAATAGCATCTAATTTGTCTCACCTTAATGTCTCTTGGCTCATCAGTCTGTTCTCTCTGGCTGTGAATGAATGTGTCATCCCAGAGCCTCTGACAGTATCTCAACTATTCAAACTGAACCCCTGATGTTAAGATACTGTGCTTAAGCCTTCTTTTAGCCTCTTGGACTTGTGTGAACACCACGTTGTTGTTGTTTTTTTTACTCCAGTGGTCTTCACATCAACTCTTGCATGCCAAACTGTACTGCTAAACGAAAAATCTTCAACTGCATGGTCTCTTAACTAATCTTTCCCCCCTCAGCTCTCGCTCTCACGCTCTCGTAGCACCATTGTCCTCACTGAAAGATTGTAGATCTTCAGATTTCCAACCTGCTGCATGTTGTTTTTTATCCCATGGTTATGACTTTATATTGCTGATTTTATTATGATTTTGACATGAATGTACCTTTACCCCATGCTTGTCCAGGGTGAAAGACATTTGGCGCAAGTTATTTGCTGTATTTTGACTAAAGAAAACATTGATCCAAGCCATTATCTCTGACCAAACTACCTGCATTATTCCAGTGTACTGACCTATATTTTATTTTTTGTCCCTCCCCCTCCTCACTTTATTTTTTTTTATTTTCCCCCCAATTTGCATTCGCCTCCCTGTTCATCCCCCCTGCCCCCCTCCTCATCTCTCCCTCTCTACTCCCATCTCCTCTTCTCCCCTCCATTCATCCTGCCTCCCCCTCTCCTCATGTCCTGCTGGGGGACTTTTAAACTCTTCAAACAACCTCTTCTTCCTCCACCTCCTGCTCTCACATTAACCGACCAACCCCCCTCCCTCCCTCCCTCCCT
>NW_023339650.1:1077760-1086438 GCF_004916995.1 Morone saxatilis
CTGCAGTTGGATGATATTGGAATTGACTACAGTTTTGCTCTAATTCCTCTAGTTCAAATCAAGTAGAATTGACATTATATTACAGAAAATGTATCTACCAGAAAAAGTAAAGTGTTTGTTGCAATTACAATTATCATGGCTGTGCATGTATTTATCAAACACAACAACAAATTGGATCATTAACATGCATGCATGTAGATACAGCCTACACAATTTCCACTGAGCTTCCCTGAGCATTCTGTTCCATTTTAGAAATTCACTCAGGTTATTTTGTCATTTGCAGGTGCTTTCCATGACAGGAAAACAAGTCTCTAAATTTCCAAGTGTTTTGCAGGATGCGTAGGAGCATCAAGGATGCGTGGGAACCCTGTAGGACAGCTTACACAAACTAATGCCAGTTACGTTTACATACTAGCTCAATGACAACAATATTAGTCCAACTGATTACCAAAACTGTTCTGTATACATTGAATACCTACTAATATATATATATATATATATTTATTTATTTTCTAGTAGGGCTGCACAATTAATCTAAATATTATCGAAAACGCAAGTGCAATATCCAAATCAAAAGGTAAACTGTGAGACAAACAGCCAGCCTTATAATGTAGTACTGTAGTGCTAAAGAGATTCCCTGGCCTTCAAATCTTTCTTCTCCAGATGTAAGAAAACCTGTTTGGTATAGAACCCAACAAATGTCACACCATCACAATTTAGTTTTGTTCAGTGAAAATTAAAATCGTGATTGCAAAATTCCACTAATCATGAATCATATCACAATCGCATTATCTGTAAAACATAATTTATTAATTCATTATAATGAAGTACTGTAGTGCTGTAGAGATTCCCTGACCTACAAATTGTGTTCTTCAGACTTAAAAAAAACATGTCTGTGATGCAGAAATGATCATTCCCACACTAAGGGTGGATCATATCCCAATATCTGCCAGAACAATCACAATATGATGCTTCTACCGTATCACACAGCCCTAATCTCCAAACTTCCAATGCTTTGTGATTAGTATTAATTCACACTCCCTCTTATAAATGCTTAAGTGTACAGCTGTGTTATGCATGTATATAACTTTAGCTATGCCTGTATAACCTCTAACTGCATGCTCTTCCAGCTACCCATTTCCCAGGGGGCTCATTTATGATTCATTGCATTTACAAGCAACGCTGAGGTCATGTTTCATTCAATGCATGCAAACCCTTGTACACTTAATGTTCTACGCTTTACAGCCAACTCGCTGTAACACTATTAGAATAATATCAACGGCAGTTGCCATTTAACGCCGTACAACTTTGCTGGAGGAGCGCTTGTTGAAGTGGTGCTGGCACAGACTGATTTAAAAGCAGGACACATCTCATGCTTATCAGAACACCCAGTCGATTTACTAAACAACCTAGCTAGTTAGCTACAACACAAAGGGTGAACGTTACTGCAACGTTACATTAGTTATCTGTTAGCACAACGGTTTGCTAAACTTCACTAGCCGCTTCGTTAGGACGCTTTTGGAAAATACTGTAACAGAGGAAAATGGAGCAAGGAACACTATTAACACGTCTCTAGGGCGCAAAGCATGTTTATCAAGGCGAGCAACAATGCAGCTAATGGAATAAACAGCGGGCGTTAGCTAAGTTGTGCTAGCATGCTAACATCAGGCACTTCCTTAATGGAAGAGGAGCGCGTGGCTATGGAAACCCGTTAACACAAGCGTGCGACTCCTCCTCAGCTCCTCCAGAAAATGACGCATTCACACGCTTAGCGCCCTGTAGTAGCTCGATATAAGTCTCATTAGAGGCGGTTAGCATCGCTGATAAAAGATTACCCGTCCATTTCTGTAGAAATTTCTCAGTGCCTCCGCTTTCGGTCCTGTTGTCTCTCCAGTTTACACCGACACTGCGCACGCACACGTACACACGAGAGCAAAATGGAGGCAATAAATGGGAAGTTCCGAGACGATGCAATGGCGGAAATGGGCGGAAAGTACCGAAGCTACTGAGCGCGCTGCCTAGCTACAGTGACCACAAACACACATCTGTTGTAGTGTTTTTTTGAGGGCATAGTAAGTGAATGTGTGTTATGTTGGTTAGTGAGCAAGATGTTGTAAAACCTCTTTGGGGCTGCTCTCCTTTTATTTAGACAGTCAGGGGCCGAAGATATGGCAGAACCAGTGTCAATGGGCAGAACATCAATAAATTGTTCCCCTCAGGCTCCCATAGAAATTAAATAAATTAAAACTTAATTAAATTATTTTTTAAGGTTAGATTTTTATTTAATATGAAGACCTGAACACAAGCTATATTCACAGAGTCTTCACCTTCTGATAAACAGCCTCATCCTGCATTAAAAAACTTAAAACAACCAAAGAGCTAGTAGAACAATGAAAAGAAACCACTGAATCTGTAAAAAAAAAAAAAGCCTTGTAAGTATGCATGATTGTTGTAAAATCCATTCTCAGTGGATGTGCACTGGTAGCTTTGAGTTTCTACATCACACTGTAGGAGTTGCACACTCTCTCTAACCTCTCTTTTTTGGTCTTTTACTGCCTTTAATCGATAGTGACAGCTGAAGAATGACAGGAAAGGTGGAGGAGAGAGGGGACGACACGCAGCAAAGGGCCGCATGTCAGACTCGCTGCAGGAGGGACTCAGCCTTGGTACATGGGGCACCAGCTCTACCAGGTGAGCTATAGGGCACCCCCAGTATATTTATTTTTAATTTCCTAATAACATTGTGGTTTAATAATGTACCCTCTTTGAAATCTATTTTTCACACCATCACCCAATATCTTTGGTAAAAGCCTACATATGGCACCATCAGAGTCTGATTTATTAAACAATAACCTTGTAAAAGTAAAACACAAGGCTTCATTCCAAATGTTTAGAATCCATCACTAAATTCATGGCAAACCAATTTTTGATGCAATAACACTAAGCTTGCATTGCAGTTGCAATTATATTGAGAAACATGGCCTTGTACTTGAAGTGGCAGGGAGGCAACTGCAGTGATCAAATTTCAGGCACAGTCTGTTTCTTGATTGCATTTGTTGTTTTCTTCTGCTTCTTCTTCTGTGAGGTTTTAAGCAAGTTAATGGTTGCATTGAAAATAGGAATGCTGAATATAAAATGTGCTTTATTATACTTAAATTTACAGTTTTAGTGAACTCATTATGGTATAATTAATTATGGAATTATACCTGCTGGGTATATTTTTTGAATTAACATAAATAGATCAAATAAAACTCATGTACCCTCTGTAGTACTCCAAATTACACCTAGGGGCACTCAAGTGCCAGTATCTTAATTTCTATCTATCTATCTATCTATCTATCTATCTATCTATCTAACTCTACCCCAAATTAGTTTAGGATTTTCTATCCATTTGAACAAGGACATTCAGTGCTGTTTACCAGGCCTTAAGCTAGCTGTGTTAGCAGTTAGTGGGTAATATTTTTTTCCCACTCAGATTGGCTCTGACCCTGACAAATCTAACCAACCAAACCAACACACACTAGCCAATTAGTGGCAGAGTAGGATGGGTGTATGAGGAATACCAGTGGGAGAACAAAAATATCACAGGTGGCAGTACGCAATAAGAGGTAAGGGTACTCATGTGGACAAATATCAGAAGAGCTGGTACTCAGTACTGGTACCGGTATTTCAGGCATCACTAGTACCCCCATTGGAGAAACAGGCATTTAGAACTTCCTGGAAATGTCTGATTGACATTATGAAAAAAATTTCCAGGAAGTCAAGGGAACCATACACAATAACACTTAGGGACTGTTAATTTGCTCCATTCATACAACACTGTTTTGTTGGCTGGGCAGTTAGGGACTCCTTCTGAATGGGGGAAAGGAGAGGAGAGAAAAAAAAACAGGGCAGTTTTTGCATAATGATTAATCTTGACAGACATACGTCATGCTCCTGGGCTCCTGACAACGTCACGCCCTAGGTGAAATTAACGCCTAACTGCTTATCTTAAAGGACCTGGGATTTAATTAAAAATGACATTTCCCCAAAGACTTGTGCTTCTGAGGCTGCCATGTTGAAATTAGCTGATGAGGGGCCCTCTGAGCAAAAGGGAAATAAGCAAACTGTCAAACGCTCAGCAAACCACTGCCGTTTATCAGTCCTGCTTGCTGCTCAGGAAATAACAGTGGACTGACATCCTGCATGGCGCCCGCTGCACCGCATATACAAGTCATATTGTTATTAACAAGAAGGGGTCGGGGGGTGTGGGGGGAGTGGGGGGGCGAGGCAAAAAACCAAGCGAGCCTGTCAAATTTGTGAAATTACTGGATAATGGAAAACCATAATATCAATGTGGTTGGCTGAGTAGGTTGGAATGTGAGGTTATGCCGGTAACGAAAGAGAAATCACCAACCATCGGCATTGGTTATTGCCACCTGATCTGTGACAAAGGCAAAGGGCACTTTGTTGACTTTGAAAATTGTGCTACTCTAATACCCGAGTCCTCAACAGATATTTAACAGCAGATACAATTATTGAGAAGAGTGAAACCATTTTACTTGGAATTGCCTTAATATATATGTTACACCAATGGGTAATTGAAGCTCTCAGAGGCTATTCGCAAAGAACGCGTCTAGTTATTTGTATGTCATTTTTTATATGTCAGTTTCTCCAGAGTACTTATAGTAGATGGAGATGTATGCGAGAATGTCAGCTGCTCCGAACATTCTACTTGCGTACATGGCCACGAGTAGTTGACGAGAATGGTACCGACGGCATTGTTCATACAAGCGTAGGTGCTGATAACAATATTAGCTTTATAACATTCTTACAACCTAGCAATACATATGTACTTCCTTCTACAACTATAAGATAGAATGAAGGCTATTGGTTTGGTGGCGCAAGGCTTGTAAATGCCATGTATAATACGCTCATTGAGGGTTTAACAACTGGAGACTCCTATAGTAACCCCGGACAACACCCACTTCTATTACTCGGCCTTCATCCATCTTATCTGGATTTTTGTGTTGCCTATGTTTGACATTGTTATATGTACAGGAGTAACTCGTACTTTACAGCACTTTTATACAACCTATGTTTGTAACTGGATACTACTATACGAATTGAATTGCCGGTTTAGTTGTAGGAATTATTGTTGTCAAGAGTGAGGTTGAGTGTGTTGAGGTATGTTTGGTAATTTATTGTTTTGTAATATACATGACAGATGTTTAATATGATATAAAATAATTAGCATGGTCAATGTTTGATGCATCTATATATTGACACGCATCTAAGCTAAGACTACTTTTCTTTTTAAGATAAGCTGTTGCACAGATACGTTCTTTTTTATATGTGTTACCTTTTATCCAATTTTGTTGTCTACGAGTCATTTGTTAGTTCTCTCTTGGTATCAACACCATTAAGGAACATCACTGATTATTGCAGTTGTGTAGTTTCTCATATAAATTGATCGTAGCTACCTTGGTGGAGCTGGAAGAAAACAGATATCTATGACTAGTCTCCTTTTGTCTAGACTATTCCATCTTCAGGCTATCGTCCTACTTATTTGGGATGAATTATGATTTATGTCATTAAAGCATGCATGTTACACAGTCGTTTACTCTTCCTATTTTTACTCTCGTCATCACTCTAAATTTGTATATGTCATAACGAGTGGGAGGGTCGGCTCAGGAATATTATAATATTCATGTAACTACCTATACATAAACGAGAGCCAACCCTATTCATTAGAAAGGCTAGCAGGAGTATGTGCACAACTGCTATTAAGAGTTACAAATAATCCAGCATGCGATGTAGCCCAACATCGGGACATATCGAAGAGGTCAGCTTTATTTTGATATTTGAATTGTTAATTGTTTTGTGTTATTGTCTTTTTTTCTTTAATGTAAATGCTTTTTTGTTAAGAAAAGTTTTTGTTTATGATACGTGTAATCATAAAGTCTACCAAATCTGGCTCCGTTTACTAATGTAAGCGAGTGTCAATGAGCGAGGCTATTTTAGTGCGACATCACGCGGTTTTGGTACCAGTCACTACTCATCTACGCCCTGCCTTGACACTAGTATGATGAATACATTTATATGGTTATTCAACATTTTTTGTGCATATGATAACATTATGAGGACATTATTGAATGTAGTTGCCGATGATCATTTGATCGAATAGACACAAACAAAGTCCACAATATCATCAATGAGACCACATTGTCAAACTTTCAAAACAGCCGTACATACTTTTTTTCTAGATTCTGAAAAAAATAAAATGGAAAAAACTCCTGGAAACTTTGTATTTTTTTTGTTTACAATTGATGTGCTTAAGGTCGTGCCAAAAAAATGTTGGTCATGTTTCTACATTTCAGTCTCTGAGTCAAATCGAATTCAAGCGATCGTTTTTTTCGGGGCGATGGGTGTTAGAGGTTTGAATAGAGAACTTGTTTAAAAAGGCGATAAGCGAGAAAGAAAAATAAGAACGTCACAGTTTAGCAGACCCAATTCGGAGACTTACATAGCTATGTGGGCCAATTATAAGCGACACATAAGTCTTTTCCATACTGATTATATTGCTTCGATAAAATACCCACGCAGCAAGACTGAAGACACGAAAGGGCCATATATTTGGCCTAATGAATAATGTTTTTACTTCAGAATCAGCACGATGACCTACAAATGGATCCACTAGCTGGCTCCAAACGTCACACGAGACTAAAATTTACTTGGGGTACTACTCCTCTTATCAGGGAGACACGGACCTCTTGGAGCGTTTCCTCCTTGGATATGTTCCGACTTCACAAAGTACGGCTGTGTATATCCGAAATCCACTGTATTAAATCATGCAGCTTGCATCTCAGACGGCCTCAAGGGTCAAGATAAGCGTGATTGTCATTCCCTCTTTGCGACCGTCTAACGAGGCCGAGGGCACTCCCAATTCTGGCCCGCGCTGCGGCGCGGATGGTAGCGGGGAGCGACCTTACGGATGTGTTGCCTGGAAGTGTGAGTGCATGTCATCGGGTGCGCACCAATATCTCTCCCTCTTCACCTCTTTCACTTAGTTGTAAGCTTGAGTTGATATGCACCGCTGGAAGATAAAAAAACACGCCGTCCGCCAGGAACAAACCACAGAAAATCATAAGGCTACAAGTTCGACTTCCATCGACGTTAGTGTTAGCCTATCCATCATGATTATGGCCCCTGATCCGCAGCAAGCCGTACAGATTATGCAAATTTAGAGCCCCGCAATGTTTCCGACAATTGAAAACATTTAATCAGCAGTAAAAGTAATTCATCCAAAAATGAATCCCAAATTAATTTACGTCATAAAGGGAACCCGCGCAGGGAGATAAAAAATGTCATCAATTGTTCTGAGAATGCAATATTTCTGCACAGGGTCGAAAACCCATTTTACCTTAAACATCATACGGTGCCGCTTGCCCCTCAAGTGCTAATAGAGCCTGAGCTATCCCAACTGCTGCGTCCACTGCCTATCCAAATTTTACCACAAGCGAATACCCTGCCCAGCTGACCAATCTTGATTCCCTCACTATGTCCCATCATGCGCTCACACATCTCTTATATGAGTTTAAGCGCCTAAAATCGACCGTGATTCTCAATTATGAGCGTATGATTTGATTGCTTAAGTGTGCTGCCGGTATAAAATACTCAACAAGAGCCCAAACAGTGAATGTCAGGAACGCCGTAGCACGGGCCAGCGAGTGAGCATCGGGAAATGCAGATTAACGCCAGCACCCCCACTATTACTTCTCTTCATGATCTTGTTTTCGTTCCGCTAAGATTTCGGATTGGGGCGGAAAATATTAGACTGCTAAAATGCTGTTTTCAAAGCATAGTTTCTCCCATGTCAACAGCCATTTGATCGATCCAAAGTCCATTTCTGAACAAACCAGCTGTTAGGCAAGAATGCCTGTTGTCGCATATTTAGTTGTCAAATTCTTTACAGCAGTACGAAATGATCGCACAAAGTCACGCATCATATTGAATGTGGTGTCGTTTGCAGTATATTTCTTGCTTTTTAAATTATATAATGTGCTGTGACACTGTGACTCAATAACGATAAATAACCGGCGTACTGACCCCGTTTGCTTGAAGCGCTGCCACAGAAAAACCTGCACTCCTAGCTGCAGAATGAAGTAGTGACGGCGGCAGACTTCCACCCGACTTATTTATTTGATCAAATCCGTAAGTATCTCGTCAACAAGCAAACTCATTCAATCTATATGTAAGGAGGACGATGAGGCCTTCAGACCAGGTCTTGACCGAATGGACGCTCTTTGTGTAGGCTGACACAGAACACCATATTTTTCACTAAGACTGAGTAATTCATTTGCTGACACCCAACTGTCTTAAAATGTAGATTATTACATTAGATGTCTTTTAGATGAGAAAATAGTTAAAGAAACACAACTATGATAAGAGCGCAACTACAACCTTCTTCTTATCGATAGAAACAGTTTAATTATATGAGCCGAAGTAAAAAGCACCTATATACTAGACACTCAGCGGGTTTTCTTGCTGCTATGGCTCATGTCCCTTTGAAATTCTGTATCAGACCACTCACCAGGGGTTCAAGACTTTTTCTCTATGTCCAAGGACCCCCCACCGGGAACCTCCCAATTTGACTACCTTTGAGGCCCTTTCAAGCCCAATCCTCCTTCTCATTCCAG
>NW_023339650.1:1086538-1091257 GCF_004916995.1 Morone saxatilis
AACCTTCAGTAACCCCTCTCGCGCTCAACTGCCTAACAATAACTAACCGCTCTCACCACTATTTCCCACCTTAAAATGAGTCCAACCCAAACCATCACAACAAAACCACTCAACCATTCATTCATATACCGGCAACCCCCAACATTACCCAGCATCTCGACATCATAATATCAACATAAGGACAAAAACACACCTCCACTCAACCCAGCCTTGATTAGATGCGACATATACGCTCCTATCCGTTACCCCTTCCTTAGTTTTATACTACAATAACACACGCCGCCCCAGATATTGCAGGCACTATCTCAAACACAACACCACAATTGCATGCTATCGAAAAACTGTGACTCGACATATACGTGTACGTTCGCAATACCTTGATGCTTAAAATGGCGTTTCGTCTGAATATTGCAGATTTTCACCCATTAATTGATAAATAATCAAAGTGAAGCAATTACGTCACACACCAGATCAGATTTCTTAAAACCACAAAACCACCACCAACTTACACGAACAACCTGAATAATTTTAAGTAGGAACAAAGATTCATCAGTAAATTGGACTATATTTGAGACCCAGCTATATAAATATTTTCCATTCCTTTTTTGAAAACCCATGTTCGCATAACCATTTGGGCTCAAACTTGCTCTCATTAATTTCCAAGAACCATTCCACCCTTCAGAAAAAAAAAAACACATATCAGATGAGTATTTCAGGATAAAAATTGACAGATCACACAGAAGCAAAGGACTCAGACCAAACACAAAAACCACCGCAAACCACCAGAATCATTCTGATCATCCACTAACCCAATACAAAAAACACAAACTCTGCCGGAAAAAACACCCCCCAAACCTCCATCCCGATGGAGCACGAAACTCAGTGAACCCTCACCTCGAGGAGGATACCCTGAGCGCAGCCCACTCTTCCAGCCACCATCTCACACACACGAGACCACAAACAGCCCAGACCCTGATCCTATTCATTACTCAAACGCGCCAACTCACTGTGTGTCTCTGTACAGCCCATGCCTTGACCATCTCACTTCAAAATCAGCCCTACTACCTACACTCAACTGCTCATACATTATCAACCATAGACTGACAGTGCACCACCTGCATCCACAGACTCGACCCCGAACGAGAAACCCAACCACACAGCACCCCCCAACACAACCACACACTACAAACCCACAAACCAAAAACAACACCACAAAACGTCATCAACTTACTGTTCTTCGGTTCTTCGCACATCCTCATACCAGTCTTATTTATTAATTGAATCCTAGTTATTATAAAACGAAGAAAACGCAGATAATTCAATAAGACCGTCCAAGCAAGAAAAACAGGACTTGTGAAATTGGAAAATACACCACACACCACACACAACACACACACACAACACTCAACACATCACATCACATCATCAAATCAAAATAGCAAAAAACAACTTATTTCAAATAGCAAGGCACCCCTTGCAAAAACAGTAAAAAAAAAGTTGATGAAATTTTGACTACGGCCATGCCTTAAAAATAGAACTGGGCACAACACAAAAACAACGTAATACCCAATAAGTGGTGAACTAATACACTATGAAAACATTAATAGAACTTAACAAATAAACAATACCTTAACATAAAACCAAAAAAATCAAGCCACATCAAATCCCACGTAAAATATCTAAGATACTTTAAGATAAACACACAAAAACCACCATGAACCTACGGAGAACTCAAAAACATGCGCGTCTTTGAAATGAGTTATATCAATCGCGGACAGTATACATTACTAATGCCGGTAAGGAACTTGCAGTAGGTATATGTGCGTAGACTAGCCATTTTAGGCTACATTAAGGAAACAAAATGCAAAACAGAATAACCTTTGGCAAGTTGAGCTTCAAGTCATTGAAGGCACAGGCCAAAAAAATAGGCAATGAAAAAAATTTTAAAAATGGAATGGTAGAAAAATGTGCCCAGGAACCCCTAAGGGTTAAGTTAGCTAATGTTAGCTAAACTAGCTAGATAATTTCAGTAGTAAAAAACAAAAACAAAAACAAAAACTTAGTTGTTGGCTAGGTAGTTACATCTGAAAGATAATGTTACATCAAAAGTTAGTTGGCAAATGTTTTGCTGACATAAGCTAACTTAAGATGTGACTATCGTTTAACCATCTTCAAAATGTGGTTGTCATTTCAAAATAGATTAGGCTAGCACATAGCATATGTAAGTACAGGAAAGTAGGTTGACCAAGTCTTAATTCATCATTATATCCCCCAACCCTAAACCAGGTATATTACTGGCACAGCTGTGGAAATTAGAGGGCCGGTTCATCCAAATTTCAAGACTCATTTTCACACTTCTGTTTTCATTGAAAAATGACACAAATTAAACTGCAACATTTCTTATCAGAAACATTGGCTAATCCACAGAACTCACTGTAAAAACTGTAGACTGAGTCCTGACTGTAATCTGTGACCTTTTATTTTCACAGGCAAGATGTGACCGAGGATGACCTACGGCTGCTCTTCTCCAACGCTGGAGGCACTGTGAAAGCATTCAAGTTCTTCCAGTACGTAGACCTATCCCACGGTAAAATCAGTGTCATAAACTTGCTGGAGGTGGCCTGATAAGAGTTCCATCTTGGAACACTTGGTGCCTCTTGCTGTAGTTCAGCATTCTGTTTGTGTTGTACCCCAGCAGAGATCATTCCCTGCGCCGCTCACTGCTGTGTGATGTTTTCCAGGGATCGTAAAATGGCTCTGATCCAGATGTCAACAGTGGAGGAGGCCATCCAGGCCTTGATTGACCTCCACAACTACAACATGGGAGGCAACCAGCACTTGAGAGTCTCCTTCTCCAAGTCCACCATCTAAACTACTGACAGTGCCACGGTCTACTGTCAGAAACCTTTCGAGACTGTGTCTGGACACTGGGGAGCAGGGGGGACCACATTGATTGAATCAGTTCTGTTGTTCGGGTTTTGTTGATCCTGTCATTCCTTGAGAGAGACTGAAACCTTTGACTTGCATCCTTTTTTAAAGAGAACAATTGAGTATGTTGCAGATACTGGATCCTCCCAGCTATTCTTACCTGTACCTCTGTATTTTCTATGTCAAACAAAACATTGACATGAACGATTGTCCCCCTGTATGATAACTTGATGTAGATCAGTGTTTAATTCTTGATTTAGTTGAAAAGATACAGTAATTATGTGCCTTACTTGACAATATCAACTGTTTCTACAGCTGGACATGTTCATTAATTACCCTCGTATGCTTTTGAGGCACATGGATATTTTTGGAGGTCGGTGAGAGTCATTATTACAGTTTTTGAAGTCAACCAAGCGTAGCTTTTTTTGTTGTGTTTTAAGAGTTTTAGATTCATGACACTTTTCCTTTTGAGTTCAGGAGAGGATATTCTTGAGGCAACATGTAAGTTTCTACAGCAGCCTGCGACAGGCAGTTTAACTTGAATTCCATTATTCCACAAGTTACGTTTCAGTGCTAGGTTGTTCTGCCCCAGCTTGATTTCACACACCGTCACATATCCCAATGTGGCTCGTGGCTTAAGTATTTCTTTATCTGTGTTTTTTGAAGCCTTTCTCCCCCCCACCCCCCATAGCAGTGAGGTGTAATTGTCAGTGACAATGTTTGTTTTTTTTTCTAAGCATGTATAGCTGTGATAGGACGTCACATCAGAAAGTGTTGCATGCTGTGGAAGCAGTTTGAAGATTGAGTCCACTGTGATTTTATTTTCATGTGACAGTTTACTCGAGAGGGCTACTCAGTTGGACCAAAGTTTCTGTGCCTTTAGTGTTCCTTTAATTAATTTTAACAAGAAAAAAACAAGCATTTGAAAATACTGAAATGACACATTTCAGGGAAGAATGCACAGAATTTTAAGTGTCAAGTTTATTCCCATTTCTTATATACCCGACCTCTTGACCCCGAGGTGCTCAGAAATAATAGTTCTGTATATTTTTTTCTTCCAAGTCCAATTTTATACAGCTCAAAATGTAAGGATTTGGTATAGGTCTGAAGAGGCACAATTAAAGGCTGAATTATTTTCTAACAAAAGGGAGGTGTGACTTGGTTTCCTGCTTTTTTTTTTTTTAGTTTTCCCTCATGGTCTCTCTCGTGTATTCTGCATTACTTCTGTAGCATGCCTAATAAAACTGTTCTGTAGCTCTGCGTTCACCTCCTCCTGTCTCTCTTCTTTCTCTGTTCTGTCTGCTCCCGCTCACTTCTGAAACCATCTTCAGTCCCAGGGTGGGAAGGAAGCCAAAATTCATTTTGGAGCCACTTGAAAACAAGCTCCAGATTGAGCTCTCTGATGGTACTAATTCACAAGACAAGAAGTACATTTTGTTGATGCGTTTCCCACCCTGCCAACTGACACAATCTATTCCTTTGATGTCTTGCTCTCCTCTTCTCTGGTAGTTGCCTATTTTCTAATCAGTCTCTGAGGGCCTCTGCACTCCTAACAATCTATCTGATCTATCTACTTGCACTCACACCTTTTTATCAATTACATAAATGGTCTTAGTTGTCGTTCTTCCGAGCGCTATGTGTTTTCCTGCCAGCTTTGGAGCGTCTTTGAGTAAAACTGCTACGTACGCAAGCATGATCATTAGGACCCACTAGGGCTGGGCGATATGGCTTAAAAATAAAATCTCAGATTTTTTCACACCAAACCCAATTTACGATTTTAATAGATTTTTT
>NW_023339650.1:1091357-1105816 GCF_004916995.1 Morone saxatilis
TAAAGTAATTTCCTTAAACAGCTGGACACTAGTTTTTATCTAACATTACTCAAAGGAGGAAATAGCACGTTTG
This sequence comes from Morone saxatilis, assembly GCF_004916995.1. Lineage (NCBI taxonomy): Eukaryota > Metazoa > Chordata > Actinopteri > Moronidae > Morone > Morone saxatilis. Next base: position 1,091,431 of record NW_023339650.1, read on the forward strand.
TTGGGGACTATTTTCAGAAGTGGATTAATCCACATTTGGTGCTCTAGTGAGTGCAGCAGGATGTTGTATGGGGAATTAAGTTAAAACAGTGTGGCTCACTGATGTGTTTTTCATCGTTTTTGGACAACAATGGAGCTAATGGCACTGAGGAAGGGCATGTAACAGGCTTTGGTAATTAAGACCTGAGCAGTGAAATGTAAGGAGTTACGATTCTCCCAAATGGATCACGTTTTTGGCAGCTGCAACATGCCTGAAAACTCATGAAACTCGCAATGGTACAAGAAATGTACAAATTCTCTGGGTGCCGAGACACATACGGACACAGGGCAGCTGTGGCTCAGAGGCAGAGCGCGTCAACCCCCAATCCGAAGGTTGTTGGTTCGATCCCCGGCTTCTCCTGCCACTCGTCGAAGTATCCTTGAGTAAGATACTGAACCCCAAATTGCACAGCATTGGTCTGTGAATGTGTATGTATGAGTTAGTTTCTAGTTTCTGTCCATCGCTGTGTGGCACGTAGTGTAAAAGTGCTTTGAGTGGTCGCAAGACTAGAAAGGCGCTATACCAGTACAGGTCCATTTACCATTTACATACGACCAACGTGGCAAGTAAGCACGTGTATCATGACCAGACAAGCAAAAAACCTCTTGGACCCATACCCAAAACCCAAAAGGAAGTTGGCCATTTTGAATTTAGTGGTAATTTTCCAAGTTGTGATTTTTATATTTCCTAGGGAATTGATTAGATCGACTTCAGAATTGGTAAGAACGGTCCAAAGAAGTTCATGATGAAAAGTTATCATAATCTTTTCATCAAAGGGCGTGTCCGTGGCCTGGCTTCGAAAATCTGTATTTTGTCACGGAACAGGACGTTGGTGTAACTTCAGTGTACATTATCCAATCTGCACCAAACTTCAAATGTTGATAAGAGTCCCGCCCTGAACACATCTACATGCAAAAATTGCACAAAAAAAAACCCTATTGAAAACTGGAAATTAGCCTTATATGGCAATTATCGTGATTTCCAACGCTGCAGTGTGACGTGTCCGCAGCACACCCCGATGTGGGTGGACTAAATCGAGCTTTTCAAGGGTTTGTATGGAAATAAGCCTGTGGTAATGCAAATACTGTTTTGGGTTAATACCCTCTACAGTAATCTCCATTAATCTATTAACCCCCGGGGCCATTCCTGGCCCTCCCTCCCCTTCTCTCCGGCCTGCGTGAATGTTATTTTTTTATTGTTTTTTCTAGTGGTTTTATATAAATGTAAACTACTCATTCTTATACAATTAAAATAAAAACACAATTGAAGGGTGCAGCTGTCCCAGGCCCACACTTCCCTAGGGGCCCCAATCTGCTTGACTGAACATGCATTTTTATTGCATTTTTCATATATAATTAGAACCAAAACAGCTCAGACATAAGTAAAATGTGTTTGTAAGAAAAATGTATACAAGTAAGATTAATGGGCATTGATTCTATCCCCAAATTCCAAGAAATATGTAAGTATATAGCAAACAAAGTTACAGGAAGATTTATTCTGCAATAAAAAATCAAATGAATAATAAATTCCAGAGACAGGGAAACCTTTGCACTAAGGAAGATGACAATATGTTCTAAGTAAGGGTCCCAAACTTTATAGTAACTTTATAAAAGCGTCCACCGCGGAGTGGAGCACATGAGATGAATTCATTGGGTCCATTATAAGACTGTGCCATGGCTTTTTTGTTGGAGTAACATCCTTAATCCAAGAGCAAAATGTTCTTCCTGGCGACAAAAGTCAGTAGATGGAATAACCTCTTATGTTTGATATTTTTAATACGAATATCTGGCAGACCAAGAAGGAGGCATGTAGGGTCTAACTCTGTTGGAACACCAAAAATAACAATAATAGAGTTCTTCCAAAATACCAGAAGGATATCTTTGTACATGTGACCAGAAACAGTGAATATAAATACCAATGTCAGAGTTACATTTACAGCAGAGCAGTGATTTATGTGTGATATAGAATTCTAAATTGAGTAGATTTGGTTCGACTACAGATGGATAATTGCATAGCCTGGAGGCAAACTTCCTGCCAGTCTAGGTCAATGGTTCCCAACCTGGGGGTCGCCAAAGCTTCAGGAAAGAGGTTGGGGACCACTGGTCTAGGTCATTGATACAGATGCCCAGATCTCTGTCCCAGGCTTCCTTAGTGGCTTGGGAGGTTAGACATAAGTTGGAATTTAGGGCCCATGTGTGAACATACATTTTTATTGTTCGGCGGAATATTTTGAATAAAGTTTGTTTGTGTGTCTTGTGGCAAACAATACAAGTCAGACTCCTGTGTCTGCTGCAGCAGAGAGGAGCCCTGACCGCTGCCAGGGGGTTCTCTACAGCAGCCAGCACCAGCTGCAATGTGGCCTGTTTGTACTGTCGCTGATTCCACCCTCCCAGTTCCCCCTTAACAGGGCCCCCACCAGCCATTCTGATTGGATGCGCACAGCTGCAGCACCGGGAGTTTTAAAAGCTGGCCTCACTGTTTTTACTGACTGTATAAGTAATGTTATTCTCAGTCAACAGCTCAGAGTGCTGCTGTTAGCTCAGCTAGCCAAACAGGTGACAATGTTAGCTAGCAGCAGCTAGCTCCATGCAGGTAGCTGACAGCAACCATAATGATGAAGATGATGACGATGATGGAGGTGGATTATGTGGAGTCTGTGGTTGGACTGTTTGGACAGTACACACAGGCTACAGTGAACTCACACTGGCAGCTGCTGGATGAAAACAGCACTGGTAGGTTGTTTCATATTAATAAGCTGTTCTAGATGCTGACCCCGTGTTGTTCACTAAGTGTTGTTTGTTGCTGTTTGTGTTGTTGACCGCAGTGTCAGCTGGTTATTGTAGTAGTTAGATCTTACTGTTTTATCCTTTATCTGATCATAGTTCTGAAATATATAAAAGCCCATTTCCACCAACGTGACAGGGGAAAAAATAATTTTGTAAGTCAAAACATTTTCGAATATTGAGTTAATTATTGACAGTAGTGTTAGTATCTGAAAATAATGACATGGTCATACTAAGTTTCTCGTTTTTTTGAAATACTAATTCATTATTTCGAGATGAGTTCACAGTTGTTACATAGGCGTAAATGGGCTTCCATAGAAACACAGAAAAAGCCTATCAGAGCTGTGGTCTCTGTTTAATGATAAATCCATGGTGGTGAAATGGCACACCTCATTGTATGCCGCGTTTCTCTTCGCTCTGCCTTCCCAGCCAGGTTCAATTCAATTCAATTCAGTTTTATTTGTATAGTGCCAATTCATAACAAGAGTTCTGTCAGGACACTATATATATTAGCACTTTAAGGGCCCAATACAGGAGCTTGCCCCCCTCTGCAATGAGACCTCGGCTCTGCGTTTGGTAAAGGGTGTCCACAAATGTGTGCTAAGGGTTGATGAGAAGTGCACAGGTTTTGAGTCTGTCATTTGTTGTTTGGCTGTGAACGACAAACATATAAAAGGATGAAATAGAAATGTATAGAAACTGAAAGCCTTTCTTCCAGTGATTTGATGCAGCTACGTACTCGTTGTGAGCAACATAACAAAGCACACTGCAGAGAACATAGCTCACAGTAATGAAAACCACACACACACACACACACACACACACAAATCAGTGTCAGTGACCTCCAATCATGTCTTCACACCTTCAGGGAGAGGAACTTCATAAACTAATGGATGAATTGCCTTGCTTATTTCCCCCCTCCTCATCTTCCTTTTTGGCTCGCCTCTTCAGAATGAAGTTGCCCGGAGCTGAGCACAGCTTGCATTTATCATACGGCTTTTTCTCTTCGTTACGGCTCTCTGTGTAAGGCCGTTGATTTATGCGGGTGAATACGTGCTGTATGTTGCAGGCAGAAAATTACTCTACGGCTTATTAATCTTTGGTCGTTAATAGGAGATGATGGCTGGTTAGTTTGTCATTTCCAAAGCAGGAAGCTAAAGCATTGTCTGTCGATCACTATTATCATAATTACCAGCCATTTTTATTACATCTTTTTGTATGATTGAGTCATAAAAATATTATTTTCTCAAAGATTTTTAGGACTGGCTCACAGACAAAATGTTAAGCCGGAGATTTGCCATGCAGTACTCTCAGAGAGCTCGGTTAAAGTAAACCAAGCTCCGTTCAGAGGGGATTACTGAAGATTAATTATTTGTAATTACTATTTCCTCATTTGAATCCAGTCGCCTGATCATGTCAGTGATTCTCGTCCTCAGCCACGGTTTTAATTTCAGCCCCAAATGCCGTGTGTTATTCAGCTGACTCGGAGGTGGTCTGATAACTCGCTCTGCAGAAGCTCCTCTGGGTTTCAGCTCATTTTCACATGCTTTACTCACCAATTGTGCCGCTTCCCCAGTGGCAGTCTGTACGCTGTTTCATTTCTGTCTCCCACAGTAAAGACAGTTGAAATGGAAGCATTTAAAGAATAATTATGGGTATTTTGAACCTTTCTTTGCTTTTGTCACTGTGACAATTGATTGTGTTGAACAATATTGTTGCTTCATTGTGTGGCTATTTGTTTCTGCTCCTGGAGTGCTGCTCTCTATTACCCACTCAAGGGCCAAAACATGCTGCAACAGTCTTTTGTCAACACTTACATTGTAGTTAAACATGTTGAGTCAACTGTGATCAATGATCTGGGTTTAGACTTTCGCTAGTGTCAGATATCTAATCTGATGCTAGCAAAAAGCTGTGGCTCAGGAGATAGAGCAGGTCGTCAACTAATCAGAAGGTCGGTCCCCGGCGAAGTGTCCTTGAGCAAGATACCGAGACCTAAATTGCTCCTGATTCTGTGCCATTGGTGTGTTAATGTGTTTGAATGGGCAAATGTGGCATGGCGTGTGAAAGCGCTTTGAGTGACATAGTTTGGTCTATTGCTTGCGCTGTCATGTGGTCATGTGGAACATTAAGGTTGGTTCCTGGCACATCCTTTCGGAGTAAAAAGGATGTCGAACTATGATCACGCTTTGGTGTAACTGAGTTGCGTAATCAGGATACAAAAAAGGTCAATGTAATCCATTACAGTTACATTATTTATCAGGTTTTTGTTAAAAATACACTGAGCAGAGGACACAGTTTTGATGCTAAAGATCTTTCTTCGTCTTATAGAATACACCTGTATCAGTACTTATTGAAATTTCTTTTGTCTTTTTTTGCATATTTGGCATTGAGGTAATCCAAAAGTGATCAACTTATGTTACTTTATTGCTGTGATACTTGGATAGCTTTGCTTTTCAGCTCAGCTCTCTTCACCACATCTGTCTGGTACACATTAACCTACGGCTGGCACCACACAAATCCACCTGTTGAACTCACAAACTGTCCTTGTCCTGAAGCCTTTCTATTGTAACACTGACTGTTTGAATACATCGTCACCAAACTGTCTGAGTATGAACTGCGAAATGGGCTCATTGCTGCTTCCTGCTGATGTCTTTTAACCGCTCTGCTTTGCGTAGAATATGAGGCTGGTCTATTTACAATGGTAGGCGAGACAGACTCGCATGGCACACGCAAGGATCGTGGAGCCAAACAGCTTCACAGACACAATGTCCAAAAGCTGTTCCCGGTGGAATTTTGGGGCAAGGCTTGCTCAACTGTTATCGGAGCACAGTGCAAAAAGGGCCGGTCCTTAGGAAGGGTCAGTTAAGAGCAGCACACAGCTATCTCATACAGCACTAGGAATCAACAAACAGGATTGTTCCTTTTTAAATCTAAATCAAACCAAACAAAACGTGTGAAGCTCCCTCTGTGATAGCTGCAAAACCTAAACTTTAACACGATATGCTGCCAGCACACCAACAGCATCTGGAGCTGAGAGTAAATCCACAGAAGGCTTTAGAATCGTCACTGCCTGTTCTTTCACCTCGTGTCTTACTGACAGTCGTCGCTTCACAACAGAGCCGGGCAACAGCAGGTTGTGGATGATGACTTTAATGAAGCATTAATATGTTTCCACCACCTTCGGCTATTGCTGCTGTTCGCCCAGAGAGAGCGAGGAAGGCATGAGGGATGGAGAGGGAGGGAAAGGACAAGAAAAGCAGAGTAACATATGAAGAGAGGGGAGGAAAAGAGAGACACTTGCACCTCCTCCAGTCGAGCAGGCTCTGGAGGTTTAAATGATTGTCATGGGGCCGACGTCTGCTGCAGTCATATTAAACAACAGCTTGTCTGCAGAAATAAGCTGCAGGGCTATTGGTTTACTCTCCATCTCCTTCCCTCGCCGCTTCTTCTACCCCTATTTGGTGTGTGCGTGTGTGTGTACAGAAATAATGTGCCATACTTGCTAGATGTGAGTTTTTAATTCTGCATTTGTGTGGTTTTTTGGTGTTTTGTGTGTCGTTTTTGTGAACAATGTGTTTCTAATTACTTGAAAATGCCTCTGTGTGTGTGTGCGTGTGTGCGTTTGTGTGCGTGTGTGTGTGTGTGTTTGTGTGTGTTTGTGCACTACAGTGTAAGTGTTATGGGTTTTTTTCCAAATACACACAGTGACTCCCATGTGCCCGGGCTATTGATTTAGAAATGACCGGCCTGCTCACTCACACCATCTGCTCTGCTAACGAAGAACGACAGAGAGAGGGAGAGAACCAGTGAATGAGACACTCTCCCAGTCTCTTTCTGTCTCATCCATACAGCGCTTTTAAAAAACTATCCGAGAAAAGAAAAGGAACAAAAGGAGCACAGGCTGATGGTGTGTGTGTGGGCTGTTTGTAATGCGGTGCTGCTGTGTTCTGATGGAGAGGTTGCAGGCTGACCAGAAGGGTCACTCTCGGAGAGGCAGTGGACAAATAGCTGTAGTGTGTTACTTTGGAAAGACAAGATGTTTAAAATAGAACATGGCTGATACAGCGAGTTTGATACTAGATACTGGTGTTTACTTTATTCTTGTCATAATGAAACTACAGCTGTGTACCATGTTTCCACCTGGTATTAACCCAATATGGCCTTTTGTATTTACTAGGATATTGCTAAGTGTTCCTGTTCTCTTGACTCTTCCAGCATTGTGAGCATTTTGGGTCATTTTAGTGAGCATATCATTTGGCTCAGCTCAGCAATAACAGTCGGCTCTTATGGCCATTGCGAAAACGCGAAATCCATATCTACAGCCAGTGTTTGGTTGGTCTGTTCTGGGATATCTTAGAAACATGGCGATTCTGTTCTGACTCAGCCGGCTCCTGGTGGTGGTGGTGGTGCCTGGATGGAGCTTAGGCTGGCTGAATGAAGCCTGTGACCGCACCCACCTGTTACTCAAAGTGCCCTTAATTATGCATAACTTTAAGCTTTAATATAATTTAAACAAGTAAGTTGTATAAAAATTCACCCTACACAGTTGTCATGAACAGATAAATTAGCTATAGAGACTAAACATGTTTATTTCTTATGTAAAGTTGGACTAATATGGTAATATGATAATAATATGTCTCACTAATGAATGGATTTGGATCGACAATCAGAAAGGTTAGAAAGAAACCAGCGCTTTAGTCAACCTTATATGGAAGAGAAAACAAAAGTGAACAGTAAAATTATAACTCAAAATGACTGTTGTAAACATTCGTCCCAGAATACAAAACCCACTCCCTGCTTCACCTTGACCCAAACGTAGTGTGGGGGCCACATCAGCTGCTGCCCACCGCAGTTTCTTTATGTTTGGTCACATTTGACACCACACGCAGTCTTTTGTCTTCACAAAATACACTTATTATTCAATTTACGACTGTTGGTTTTCTAATATGGGTGCACAACATTCTGACACATGGTTCTTTAATTTGCAAGTAACACTTGCCATTGTTTTATCTTACAGAGCTCCTCTGGCAAAAGGCCTGAAGCTGAAAGATAAAAAAAAATAATAATAATATTCATAGGTATGTTTTCATTCAATCACCTGAATATAAGAATCATTATGCTTGAAAGGGTTCGCCATGTTGAACTGCCATGTTTCTACAGTAGCCCAGAATGGACAAACAGCAGTAGATAGGGCCTGTACTCATTCCCAGGTCATTAAATACAAATGCAACAGTGTTCAGTTGGCCAATTCTTTCTCATTAATTTCCTTTTTAATAGGTTGTTAACTTGGGAATGAGACTCAACAGTCAACTACATTTCTTGGCTCTGATTGGTTGTTTTCGTTCAGACCCGGTGGATTCTTGCAAATTACCATTTAGGAGCACCTAGGAGGGCAGCAGGAACCTGATTTTTTACAGATTATCAGTCTCATGTAGTATATAGTTAAAATTCAGCAAATATGACAAAAATATATTTTTCTAAAATGTACCTACTGCAGCTTTAATGTATCTTTAAATGTTGCCTTTTTCTTCTTGGACACACAGTTACTCTAGTTTTCTTGTGATAATTATTTCAACTCTAAATAAAGTGGTTTAGATGACTAAAATAAAACATCTACATCAAACACTGTTCTCTAATTTGAAATAGGAAATATTAATTTTGCTTTAAGAGCAAACAGGAAATGAACATGACAAATAGAGGCAGAGCAACAAAAAGGCTCTTTTTACTAAAACACGATAAAACAGCATTATAAAACAGGGAATTAGAATTACAGGCCTGTCTCAAATAAAGCCTCTTGCCGCTTTAAGAGTTCCCCGCAGACAGCCACTGTAGTATCTTAAACTTTGTAGTCCAATACATCAGTGTAATTCTGGCTGTAAACTGTGCTGTAGTCGTATTCATGTCAGGTGCTGCTGTGGCCCCTCTGGTCCAAATTAGAGACAACTTCACATCTGGAAACACAATTATTTAGCTGATAAAGGGGCCTGTGGGTGGGTGTGCTGTACGGTTAGAGTGCAGCATGTCTGCGTCTGTGTTCAAGTATCAATAGAGATGCTACATACAGTACAGGTTGGCAAAATGCGTTTTATCCCCTTTGACAGGCTGTGTTGAATATTGCATGCATCCCATGGCATTAGCTGTTAAAAAGTGAAGGTGTGTTCCATGTAATATTCATTCAGCCGAGCCAATATCGGCAGCGCAGGCCGTAATAAGCTTCATACTCACTTCCATTCACGCTCAAAACGAGCAAATACACAAGCGCGATGAAAGATGCATTAAAGGTACGAGGCATGATGTTGCATGCTAATGTTGGGCACGCACACATTTGCAGAAGGCAACACAAAGAACGCTGCCTGCAACACACCGGGAGCAGAAAGCCATGTTTGTTTCTTCTCCCTCTCTTGCTTCCCCCCAGTCTTCTCTTTAGCTGCCTCCCTCCTCCTCCCCCTCCTCCCCCGGTGGACGTCTGTCTGCAGCTTGTTATCCGTTGGCGTGAGGCGGAGTGTGACAGTGTGATAATCCGTGCCGATGTGTGCCGCTGACCCTGTGATGTGCTGCAAGACCCGCCTGCCTCTGCGCGTGTGTGTCTGTGTGTGTGTCTGCTGCTGCTTTTAACATTTGCTTGGATGTTTGCTCATTGTGTGTGTGTGTGTGTGTGTATGCGTATGCGTGCGTACATGAGTGCGCATTCTGATGTACGGCTGTAACCGGACGCTTCTTTTTTTTTGCTGCTTATCAGGCATGCGGGGTGATGCATATGTTGCTTCAATCATCCTGGATGTGAGGGAGCTCGCCGTATGATATCCGGTATAAGCAGCGTGGGGCTTTGCAGAGGCCGCTTCCACATTTAGCATGGTTCACACACGCTGAGATCTTTAACACGTGGCTCTGTCCACCACAGGAAGAGGAGGATGCCACTCCAGTCAGTCAAATATATCAGTTTGCTTACACAGCAGTCTTATCTCATACGTTTTGTTATTAGGGCCTGAGCAGCGATTGCCGTCCATTTTAAATTTAGTGGTCATTGTTTCTTGTTTTATCTTTTTCTGACCTGCCCTCTTCTGTCAGTAACTTCACTTCCGGTTTTTTGTCTGTTTTCCCAGATTTGGTTGTCTGACCCGCCCTGCTTAGGTTCACCTGTGTCTAGTTATCCTCCCCTCACTAGTGTATTTAGTCTGTGTTCTTTACCTTTGCCAGTTCGTCCTTGTCTGCATGTCCACAGCCTTTTCCTTGCTTCTTCCCAGTGGATCTCTGCTTTGGTTTTTTGGACTTTGGATTATTGTCTTTACAAATTTGTTTGCTTGTTTGAACTGCTGTACCTGGTTTTGACCTGAGCCTGCATGACTATCCATAAGATTTTATTCATTGTCTTTTGTTATTATTGAATCATCTGGACTGCGCCAGGTTTCTTTTTTAATCTGTCTGCATTTGGGTCCAATCCCTCATGTTCTGTTACTCAGCTTGCACAAATTGTGACAATCAGTGCCTAAATGGGCCAGGCCTGAGTACTGGCACTTATGATTTTTGTCCACATTAGTACCCTCCCTAGTACGTATCGCCACTTCCTGGCGAGTCTAGGTATGCACCTCAACACCTGTGTAACAATTTTTTTCGCCCCATTGGCATTCTGCGAAGACCTGCCCCCACCCTTCTCTTCCTCTGATTGGCTAGCTTGGTATGGTTGGCTTGGTTTAGGCATGAGGAGAGATCCAAGAGCACTTTCTCTGTTCTTGCTTTTGCTAGTATAGCATTAGCACAGCTACCTGTTCTTTCCGTCTTGTAACGAATTTGTCTGATAACAAAGTGATATGTCTTTAGCAAACACCTCAGAGGAAGATTTAGATGGTTGATATTATCAATATTATTCATTCCTTCTGATAGCAACATGAACGTTAATTAGCAAATTTTTTTAACTGCTTGTCTTTCATATTATTGGTGAGTTTTTATGCGTAGATGAAAAATATAATACAGTTCATCATAGTTCTTTTTTTCAGAAGTTACTTTAACTTTACTTTTAGTTTTAGTCCTGTCTTTGTCATGGAAAAAAAAGGTAATCAGCAAATATATTTCGTCATATTTTTTATTGCCGAAATGAGCACTTGAGGGCAATGTCTTGATTGATTGCCTGAACGATCAGCGACCCAAATCTCAGATGAGTGCTGGATTTCTGAAAGTTCAGAAATTTTATCAGCTGTGCGCAGTTTGAACAGTTCATCGTAGTTACTTTGAGGATGCAGATATCTTGTTTGAATAAACTTTATCAGAAGTTATGGTTAGGTGATCCGCAAAGTGGGAGCGTGCTCAGTATTAGCTAGAAAAGACAAATGATGATGCTCAGGAATATCTGCATCACCGTCCAATCAAAAGCAATCAGCAATATCAATATGAAGTCCTTTGTAAAGGCAAAATGAATTTAACAGTGGGTTATTAAAGACATTCAGGTAAAACTTTCTTTTCCGCTTCCGTTATTTCCTAATACTTTCCGAGCAAGTTTCCCAGAAATAACTGCGTCATGTAGAGAGATGGAAAAGCTTCTTCATTTGTGATGAATTTGTTATTGGAAACATTATTCTGCATGTGTTAAATTGTGGACACACCTGCTGACCTGTTGTGTTAACTGGAATTAATTCATCAGAAGTGTAATTGAACACAGCCTCCATCTTTATATAATTACTACCCAATTACATAGTTAATTTCAGGAAAAACACTGGAAATTATTCTAACTTACAAACCCATGTGATGTGAACTTTCTGTATTTTATTGTAACATTTAAATGTTGATTCAGCAATATCAGATATCCAAAAAAACATTTTTATTTACAGAAATACTACAGAAAATTACATGTAAAGTATATCACATTTGTGATGGGTTAAGAATGGATGGCCATTTCCAATTATTTATTATCTCAATGTTTCTTTCTTTCTTTAAATATCAAAATGACCTTAAAGACCTTGTTGAGCATGCCACATAATGCGCATGCAAACATGGCATGTGTTTTCATGTCTGTGTTTGAGTATCTTTATCCTTGAAAAGCTAGGTTCAGCTATTTTCTTGTATATCTGTATAACAAGAGGAGTGCATTCAACCAATTAACATACTTAATATTTCGTATTGCTTATTTTAAGTGAGTGATTGATGGTTAAATATTCCCTGTATATAAAGCGCAAACCTCCTTTCTAAGGATGTAATTCTGTTTTGGAAAGGAAATCTCGCTTGAATTATACAGCATTGAGTTTGTCACTGTCACTGCTCATCTTCCATGTGTTATAAATAAATAAATAAATTTTTTGACATCTTTTCTTTCTTAAGGTTTGAGAAGAGGCCTTTTTATAATATTATAATGTTTGGCATTATACGGTCATATTTAACATCACTGTCATTTGTGTTTGTCATTTGTGAATTTTCGTGCATGGTGTCATTTGTGGTTGAAATCCCTGAAATGTACAGAGTGTGTGTATGAGTAATAGTTTACATGCATACGTGTGATTGTCAGTACATAGAAACTCTATCGTTTTTATTGTTTGAATTTGTGCCATCATGAGCTCTGTAGTAATTCCCTCTCATCTTGACTTTACCTTTTTAACCAAATCTCACCACTGATGGAGCTTTTTAAAGATTTCAGTTTCACTCATTACAAATTAATTTCCAAGCTTACACACTTCAGTCTGAATTAGATTAGAATGTCCGGCTTTACATTTGAGCTAATTAAGATAACCCGAATGCACACACACACACACACGACCACACACACCACCACACACCAACTCACTTACCAGCAGAACACAGAGCAGAAATCTGGTTATTGGTTATTATCGTCAATTGGAAACCCAGCTGACTGCAAGCATAAAGTAAGGCTCTCTCTCTCTCTCTCTCTCTCTCTCTCTCTTCTCTCGTCTCTCTCTCTCATCTCTCTCCTGTGTGTGTGTGTGTGTTTGTTTGCGTGTGTGTGTGTGTGTGTATGTGTGCGCGTGCGCGGACTGCTGGGAGAATCAGCCGAAAAGTAAAGGTATTACTGTGTTGGACTGGTTCCAAGCATTCACTTCTCCCTCATACACACACTGCACAGCATATTGAAATGTCCATACAGTCATGCACACACGTGCTTGCTTGCACACACACTCACACACTCTTGTAGCCATGGTTCAGACACACAAATACACAACTGCACACAATTCTCGTCTACTCCTTCAGTGAATATATAGCCAGAGCTCCCTCTGCTGGTGACCAGTGTAACTTCAGCCTCCAAACCTGACCACACCGCCACTTCCACTATCATCATCATCATCATCATCATCATCGTCACACCACATGATTTTTGGGTCTTGGCAGAAAGAATGTTGTAAAATGCTGTGTGATGTTACTTTCTGATGCAAAATAGGTAGGGTACTGTAAGAAGGGCCAGCACAATAAGCCTCTACCCCTCTACATCCTCCCCTGCTGTTTTCTATTGTACAGTTTTGTAGGAATCATTGCCCAATAATAATAATAATAGTAATAATAATTTATCCATAGATTCATACTACAAAAATTGCATTGTTTTAGATCCAGCATGATTTTGTCAGATTGTCACTTTTCTCTGCTTCAGTCTTCACTCAGTTTGACCTTTTTTTATTTTATGTTGTCTTGCAGTCATGTTTAATCAGTTTAATTAGTCTACTTGTTGCCATGGCAACTTTTGGGTATGTATGCTTTATGAAGGACCGATGACTTCATTTTATTTTAGCCTTGGAACAAAACTGAGATTCTTGGGAAAATGTACCCTTATGTGAAAGCTGAAGTGGGGAAATAACACAGAAATGCTGAAGTGGATTTGATTTGTACTATAATCTGAACTCTTGATTTGAGGGAGACGGAAAGGGAGACAAAAAATAAAAAAAGTCCAGCCACATATCGTCAAAGATCAGGAGAGAATCATGCACACACAGAAACCTGCTCACGCTAACGTAAAGACAATTATCACACAAACGAATAATCTCTTGCAAATATATAAATATGCATAACTATGGTTAGTGTCTGGTCAGTAATCGGGCCCAGATGAGGGAACTGTTAATTGAATGTAATTACATTGGCTCCTTATGGCCTAATGCCATTCATACGCAGCTGCCTCTTATCCCGCACAGTTGTCGAACAACACGAGACACATGCTTAAACCCTGAGCAACATCACGCCGGCTGCAGACCAACTTCAGTCTGAGCCCTGAGTTTTACATTTCAGACGTTCAGCAGATGCTCGGTTATCCAGGCAGGCTTACGTTAAAGACACTGGAAATTTTATTGCAAATGCCTGCTGAGGAAAAGAAAATCACAGATGAGGATTTGGAGTTGGGCTGAGACAACAATCGCTGAAGTGATTTAGAGAAAACCAGCTGAAATGTATCAATGAGCACCACCAGGATATAGAGAATTTTGCCAACCGAGGCCTTTAGTTACCCACTGTCTTTGAAAAAGTTTAAACATTTGGTTAGGTAGGTTCGATTCCCGGCTCCTGGTGCCACATGTCGAAGTATCCTTGAGCAAGATACTGAACCCCGAATTGCTCCCGATGCCGTGCATCGGTGTGTGAAT
>NW_023339650.1:1105916-1110890 GCF_004916995.1 Morone saxatilis
TCACAGGACTCAGAGTCCGCTAGCGATGTCTGAGCATGTTTCACCCCCATACAGGCGATGCAGAGGGGATGGGGGTCTCTCCCCGAGATAGTAAACCCACATGCGGCCGGGCAAGGGCGGGACTCGACGTCCTTAGCCTTGCCGCCACCAGCGGTCCCCTTAGAGGATGCGGTGGTCGCCATAGCTAGCCCACAACCTTAACGGCTAACACTAGCAGTAAAAAACGGACCGGGCTCACCTTGACGTGCTAGCTTGATCCACAACCAAGCTCAGGATGGAAACCCGCCACAACACGTAATAATCCACCCAAACTAAAATCTTTTTTGACAAAAGAATTACACTCACAATATCCTGAGTCCTGACCCCAGATATCCATGCTCGGTGACTACCGTGACGGCTGCGTCGGAGAGCAGTTAAATGAATATCCAGGTGTCAAGATGCTGAGGAGCTCAAATGATCTTCACGGGGAAGAAAGCGAGAATGCCGCGTGGTGGCACCAGAGGCGTTTATAAAGGAGGACGGGCAGGCCCGTGCATCTGAAGATGATTGGTCTGTCTCAGGACAGACGTGGTGTTGTTGGAGCTTCCATGATTGGTCACGTCAGGAGGCGCTTCCCATAGTAAGATACCGAGTGAGGTTTGAAAGAGAACCACTGACTGCCCTCTGTACTCCCTTTTAGTTTGATCATCTAATTAATATTGGTTTAACTTTATCCATATAGTACCTTTGAAAATAAAGTAACAAAATGCTTCACAGTAATGACAAAGAGTAAAATAATCTTCTAAAAAAATTACCGTAGCACATTTGTTTAGTTTTTTTTAATCCAAAAAAAAAAAAAATTCTTCTGCACTTTAAGGTTTTGCCTAATATTCATTTAATAAAAGCAGAATCAAGCTATACTGTGGCTGTGTGCAAACTGACTGCTGTCTCAAACAACAGAGCTTACATCTCACCTATATTGAAGCACGCAGGCAGCAGTACAATAAGCCAAATAGAGCAGTCCCTGGACGGGGAGGGAGGGGAGGAAATGGCCAGTCAGATTTATAGGCATCCAGGGCATATGGCTGAATGGATACAGCACTTTATGATGTGAGGAGGAATACAAAGATTGATTCTTTTCAGACAGCCGAGTTTTCTCAGCTAGGCCTGTATTCTCCACATTTGTCACTCTGAAACTGAAACAACTTTAATCAGATAGGGTTTTGTTGTTATGAGTGAACTAGAAAAAAACCTACCCTGTTAAGTAAACATAGATAATTTAGTGTAATTATTTATATAATAAAACAGAAACAAATTTGTCTAACTGCAGAAGGCTCATATGAGCTAAGCCTGAAAACATTTCTGCACGGAAACAGGACTGTGGATTTAATCATCTGTTTCTTAGTCTTGTTAGGAAGAGACCTTAGTTTGACAGTTACAGTATGTGGACTCAAAAGAAATCCAAACCTATCCATGAAAGTTAATTCACAGTTCATGTTTGATTGAAGAGTTTAAATTGGTCTATACTGAGCTTACACATACTGTATACAGACTGTTACAGCAAACGCTTGCACTGTTAATCAAGGAAGTCACTGACTGGCTCTTGTGGCTATAAAAAACAGTGTCAAATTCAAATGAATAAAATAAGAATAAATCCTCCTTTATATATATATTTATATCTGCAGCCTTTAACTAGACGATCTACAAAGCCCCACAAAGAAACTCTGAAGCCACATTTTACTACACCAAGTGTTCGAAATGCTATTAGATACAGTTTGCTCCCACTTTTCGATTCATTCATGGCCAGAAGATATAATTTGTTTTGTGTATTTGTATAATATTTGAAGCAGGTGTACTGCACTTGATGCTTCAGGGAGAATGTCTGGTCTGTTGTGCCGTCTATGGTATATACACTTACATTGTGTGCAGAATTTAACCAAAATGTAAGACCAAATTGTAGATTGTGGCCACAAATGAATCAAAACAACCCCATGAAGTTTGAAATGTTAAAATTAAGCTGCTACTTTGGTGATGATGTAACAGTGACTTACTGTTCTACTGATATTTATAAAGAAGTTAGGTGACCTTAATCCGTATTAGTGCAGTGCTGGTGAAACAACAACACTGGCAATAGAAATAAAATCTCCAACGTACAAAATATAATACATACAACCAGATTGGCCCTGTCATAAATAACTCTAGAGGCATTACGCACAGCATGATAATAATGACAATAATATCAATAACCTTCCTGTCTAACGTTGACAATGTCTCATGACCTGACTGATTTTCACCTGTGGTGATGATGACGAGATTTCTATGTGTAGTGACAGTTGTGGTGTTTTTACTATGATTACTTGCAGTGATAAGTTTCAACCCATGGAGATGATGTTGTGAGTGCATTTCTAAGCGCAGCAATGCTACTGAAAATGTGTGGTTGTTTCAGTTTGATTCATCCATTACAGAAAGTAATTAAAATTGGATCCCACAACTAATGTTAACTTTAATCTACCTTTACCTGCAGTTGTCTGCACGTACAGCAGCATCATCAATAAAACACTAGTTTCATGTGAAAAATGTGCAAGGGTGCCGTTTTATTTGGTTGCTACAGCAGTGTGTCTGTTCATTTCTGATAGTGAAGCCATCCTTTGACAGTTCTATTTAGCTTAATTTGTGTATGATTTACCAGTCTTGATGATTCTATAATTAAATTGTCAAAGTGAGTAAGAGACGGGCGCTAATATGGGAGATAAATAATGCACATGGGCATATTTACCATTCAGCGTGTCCATAACATGCAGAGTGTGTCAAACCGTCTCGTCAAACAGACAAAACACCAAGCCTGGATATCTGACTTGTACAATTTAGTTTAAAAAAATACAACAAACTTGAATTAAAACCTCGTGTTGACAAGGGCATGATGGATGGCGGGGCTTTGGTCATTTTGTACATTTCATCAGGCACTCGCCCATAAACAGTACTCTTGTTGTGACTGCATGTTGATGGCCACCTTCTCTGAAGGGATCAGCAAGCACTGTAGGCATTCAGTGGTTTACTTTTTCAGTGCAGCAGCTGCTTTCTTTAAATCTGTCTTCCTGAACATCTCTCTGATTGTTTGTTGGACCTTTATTATTATGCTATTTTGTTATGCTCTATTCGGTTCTGTTTAAAGCCCTGAAAATGTGGCTTTAGATCATTAGACATCTCCATATCTCCAAGAGTTTAACTGCAGCTTGTCAGTGGCCCTCCACTTCGAAATATGGTGCTGTAGGTTTATCTCTAACATAATTTCTGGACACGCCCACCACTGAAGTTAGGTGACGCGGTATAAAGTGCGAGAAAGTCCACATATGGAGGTGGTGGGGTGAATGGATGGCTCAAACACACACAGGTCACAGACCGCTGTCCCATGTGAAACCGAAAGAAAACTTTTTCAGTCACGTAATATACGTAAGTTAGCTTATGCACATATTCATGTACTTAAGATAGACCAGGTGCGTATTGTAACTTATGATATTTTCCTGAACCCAACCAAGTAGTTCCACAACGTTTATCATGCAATGGTTGGGGGTCGAGGATGAATGGATATGGATATAAAATTAGATGAGTTTGAGGCGTGGTCTTTGTTCCCAAACCTGGTTACAAAAGTTCATTTATTGATGACCTGGGAGTAACCAAAACAGTTTGAATCCTGGTAGAAAACAGTATGCGGGCCCCCACCAAGCATCCTTTATTTATCCTTCTAGGGGAAACTTAGTTTTAAGAAGTCGACTGAGAAGATTAAAAATAATAATAATAATATGAAAAAAAATTCAGGGCCCTAAAATTATTAGCAATTATCCTCTACCACCAGAATGAATGATGGTGATACAATCATTAACTTCCATCACCAAACACTCAGCACTGGGACTCGGGACTCACATCTCATACAATCCCTCAACACATCTACTGATGTGCACTTCTCCTAATTCTTTCACTCATGTTTATTAAATTACAAAAGCTCAGTTAGCTCAGCCCGTAGGGTTGAGGCTTGTGAATCTACTTTGTGCTCCACTAATCCTCAAACACCATTGGTGTGCTTTGATTACATCAGTGATGGCAGTCATGGTCATCTCATTTCCAGCTTTGGAAGCTGCACAGTTTTTAAACATCCTTTTAGTCAGGGATACTTTTCCCTCTTATTACAACTCTAATTATGTTGTCTGGCACTATCCACTCGGGCTGCACGCACGCCTGTTTTCCTCCAGCAAACATGCTTTCACAGGGTTTTGGTTATGCATGACTACAGCCTCTGGGAGTGTGAAAGTCTTCCCCTCTCATGCTCTCCCACCCTGGAAAATAAATCCTCTTCCTGGAATATGACGGCGAGGCTGGGCTCTGACCCCGCGGGCTGTTTGTAATCAACACGGTGTGGCAGCGGAGACGCCAAGAGACGGCGTGAAGCCTGGCATGACGCAGCGTCACACTGGAAGACAGAGCAGCCCTCCCTCTGTCTGATGAATGCTGATGGCTGTCTGTGTGATGCTCTGAGCTCTGTCACAGGAATAAATACAAATGCAGATCTCACTGTTTACAGTATTATGACGTATCACAATATATTGAATCAAAATCCCTGTATTGTGTATTCTTGCAAATACACAGCCCTAATAAATATGTGTATATGTATATACACATAATACTACAGATACCAGCTCATTTTAAACTTTAATTCCAGGAGAAGTCAACTACTCTTCAGTATTATTAATATTCTTGGTTTTGTGTTGTAGATGTCAGTACATTCTTTCCATCCTATTAGCTTCATTTGGGAGCTTTCAACCACATCTTGCAGTCTTCCTCAGTGGATGGAGTTTGCTCAGCTGTTATCACATGACCATAGTTCCACAGTTAGGTAAGGTAGCTAGGTTGGTTTTGGAGGTTTATGGCATTAAAATTGTTTAATTGAGAATATGAAATACATGCTGGGGGCCATGCTGCTGGAGAGAAAGAGAGAGAGAG
>NW_023339650.1:1110990-1115198 GCF_004916995.1 Morone saxatilis
CCTGCTCTATTTGAAAAGTGTCCTGGAGATAACTTCTGTTATGAATTGGCGCTATACAAATAAAATTGAATTTAATTGAATTGAATAATGCTACTTTGTACATCAAGAGGCAACAGTGAGTCACTGTAGCGTCCAGTATGCCTTTGGTTTGACAACACAGAGGTGGTTTTCTTGCTCTGTTTGGCTCTTGCTTCACACCTCTCCTAGCATTGTCTGAACCCACCGTGTCTTCTTCATCCCCAGAGTCTAAGTCCTGCTTGGAGCCACTGTATTCCCTGTCAGTCTCAGAGGGCCATGTTCACTGTTTAGGTTCTGTTGCTTGCTCGCCTGGCGCCACTTAATGCTAGCATTTACCAATGCCACTAGGTAAGTGTGTTGTAATTTCTCTCAAAGGGTTGGGTCACCTAAATTATAAATATCCAGTGTTTTCAGTAAATGTATTTCCCTATGAGTGTGGACAAGAATCAAAGATTGCATTAAGGCCTTATGAAGAATATTCATGCATACTTGTGTTCTCATAATGTACTATAGGAATCAGTTTAAGTTAAAAGGTTCCAATAGCAGCCTGTGTAGTCCTGAACAATTCTCCAATTTTACAATTTATTGTAGTCATGATCACAATTTATATCAGACATCAAGCTGCATCATATCCATCCAATCAGAAATGGACCAAAATAAAGGCCAATATCAGCCTCATATATTGGTCTAACCCTACTAATAACCTGTGCTGACACACACACACACACACACTGTATAAAGCCCTCCCTGGGCCAGCCTCAGGCCATCGATCATCTGGCTGTGGCCTGGGATGAGATTCCGAGATAAAGCAGCGTCTGAAGAGGCAACAGATTGACGCTGACCTCTCCCTCCTCAACAACAGCAACAACTGCTGCCACTTCCAAGCACAATAAAACATGTTAGCCCTATGGCTGGATTTGTGGTTTTAGCTACTGAAATTTTAAGCCATGGCACGACATGATGATTTGTAACATTCACAACATTGATGCAATGTGACAGTACAATAATGAGAAATAAATATCATTGCTCAAGTAGTGTAACCAGTTATCGGTATATATAGAGCCAGACACTGCAAAAAACATTTGTACTTATTTTGTTTTTTTACATTTACACTTGCATTTTCTTGATAGTGTCTATGTTTTCAAATTATCGTGTTCTCATGTTCATATACGGCCAATCTAAAATTGAGTTGTGTGTATTAGCTTCCAGTGTCATATAACAATTATATCAGTTTTTATCAAACAAAATATAACACAAATTATGTTTTGCCTCACATAGATGTAAAGAGTGCACGCATGTATGAAGGTGCAGTATGAAAAACCACATAGGAAGGACAGGACTTTCACCCAGGAGTCCTGTGTAAAACCAAAGGTCAACATTACCTTATTTTACTTATTTTTTTACATTATTAAATTAACTTACATCAGGTACGTAACATAACTAATAATGTTTTTGTAAACCTAACCAAGTAGTGAAGTGGCCACAGAATAAGCACGTGTTGAAAGTGTGACACTTCCACGCCAAGAAGAGGCAAGCATGACACTGCCTTGGTGGACTGGCATGTGTATTACACGCTTACTGGGATGATGTTGATGCTAAATACTAAAAAGAAATGGTCCAAGTATGGAGCTCTGTGGAACACGTCATGGAACATTTTTTTGATTATATGCTATTATACACAGTGGTCTTTGTAGGAGGTAGTTGTGTGACGACTGTGACTAAATCCTTTAGATTCTAGTTAGTTTAAAAGCATGGAATGATTTATTGTCCGCCTTATAGGAATTTTGTTTTCACAGCCTGTACAAACACAGACTATCAATCAACACAACAGACGAAAAACATAGCCACAGAGAACAGAGTACATGCAAATCAAAAACATGAATCAGTTTAGTGTTACAGCTACAGTTTGTTGAGGGCAGTGAAGAGGGCACAAAGCTCTTACTGCAGCATGCTTTTTTACAGATCAGAGTTCTGTATATGCAGCCGGATGGGAGTAGAGTGAAGAATGAGTTCAAAGGGTTGCTGGGGTTGTGTGCTATGGCGAGTGCTTGGCGTGTGATGGCAGTGTTAACAAGAGCTGGGAGTAGGGAGACCAATGATTTAAAGGCGATGTGTGTGATTTTGAGGAGTTTATTACTGGTGGTGATATGTGTCATGCAATTTGCAATCATGGGGGCAGAAACCTTAAGAAAAAATAGATCTAGAAGTATCTTCTCTCAGTAGTTTTCTTGGAGTTTGTGGCTGAAAGTGCTTCGCCTTACACTAAATGTAGATGCTTCATTTAAAGTAACAGCTGATCATTTTTATGGTTTCATATCATATTTGCTCACAATCCCTGATCATCAAATGTGAATATTGATGAACTCTCTCTCGATTCTTTAATAAAAGTTGTTATTGGATCTCAGAACCAATTGCTCCTCTGTTCTGGTTCTGCTTTTGCTAGGCTGTGGTGTGGTAGGTCTCTAACCACCAATTAAACTGTTAGACTAAGAGTGGAAATGAGGAATCGTCCGCATCAGCTGTAATGATTCCTAATTGCTGGCTAGCATTAAGAATTTGTCTCCAGATCAACTTTGCGAAGCCAAAACTCTCTCGGTTTCTCTCTCCCTCCACCTCCCCCTCGCTCTGTCTCCATCCAACGTCACAGAATCTAATTTGGGAGCTTCAGACTTTCTCATGACTTTATTAAAGGACTTTTCAGATCTCCACTTTTCTCTTACTCTGAGTGGTTTAGCCGCACAGGCACAGGGGCAGGGGCTGCCGTAAATTAGATGACTTGATATCACATCAAAACCAATGAAGGTGGGCCCTGAATAGCAGCGGTCTCCTCCTCCCTGCTCATCTCATCTGTTGTCGTTCATCAAGCCTCTAAAATCAGCAGTGGGAAGAAATAATAGGACCTCAATGTCACTTGCTGGTCGAGCCTTTTAAAGGATGTGCTGTCCTTCAAACCCCCTGGTTAGATAAACATTTAGATGAAAGGCATATGAGTGATGGCCAATGGGGAGCTGTTTGATCAGTCTTTCATTTTACTGCATGCCAAGCTTTATTCTGCGTGGAGTCAGGACGTAATACGATTTGGGTACAGTTTGATTCTAATATTTGGATAAGTGTATGGTGTGGCACCAAGGCTTTCAGTCAGGTTCACAGTGAATGACTTGTGACATGATGAATCATCTTATTTGGGGGACAGATGAATGTTGTGTTGTGCAGAAATAGTTAATGGAGGCTACATTAAAGGAACACCTTGAACAAGAAGAGTATTTTTTCTGAATCAATTGAACCTAGGTTATTGGTTTTTCTATTCTGTAAACTTTAATTGTGTTGTGCAAGGGACTGCACAGACATTATTAAGAAGAGGACAGAGGCAGAATTTTTGTCCTCAGTGTAACCATTTCTTTGGATCTTCCACTTATAAAAAAAAATGCAATACCCTGATCCCAATAGCACAAAGTAATGACAGTAGTGACAGTATTGGTAAAATTATTTTAAGAAGCAAAGCATGAAGAATTTAAGATGGTGTACTGTCACGTCTTGGCTCCAAGGCCATGGTTATAGGAGGGAAATGCACACGGGTGTACTGAGAAGAACAAAACATTTATTTACATATATTACAACAAAATACATTAATTTAATGTATGAAATGGTCATGAGGGCCGTCACAGTACTCTTATTTAAACCTTAACGGTACCCTGTGGACGTTTTGGCTACTAATAGTGCTATGGAACAGTGTTTTCTATGAGTGGGAACATGGCAACTTGATAAGTGGTAACCCTAACCCTAACCCTGCCAAAGGTTTCACCCTATTATGCTAATCAACAGTCGGCAGCAGTAACACACCTAAAAACATAGCAATGTGGCAGCAAAGGTAAAAATCCAGATGTAAACCATATATGATTTAAAATGTTTATAAAATGTTATGTTTTCACAATAATAATAATAATGTGTGCATTAGAAATTGAATTACAAATTCCCAAATTTATGACAAATGTAACAAAATAATGAGTATTCCATTTCATCTCTATTTGTGTATAAAAAGACACAGGAGTAAAAGTTTAATGCAGTCAGTGGATGTGTGAACCAGGCTCACAGCAGCTCTGTGGCTGCTGACGGGTACAATAATAAAAAACTAGAAAATTCCTAAAGAAATTTTGTGTGCCTGACTATGGCCCTTGACTCTGGCCCATACA
>NW_023339650.1:1115298-1121546 GCF_004916995.1 Morone saxatilis
CTTGTTGCTGGTTTTCTCGTGGCGTGTCACATATTAAAACATTTGCATTACAAACATCATACTTCACTGTTCTTATCAATCGCTTGAGTGCATTTGTGCCATTATTTTGCGACAAACAAAATATATTTTCTCTCCCTCTGTTTTAACAAGAATAAGAAACCATGCCGACAATGAGAATGGGAGGAGGCTTGAGAAGGCCATTCGTACCCGTCTACCAAACAGCAGCCGTTCCCAGCAGGCGTTGGCTGGTATATCAGCTACGCTATCATCTGTTATCTCGTCTTAACAGACAGATCTGGCAGCAGGAGCAGCAGGGGGAGAGATTGAAGCGGGTTGGGGGTGGGGGGGCGGTGGTGTCTCAGCTGACCGGGACAAACAGCAACCCCTCCAAGCAGGACATGGTAGATCCGGCCTCGCAGTGAGACACTGGACCCACCGCAGTTAGACAAGGGCCCCGCAGGCGGTGAGCAGGGGGCTGCAGACTCTCTTGGCACTCGCAGAGTAATTAATTGTGAGTGATTCATTTGGGGCTCGCAACAGAGAGCTGGTGCAGAGACCTTTTTAAACGAGCTGAGGAGGTGGGGCGAGATTATCTACACCGTCACGCAGGGACACAATCATACAGGATATATCACAGTGGATGAATCAGCACGCACACACATGCTAACTTATAATATTGCTTTATAAGTAATGAATGTGGTCCCTTCACTGTATTTTCCACTCATATGGATTAAATGCTGATTATTAACACTAAATGTATATGTTTTGTAAATTTAACCAGCTCCCCCAATGAAGTATAATGTAACCTTTTGATCAGATGCCACACTGATAACATGAGAATTATAGTGGAAACATAAGAATTAAATGTTATAGTGTTAAGTGTGGTAATGGTACCCAGAACAGGCAGCCTTTAGTGCTTTAGTCTGCAACTTTAGGCAACAATAACATGCAATCCTCCTGCTCCTTACTTAATATCGAGGATGTGTTTGCAAGTAATTAAAATTCTGGTTAATTAATTATTGGTGTTCATTTCTACAATTATTGATGAAGGGTGTCTTTTAGGCGACAAAGTACTACACTGGTCTGAAACACAATGGTGCACCAACTGACTGACATTGCTATCCCTAGAGCCACACTGCTAACATGAGTACACTGGCTTTTTGTGGTAAATAAACACATTCATACAAAAAAGCAATGGAAAAACACACTTCATTGAACACACAATTAAACTGTTATATTGATAACTGCACTGCATATACCTGGGGGTTCTAAAAGCTTAATAAAACCACAATTCCTCACACATACTTTACAAGCATTTCCACACACACTTTGTATCTCCTCTCCTAGAAACAGTTTGTATTTAACCTCTTTTCAACCCCATGCCCTCCTCTCTCTCTCTCTCCCTTTTGATTTGACCTCAGTTATACAGGGTTGGGAGTGAACAAACAGAATTCAAGAGAAATTGGAATTAATAATGTAGACTCTAATATGTTTACTCAACTCAGATGATAGCTTCAATAAAATATGGAGTATAGCCCATCAGGGTATATCTGCCTTGTGAGAGACATACAATCCCCCACTCCTCTCCCTTTTCAGCCAAATACATTACAGGCAGGAAGCTTTGGCAGCTCTCCTGTCACTTCAGACCAAATAGAAGAAGGAAGCTAGGGTCACACCATCTATCATTTCTATTTGGGGAAGGTTTCACCTTTAGATGGTATCAAGACAAAGGATGCACCAAATGGATTTGACTCAAGTGCCAAATGAAGGAGGGTGAAATGGGATCTGCCATTGTTACAAACATAATACAGAAGTGGAGCAGGGCTGCATGCACAACTGGTTGATCAAATCTGATTAATGTGAAAAATGGAATCAAGTAGGTGACGAGCTCTAGATGAGTAAACCATAGCTTCATTTAGAAGAGGTGGATATAACTGAGTTTACTTTGGTTGTATGACCACTACACCCCTGCACCATAGCTCTCTCACAGTCCAACAGCTAACTGGCTAAAGAGAACTGGATACAGCGTTGGAAGCGGCGCTCCGTTCATTTCCTGAAAGCTGTTTACTGGTGCAAAATAAAGTATTTTTGGACCAGTGCGCATCATATTATTGACCCCATTGCTGTCATTACACAGTTAGACCAGTGTTAAATTGTCTTCAAAGCCTGCCATTTCTCCTAGGGGCATGAGTAAACAGCATCAAAATAGGAAGGAATAGGTAAAGTAGTAAAGTTAAATCCTGTTAGATTTATTTTGTGGCCTGGGCTTGCGCTGATAGTTATTTTAACCTTTCCACCCGTCTGCTGTGATTGGCCCATAATTATGGATTCAGATCCATATTAGCCAAATGCAGGGGGTTGTGTTGGTGGCAGCATGTTGTTTGTATGTAAGGTTTAAACATTTAAACGTTAAAATCTTCCCTCAGCATCACCAGCGCCGCCGTCTCCTGGCTCCAATCTTATCTCACTGACAGTTCATCCACATCAACAACTGCACCTCCTCCACCGCTCCGCTGTCCCAAGGCGTCCCCCAGGGCTCAGTGCTTGGTCCTCTCCTCTTCATACTCTACCTGCTTCCCCTTGGCAACGTCATGAACACATCCAGAACTCTGCTGCTCGTCTGCTCACCCGCACCCGTGACCACATTACCCCTGTCCTCCAGAACCTCCACTGGCTCCCAGTCCCACAACGTATTCAGTTCAAAATCCTCCTCCTCACACACAAAGCCCTCCATAACCAGGCCCGCTTCCTAACCTCTGACTGACCTGCTTCATCGCGCCAAACACGATCCCCTGTAGCCTCCACTTATCCCTCCTTGGGCAAACCTCCTGACTCCACCCCACCCGCGGACCAAGCACCGCACGAACCTGGGGGCGGCACAGAGCCCTTCTCCATGTAGCTGGCCCCCCCCTCGTGGACACTCTCTCCCCAAACACCATCCGTTGACTGCGTATTCGACCCTTCCAACACTTCGAATCTCCTGAAAAAAAATTCACCTTTTTTCTAACAAATCTGCTCTGTTACAGCTCGTGTTAAGCCCTTTAGTCTGCACTCGATGTTTTAGTGTTTTACTATTTGATCTTGTTCGACTTGCGCGCTCGCTTTTATGCTCTTTCTCATGCGCCCGCACAGTGCTGCTTTTGGAGTATTTAGAAAAGCGCTTATAAATAAAATGTATTATTATTATTATTATTATTAAGGTTTAAATAAAATATTACTTTTATTATTAATATGATCCATGAAATCTGAAGGCTTATCAGAAGCCAATAAATTGCTACAAATCACAACAATCACAAGGTAACCAGTGATACTAATTCAGGTTCTGTTCCATTTGGGTCAACAGAGTCAGGGTGTTGCTATTCTGCTACACTAAATGGAACCAAACCATAATTAGTATCATTCGTAACCCCTCTATTTACTATTTCATGTCAAAATGGCTGCTGTAAAAAAAAGTCAATTGTCATTGAAGTCCACATCAAATTTGTGACTCGAGTCCAAGTCACGTGACTCGGTTCCACACCATGGGAAAAAGCAAAGGCCAAGATTAAGGGAGTGCATGCTAATATGCTAATAACACATTCTATGCTAATAGAATGATGCTAAAAACTTGGAACTTATTCAGCAATAGTCCAAAATAATATCCTCAAGCTCTGTCGAAAGTCTTTTTAAAAGAACTGATAAATGAGAACTGTATGTCATCACAGGTTACTAAGCTACTTTTCTGACCCTAAAAGGTCTTCTGTCTTACTGGCAGTATGAGTCATATCCAATAATGGAAAGCTGAATGAAAAATCCCTTAGATCCGTCTGTCTCAAATGCCTCTATGTACTGTTTCTAAAAATAAAAACAAAATCCTGATCTTTGCTTACATTCTCCAAGGTGGAGGAGTATTAGTTGTTCTTTAAAAAATACAGAGTAGTGGAGTTAAAAAAACTTCTTTCTGTTAGTACACTTATTATCAACTGACATGAATACACACTAACACCCTTACCAGTGCATTTTCAACACCCACGTGTGACTACTTTGTGAGTAATGGACTTCACTGAGCAACTACAAAGTAAAGCATTCAGCTTTAGGCTTTGTTTGTTGCCAGTACAAACTTGTTGTTCAGGTCTCAGATTATTAACGTATGGGGGAAGCTGCAGTCAGCTACTTTCCCATCCAGTGTGTGGTAGAAGTTAAGGAAGTGCTGTATCAACGTGGGCAGACAGCTTTCCAATAAGCAGTCAACCCTGAAATGTTGCCACACAGTGGCTTGATGATCCCTGAGAAACTGAGGGGGAAGAAGAAGAAGAGGATGAGGGAAGAAATGGAGGCTGCTTTGATGGTGACCTGTTTTTATTTCTTTTTTTTTTGCCCTCCACCTCCTCTCTTTCAATCTTTTCTTCGTTGCCTATTTGTCTCGCCCCCTCTCTGTCTCCCCCTATGGGTGCCTCCCCCTCCCCCTCCTCCTCAGACTCCTTCGATCCCTTTAGCTCCACCAGAAAATGGAGAATTTGTTAAAAGGTGGCAGTAGATCAAAGTCTTGTAGCATCAGGCAACCTGCCAGGAAGAGGGGAGTACTTACTATTGGCAGTGTGCATGGACGGAGGTGTTGAAGGAAGGAAGAAGAATGGGAAAGCGGTGGGGGTATGGTGGCAGAGCCTCACAGTAAAGAGAGACAGTGGGGAAGAAGTGGACTGGGTAGTTACATGGCACAGTAGCCACCCCGAATCTCCCTTTCAGCACTCGTTTTCTTTGACAACTTTGCTTATTATTCAGACTGAACGGCCATTCTGTCTCCTCTCCATTATTCAGTCTGGCATTGACTTCTTGTTAGTCATTTTCTGTGTCTATTTTTTTTTCAGGGATAGGACGAGGGTTTTCCATAAACAATTGCTAGCGATCATTTTCAACCCACGCTGAAGCTGTTTGTCAGCATACTTTTAAGGCCTCTCTCAAGAGAGACCAAAGCTTACCAAAACATAATTATATTTTTAATATTAAAACGGAGACATTTGTGCCATTGGTAAATTTCCAATGAGCTTGGCGTATTAAAGGCTTACTCAACATGTTTCTAGGTGAATTTCGAATTGGGCGGGCATCCAGCTTTGGATGGTGAAATAAGCAAGTGAACTTCCTCTCAATCTCAGCCTAGCTTACCATTTTTGTAGAACTAAAGTATAGTGATCAGAAATCAGTGGCATCAAAATATCTAGTAAAGCCATCCATCCTCCGGATGCCCTCGGCCTCTAGTATTTTATACAATGAGCTCAAGTTAAAAAAACTCCTACTATGGAGACTGACATCATCACACTTGAGTACAATAGAGCCTACTGACTCCTCAAGAGCCTCCACTTTCCAGTCATAGCCAGTTTGTGCAATTCCAACACTTTTTATGGACCCCAGTATGCTATATGTTATACTGCATACAAAACAGCGATTAGCATAAATGGGCATGTCTTTTAAAGCGAGACTCATGGGCCATGGATGTATATGCCAGCGCAGAGTTGAAGAGGTTACCATAACACCTGTATTCCAGTGCCAGTGCTTTAGTGCCCCTAGAGGGAGCTGCGTGAAGTCTGATGAATGTCCTCAAGTGATATCACTCGAGACAGCACAACATGTTCTCATCCCAGGTTGCCAAATACCGCAGCTCATACAGAAGCACAAGGTTCCCTTTTAGGGTCTGTATGAGACACCTTTTTAACATGTGGTTAACACCATGAAACGGTTTGGTTAGGTTTAGGCAACAAAATTCCTTGGTTATGTTGAGAAAAACATGACTTTGAGTTAAAATAAGTATGTAATAGGTATAGCCAAGTCACATATGTAACTTCAAGAATAAATCAGTCTGGTTTTGGTTTTACACAAAACGCAAACCCTAGCCTCCTGGGTGACAGTCCTGTGTTTGTTTGACCCATCCATCTATCCTTACACTACGCCACCTGAGGGTTAAGTAATCTGGGCCTGGACGAAAACAACCAATCAGAGCTGCGAAAGATTGAAAGACGTGTCTGCATTTCAATGCTCTGGCAATGAGACAGACAATCTGTCTCATGTAGCACTGTCAGGATATAGCAAAAGTTTCAGCAAATATGATAAAAAATATTTTTACAAAAATTACCTACTGCAGCTTTAAGGAGGAGAGTGAGAGAACTGTGAGAATTAACTGAGGCATAAAGATAGTCTTCCCGACTGAGCTTCTGTTTGAAAGTGCTTGCTCATGGTGGTACTGTTGGGTCTCTGTAAATAATGTTATAAAGAGT
>NW_023339650.1:1121574-1122622 GCF_004916995.1 Morone saxatilis
TAACTTCTGTTATGAATTGGCAATATACAAATAAAATTGAATTGAATTGAAAGCAAAAAAAAAAAAATCATAAAAAATAATTGTACTTATCTACCCGCGTTAAACCCAAAAGATCAGCACCAATGTAAAGCCTAATGTAATTAATAATGACATGTAGAGAAACTACTCTTTAAACAACACAGAGATGCGGCTGTGGTGCACAGTTGAGTTTGATAAATAAAGGCAGGTCACTCTAATTAATGACTCTGACTAACTACTGATTGGATGTGTAAATCTCCACAAAGGTCATATCTTACCTGTTTAGTCCATGGCCTTTAACTGGCCCTGTAGTCAATCACAGTTACATCAGCACTGTTATATAGATTCATTATAATGACACTAGCTGTAATTATAAGAAGTCAAAGCCATTTGGAAACATTAGAAACAAAGAAGTGAATTCCATTACTGCAGTTTAGAGGCAAAAACAGACGTAATGTAAGAAGCACAATTATAGTCATGCAATCTAAAAATGTGTTTTTTACAAATATGACACAATAGTTGTAATAAATGAGGTCTAATAAAAAGTATTTTGTCCATCAGGGTGTGTAAAATATTGAGGTTTGATGTGAAAAATGTAATTCTCCAAAAAGAATGCTTCTGACATTCTGAGATCATTTGAAAGGTTTTTGGTTTTGTTGTGGCATGTCAGCAGCTGTGATCCAGCCTTTCATGTTTTGCCCACAACATTCATTTGGCTGCACTGTGCCAGACGCCTTGCTGTGCACGTTTGAAATACCAACTGCACGTGCCGTCTTTTATGCTCACAGAAAGGAAGACATCTCTTCTTTTTGCCCTTACAGTTCCACGCTTTCTCTCTCCCTCTTCACTCTGGCCTTGTCTTCACACTGTTAAAAACGCACTGAATGAACACACTTCTTTCAGGCCATTGGCCATTCTTTCTAAAAAAACATGTTAGTTTTGAAATTACAGTTTGAAACTTTAATGTTTTTTTGGAAAGTCAAGAAGTATAGATATTAAAAAGCTGTTAAAGATAGATAGATAGATAGAT
>NW_023339650.1:1122647-1126389 GCF_004916995.1 Morone saxatilis
GAAATTCAAGCATCCAGTAGCAGCATACACTAGATACATACATACATTACACATACATTAAACATATATTAAAATTAAAATTAACACTCATTTAAAGCAAAGGTTTTGTCATTTTATTCAACTGACCACACATTTTTTGGTTTTCTAATTATAAGCGTTTCTCCACTAAAGAGAAATAAAAGGCGTACACTCTCTTTTTATAGAAAAGAGCGACATTTGAAATTCGACAAATAAAATATTTTACATATAACATAAAGACAAAGCATTTTAAAAGACAAGAAACAAAAATAAAATAACTAATATTGGCATAAAAACAAACAAGGAACAGCTTATCATCCGAAATTAAGCCTACACATACTTTTAGGATATAGTACTCTGTTGTAAAAGGTACTAAACTAAACTAAAAGTTAGTTATGGCAATTTGACATATTAATGAATTAGTCATGACAAATTCACACATATGACACACACACTGATGATGACGTCCCTTTCTCTGACTTTCCGGAGGGACGTCAGTCAGGGTTTGGTTTTGAAAATCGAGGTGCATAATGGAATTATTTAAATTAAATATAAAATATTACAAGCATATTTCAACCAAGTGCTCAAGATGGTTAATGGCGCCGAGGTGAGTAGTATAAATCTTTCAAGATATCATTTCAAAATGTGCAAAATGACTGAGAGGGTCATTAAAGGTTAAGTGTGCACGGTTTAGTGGCATCTAGGGGTGCAGTTGCACTCTTCACCATTCCAAGCGTGTAGGAGGGACTATGGTGGCTGCAAAATGTGCGAAAAATGCAAACGGCCCCAATAGAGCTAGTGTTTGGTTTGTCCGTTCTGGCCTATAAACATGGTGGTGGACAGCAGGAGAATGGCAGCTTCAAGGGTGTTACAGCAACCAAGCATGTGAGCTATTTCCACTAGACATATGTGAACTTTGAGCTGGACGAACTCACTGAAAATGACTTGTCAATCACATGGTAGCCAGTGATCAATGGAACAGCTATCCCATATCAAAAAGATCTTCCTTCAAGTACGAAGTACAGTACAAAACTGTATAATATGCTGCATGTAAGTACCTTATTCCTTTCTGCTTTTGCCTCAGTGAAAAATCCAGTTTGTGAGTAGAACTATTACTGAGTTATAGCAGTTCTTAAAAAAGACACACAAAAAACAATATCGAGATACGCTGACTTCCCATCTGCTCAACACAATCCCTATATTAATTTAAAAAGTTGGAAAGCACAACTGCGGATAACAGATAAATGATATGAGAGATTCTCACCTAACTGAGTCAGCATAGAAAAGTGATAATGTACCAAAATGAGCAATTTCACTGAAGCTATTTCAATTTCACTTCCCCTGTGGATGTCTCCCTCTCACCTTGCCTGCTTCTTACTATTAGTACTGCACACCCTCACACTGAATTCATTTCTAAGTGTGATTTCCCTTTGTCTGAAGAGAGAGCTGTCTGTGGGGCACTGAGCCAGGAGCATAGGACAAAATTATGACCACAAACACATAGGTGTTAATAAATCAATTAGGATTTAGCGATGTGATCATATTTCTTGGTTCTGCCTGGAAATACGTTATATGCAGTACGTGGTTCATCCACATGGGCCGGCGGCCGAAGGCCCAGAGGAACATCTGATCGTAACGAAACTTTCGGAATGGAGCAGGAGCGTTGAAGCCTGTTTGGCTCGAACCTTTATTGAAGTGGTCTAACTTCTGTTTTAGTAAAGTTGAACGTAAATTAACTGTAATATGGCCTGAAACATGTCGTTTTCTGGTGCTGTCCAATGGCCTAACGTGAGTAAACCGCAAACCGTTTTACGAACAGCCTCTGGATGACTAGACAACGAAGCGCATTGACTTGAAGAACGGACGGTAGGCACGATTAATGTCTGTGTCTGTGTGCATGTGCCGCAGACATTTAATATGAGAAGTTTCAATAATGTAAGTAGCCTTATCTTCTGTGTCAACGCGACGCCGATCGGTAGAATCATTTCATACCACAGTCTATTTTCCCATACCATGGGGTCCTGGGGGCAAAAGCAAAATATTACAGAGTTCCTGCGTTTTGGGAATGTAGTGCGAGTATTAATGAAAATACACTGCAACTGGAGGTGTTGGCTGTTCTATTAGAGCGCATCAACACTGGGTTTCTATTTGCCTGGTCACTGATCGTAGAACCGTCTTCTTTCTCCAAATGCGTCCTATTTTAGCATTCGAGTGGTAATAACATATTTCATATTTAACTCCTTTAGGCCCGCCAGGGTTTTATATTTTGAGGAAAAACTAGATTGTTGACATCTAAATTTCTAGAGGCTCCTGCTGGGTGGCGTGAAAATGCGTTTGAGGATAGAAGACACAAAGTGGTAAATGGGAAAAATATTGAAATCGACCATAAAGTTTATCTAGGGAGTAAAATTTTCCAATCTAATTGCATATTATGGACGTCATACGGTGGGGGCCATAGTGGGACTATTTAAATTCCATGGATATAACCTGATATTTTTGCAAGAGAGTTGAACTTATTTCATCATATTCACCTCCTCCATCCATTGTGTATGTTGTCCACATTTATCAAATGCAACAGGGCGGAAAAATAAATTTGTTAAAGCCAACAGTCGGTAAACTTAAGAACTTTGCCGCTAGCACCCACAAAACTCACTGGAACAAGTAGGCGTTTTTCTTATGATAGTTTTTTTTTTTACCCCACCACCACCCCCCCATTGGAGGGACACTTTTTCTTTTCTTTTTTTTCTTCTCTTCTGTCATTATTCATTTATGTATATTATTATTACTGTATCTATCATTATCATAATATGGGATAAGTAATAATAATAATTTAGTTGGCTGTGTCCATCTATCCCCCCCCTGATAAAGGTTTGCTAGTATTCTGTATTAGTGTGGAGCGCCTGCCGATTGCAAGGCACTATACAGATACAATCATGAAACAATATGAAGCCCCCCCCCACCACCATATAGCCTAACAAATGACAGGCACACTGCTGCGTCCGATGGACGCACCGTGACCGCGCGGGTAGAAAGACGTGAACACTAACGTCTTCGCGTCCCAGTGCTCATTCTCACACCATTCTTCTACCCACATTCCATAGCGTCCCCTACTGATACTATGAGGTTCATGTGTCATCCCACCTTATGGTTGGGGGGCAAAAGGGTCGTGTGTTTGTGCTTTGCTGTGTTTTCCTCGCTTTGCCCGGCGAGCGCCTATGCAAAAGACGCACCGCTGACGAGCCACGCCTCCACTAAATCGATCCGCACTGTGCACCCCAAAGTGCAGAACCATCACTTCCTAAGAATCAAACTTTTCGCTTGTCATTTTCGTTTATTTCGTCTCAATAACCCTAAATCCGATCGAGATACCGCTTCGAGGCATAATAGCGCCGTGGGCGCGCGTATTTCCGGTTTCCACCAAGTTTGGAGGGGTGGGACGTCCGTGAACATGGGTTTGCATTGAAGCATGGGACGTTTTTGAGCTAAGGTGCTAAGTGTGGGGAGGTCTGGCCAGACTGAGTGGAGGGACGTATGGAACGAGGCGAGTAACACTTATAGCGGGGAAACAGCTGTTTAATGTCGTAGGCCGTCCTGTCGCGTTTTGGACCTTTGGGGCTGTGTTAAGAGGGGGTTAGATGGGTCAATAACTGAGACGAATTAGATATCCAGATTAAAAGAAGTACAGTACAGGGTTTTCAGATGGTGCATCTTTGAAGTTGGATGT
>NW_023339650.1:1126414-1134040 GCF_004916995.1 Morone saxatilis
AAATCTTTACGGAATTGTAATTAATTACATTATAAAATCAAATAATAGACAGTATTGCAGAAAATGTCTTTACTTTACTGTTACAGTGGGCAGGTCGATCAGGGACTGAGTCTGAGGGTTTCAGTCGACACTTCGGCTGACTTAACAGCAGCTCTCCATTGTTTTTCTAAGTAATTTTCCATTCTCCTATGGGATGAGATGAGCAGCAGAGACTGCCCTGAGGTCCTGGGGCTAAGTGAGTTCTAGATCTGTGGGACTAATTTAAAATAATAATAATACTAGGAGCAGGTCGGGTCCCTCAAATCAATAATTAATACAAATGATCAATCAAATGACCTAACTTGTGTGCATAATATAAAAAGGCAAGAAAAAAATAATTATAACTTGTGCTGTCAGATTGCTTGGCAAACTTGGTTTTAATTGCATTCAGCATTTCTCACCAAAATCCAAACATGTTGACTTGTATTATCAAATTCAAACCCTTTTGTTTTAAACCTGCATTTAATTGTAGTTTTTTTTTTCTTCTTCTTCTCCTCTTTCATTGGTGCATTTCTACCCTTTTCAGCACAGCAGCTCCACTCAGTATTTCTTTGAAATAGTGACACAATGCTCGTAAACAGCATTTCATACACTCACAGTTTGTGGTGAACTTTGGTGCCACCTGGATCATATGTGATATNNACCCTGTGGAGCTTTTGACCACTATTAGCACTCTAGAACAATGTTTTTACAAGACGTTAAAGGTCCAGTGTGTCACACTTAGGAAGATGTATTGTCATAAAATGGCAGAGAATATTTATGTTTTCATTAGTGTATAATCACCTAAAAATAAAAATAGTTGTGTTTTCGTTACCTTAGTTACTGTTTTTATCAGCAGAGGCAGCAGGTTCTCTTGCATGTTGAACCGCCAGTAGCCAAGGACAAACAAAACAGTGCCTGATTTTGGCGGCCACCATAGTTTCTCGTACATTCTTGGTTGAGTCAAGGGGTCTCAGTTGGTTGCAATCTGCAAACTCACCACTAAATGCCACTAAGTCCTACACTCTAGAGCCTCAATTGCCTCAAGTGATGTCAGTTAAGTGGGTTGTCCCTGAAGATTAAAAGTTCTGGAGGTGTGGAGTGTTCTTGTAGCTCTGTATCTGCTCTCACATCTCCTCTGCAGGCTAGATGCTCCAAGGCTTCAAGGCTCCAGGCTACATTAACCGCTACTAGCATAACCCACCCAAATCTATGAATGGACTGCCTGGGGTCAAGTTGCTTTGTGGGTAATGTAGACTCCAGGTTTTGACAAGGAAGAAGAATGCATGGGGTAAAAAAGATTGGTTCTGTTCTGTGGTTCTGTTGCATTGATGTGTCTTCTTTTGTGATGTTCTACAGTATATGCGATGCTAAATCAGCAGAGCGCTCTTTTAATTTTAACCTGTAACTTGAGCTTTTAAATAATGAAACTGGTAGAGGAGATCAAAATTGGAACAAGACTGTTTTTATCTCATTTGTTAGAATTTTTTCTTCTCTAGTTTAATTTATGCTGTTTGAGATAAAACATTTGAGAACGGCGCTCCTTAATAACCCTCCCACCTACACATCGCCACGTTTGGATCTAACTCGCTAATTTCCGGTTTTGAGACATAATTCTACACATACAGTTTACTCTTGCTTTTTTTGCATAAAAAAAAATGTAATTTCTCCCTTCCTCCTCAACCACAGAAAACATCTTCAACCTCAATGTCCCTTACACACAACAGCTCAAAATACTGCTATACACTGTAGCATGGGAAGAAATCACCATCTTTATGCAGCAAGTCCATTAAAAACATGTCAATCAAATCTGACGGATGACCTCTTGACACATGGGGGGATGCTCGTGTGTGTGTGTGTGTGTGTGTGTGTGTGTTAGTGTCTGTGTATGCATTGCTTGGAAATAAAGTTGTCAGTCAACAAGATTACAAAGACCTCTCTAATATTGTGGAAGAGGGCCATAGGGTTCTGTGTGCGTTATGAGTTAGCAGGAGATATTCAGAGTGGGTGATGCCCCTGTAATGTTTCCGTGGATATTCTCCGCTGTTATTGGTGTTGGCTGCGGAGTGACCCCGCTTTATTGCCGCCAGACTCCTAGGCTGCAAAACTCATTCTTCTTCTCCCACTATTATCATCTGTTTCACTGTCTCTCCCTGTCTCAATCTTTTCCTTCGCCTGCTTTCCCCCTTGTGCATTTCTGTCCCGTTCCCATGGTGGCTCCAGTTAAAACGACCGTGAGATTGGCCCGAGTGGCTCCCGAGGAGAGACGGTGAGAATGTTTGAGAAATGAGGTGATGGACAAAGGGAAGCTGCGGGGGTCCATTTCAACACATGCGGCCAGCTCTGCTATTTGGACCGGGAGCTTTGCAGGAGGACAAGGGGCAATACGGGGGAGAATAGGCCAGGAGACGGCAATAAACACTTTGTGAAATTGATGTGGAAGTAGGAAATTTAGGAAGTGCTGCAAGGGCAAACGGCATTGTATAATGCATTTGCTGACTTTCCCATGTTGCAGGGCTTGCCTGGGATGATAAAATGAAATGCTTTGTGTTCCTTTCTGCTATTGATTTTTTTTTTTCCATTTGGCCATAAGCCATTAGCTGCCCAGTTTGGTATGTAACAGCTGTTTTTTTTTTTTTTTGCTTTACCTGTTTGTTGGAGATAAGTTCTTCTGTTTGATGAGGCACATAAGTGTTTTGCAGGAAAATGAGATGTAGTCCATTGAAGGGTGCTGGTAAATATGGTCCCTGCTCCCTGTCTCTCTAATTACAGACCAGGTACAGAGGGGTGTCAGTCAGAGAGGCAGATGGTTCAGGGGTTGTACCTCTCACTGACGAGCTCTTTTCAAGCACTCATTCCTCTTCTATTTCTCTCTGAAGCCTGGTGCCGCAATATTTCATAAAACCACTACAACGTCATAACGCGATGATTGATTACTGATAAACAATGCCAAATTAGTTGATTTTCTTTTTCCTATAAAGCTGCAGTAGGCAACTTTTATAAAAATAACTTTTTGTCATAAATGCAGACATTTTCACTATATCCTGCAGTACATATAAATATATGCAGTATTTGGACAGAGCTTCTAGGTCTGAAAAGTAAAGCCAACGCGGAAGGGTCTAAAAACTGCATTCTATGTAAATTCCAGCAGGGGGAGCTCCATTGGTTGCAATAATACAGCGATCGCATCCACTTTAATGAAGAATGACTTGACACTTTCTTTATGAGCTCAGTAAACAGTTTCCTGATGATTTTAGGGTCTCAGTCGCTAGTTTAACATCTTCTTCCATACAGCATGATGTTCATTTAGTAAATTATTTGCACCATGGACGATAAATGCTATATGTAATGTATTAATGTATGTAACCTTTTGATTGACAGGTCTCAGTGAGTCTGTCCAGTGCAAAACACCAAACTCAGATCAAACTGTCAAACTACGCAGTGCTGATCAAATACAAAGCTAGATTTTGTTACTACCTTGCCTATTTCTCGCTTAAAATCGTTTCAGAAAC
The DNA here is from genome assembly GCF_004916995.1 of Morone saxatilis. NCBI lineage: Eukaryota > Metazoa > Chordata > Actinopteri > Moronidae > Morone > Morone saxatilis. The sequence goes on from NW_023339650.1 coordinate 1,129,945, forward strand.
ATATTTCAGTGTACTGTAGCTGTGACATTTTGTGCGAACAGGCGAGCCGCCATTGTTTCCGACTATGGATGAGTCAAAACTGCGCAGGCCAATGAGTGCATTTCAGCTCGCAGTACGTCACGTCCGCTGGCTTGCGCTGGCTATGTTTTGCTGTCATTGCAGCAGCCAAAATGCTGAGCTGGAGGCTTCAAAACGGTTCTCCACCAACTAATGGGTGACGTCATGATAGGGTGACACTTGTATCCTGACAGTAGTACATGAGACAGATGATCAATAAAAAAATATGGTTCCTCTGGCTTCTCCTAGAGCTTCTAATTAGTAAGTATTTGTAAGAATCCACCAGGCCTGAACAAAAACAACCAACTGTTCGGACTCTTTAAATGTTCATTTATGTTCTCAAACTTCACTGAAAAACATAACATTATTTGGCTTTCATAGAACATAAGAACTGGTTGTTGTTGTTAAGATGTCAGTTAGATTTGGTTGGAACAGAGTTATGGAATATATAATATTCATTTTTGCTCACTACATCTCAGCCTTTCTTACCCTCAGGTGTGTAAAACCTACAGGTTATGAACTTATTTTTTAAATACAAAAATGGGAAATTATTGTTTATCTTATTGGTATCAACCATGACAAGCAAGTAATTATTGGTTATCGTATTGACTAAAAAAAATCCATGCATCCGTGGATCCCTACTTTAATGAGTCAGATTTTGTGCATCGACCACCAAATACACTCTGGCTAACCAGTAACGTCAAAAGTTAAATGTGTGCTGCACCCATTGACCAAATCAGATCAATAGATCATCATTTGTTTTGTTAATCTAAAAACGATTGGTTTTATTAACGTATTTATAAATGTTTCAAATTATGAATTATAGAATTCACATTTTAAAAAAAGATATATGAATGAAAGATATTTCTTGGGGGCGCTCCACCTGTGCAAACTAGGCAGTGCTGATCATATATGAATCAAGATTCTGTTACTGCATTGTGATGTCAGCAGGATCACACTTCTCACCTCAAATCTTTTCACAAACATATGTTAGTGTACTTTTTATCTGGAATATGAGAACCCACTCCAGCTCTGCGTTCTCATCCAAATATTTTCACTTTTGTCTCCATAAAAACTAATGCCAAACTTGAGGCTTCAAAATGTTGCTCCACAAACCAGTGGGTGACGGTGGATTTATACCGTTTTCGAAATCCAAAAACCTGCATCTTGTGTTTCGTTGCTTGGCCTGTAATCGGAAGAATTTAATAAAATGATGCTCTGGAAAACAAAATAAATGTCTGTAGATTCTTAGAGCGAAAAACTGTGAAATCATGACAGTAACAGTAAAATATCTCATGGCAAAAAATTTATTTATACGTATTTATACATTTTAAGGAAATTTATACTGAATAAAGTCTTTTTTATATTACAGACTGTAAATTGCACAGAAAACCACCATCATAGTATTCATATGGTATTTCCATGTGGCAAAACTGTTTCTTTTGATGGATTGAAATTCAATAGTATAATATTAATATCCTTTTACTGTGGTTCTGGCAACCACAGCTGCCAGTATTTTTTTTTTTTTTTTTTTTACAGTGTATGAAACAAAACATCTGAGGAAGATATGATCAATGAGATTGATTGCAGTAATGTTATGATGTAACACTGATCGATCCTGTTGACATCACCACGCAGTAGCTTTTGTGCAAGAAAAATGACTTTAGATCTATTCACAGATTTTATTCTCAGTATGTTCCTTTCAGAAAATGGCCTCACACTTTTCTCCAGTTATAGAGAGCATAGTGTCTAGTTGTGTGCGTTATTTTGCATTGCCTCACACACAATATCTCGATCAGATTTAGCAGCAGAACAAGGTGTCGTATCAGAAAAACATGCATGATTTACATCATGCAATGTCTCTCAATAAGACCACACATGGAGCTGGTGAAAGGTTTTCTAGCATTAGTCATTTTAATAAACTTCTTACATTAACAAAGGACAGGAAGCCGAGGGAGCTCAGCTTGTTTTGAAGTATGAACTGCTGCAAGTTAACAAGACGTTTTTGTACTGTATGTGCAGCAATTAATTATAAATACCTTTCAGTTGTCATGGCATCATAAGCATTGAGTCTGGAGACAACCGGAGTCTAATTTCTTTCATTACTGTCTCATCTGAGCTTGGTATCTGGCCTCACTTAACCTCACGATAGGGTCACGACGATTAGATTGCACGCAGTCTCAATAAATGCACTACAGTCAGGAGGCAAAATACTGCTGGGCTTGAACTGATTTTTATCACCGCTCTGCTAATTGCTTTGTAGGAGCAAAAGTACTGTTAGATATTAATTTTTTTCACTTACAATGTCAGAATGAAACGAGGGCAGAAGAGGCCACTTTTGGGAAAAAAATAAAGTAATTATTGCAATTTGTCTTCTTAATGCAGCATCTTTAGGGGAAACAGTTTTATTGTCAGCGCTGCAGCACTTTTTACTTGACGGTAATTAAAGTGACTGTAAAACAAGGGCTTGGAGAGCTGCATGACTTCTAATCTGTGGAGGTTTGGTGTCCTCAGAGATTGTTCATACAAACATGAAATGCTAATTAGCTCAAACTTGGAAAGTCTGTGTCGATAATTAGGGCAATGGGAGGAATGGCAATTAGTGGACCAGGAAAGTGACAAAGAGCTGTGGTGACACGGGCTGGTTTGTTGGACCTGCATAGAAAATACTTTTGAAGCAAGTTTTAACTTGAATTGAATGAATTGAAGCCATTATTGTACTAAGAAAAATGGGGCAGTTCCATATGTTTCATTTGACATGCAGCACCATACAATGTAAAAGTGGAGCCGTGATAGGACTAAGATATGTATTTTATGCTAGATGAACAGTAAATGTGAGCATCCACATGGGAAAATATGTCACTACTAGTCTGTTAGTGGAAATAACAATATTTCTTTTTATAGCCTAGTATTACAAGTAATATATTTAAAGGGAACGTTCATCCCCAAAGTCCTCCTCAATCTAGATACATTTGGCATAAGTTGCTGAGTTTTGGAGATATCAGCTGTAAAGATATTCTCTCCTATATAATGAAAGCAGATGGCAACCTATAGGTTGTTTGTGTTAGAAGGTTATTAGAATCAGGTTTATTGCCAAGAAGGTTTTCACATATGAGGGATTTGCCTTGGTGTTTTGATGCATATCAATAAACATAGTTCAGTCAGGACCACTTTTGTCAAAATAACTTTTATTCCAAAGCAGAATATTACATTTGGCGGTATGGCTCTCTTCTGGGTCCTCCTTGCCCTTAGATTTATTCTTGAGCCTATACATTCATGATGTTGTGTTTTTATCTTTGCCGGTCATTAAGTATATTGATTGTAGTACCTGGGAATTGAGGAGACATGAGTTTTTATGTCAATTGTCTTGTAAAATAAAGGCAAGCTCTTAATTAGTATCTTGGAAAAAAGGAGAAAAAAGACAATTATTTTTTATTAAATAAAAGCTTGTTAGAACCTAGAAGGCGCTTATCTCAAAACCTGAATAAATTTCTCAATTTATTGTTATTCCGTTATTTGGTCCAGGGTCTGGGATAGTTGCTAGGTCCGGCAGAATAACCTGTACATATCTATTTACTCCTCTTCTTTTTAATCTCTTGTATTTTTCAATTAATGAACATAGCGTTAGTTCAGGCAGGCCATCAAAGTCAGGCTCAGTTCTCAATTCCAGCTTATATCGATGATCCGCAGTAAACTACACATCATGCTGATGGCTCAGTCTTATTCCTCCACAAGAAGCTTCCATTGGCAAATTATCCATCATGTGCACCTTTATTTAATGCTGCTTTAGCCTGCCTATTCTTTGCTGCTTCCTCTAACAAGGCTTTTTGCAATAGCCACCTCCACCCCAGTCTCCTCCTTTTTATGTGTTAATTAATTAATCAATGTCTTTTTCTGATTGCATTTGATTGCTTGCTCTGTTCGTACCCTGGGGGTCTCTGCTGGCGGCTCTCCTTATGTTAAACCATTTACATGTATGCACATGGAAGGGCAAGGGATGTGTGCCTCCCTGCCTTAAGGTTTCCCGTACGGCATGTAG
>NW_023339650.1:1134140-1137183 GCF_004916995.1 Morone saxatilis
AGGTCCGTTTACCGTTTACATATCTTATTTTTGACGGATGTTCAATTCTGGCATATTTTTAGAACAACACAACTAAAATGTAGTTTAAATAATTTTTTAACCTCAAAATGTAGTGGGCAATAGTGTACCTGTTGTCGTGTCTGCAGGTGTGTCTGCAACTTCCAAGTCTAGGGTAGGGCTCTGTCTGCAAATCACTTGTGGCACCACTGGCTGCAGCATGTTTTAGTGCATTCACATGGATTCAGGCAAATAGTAAACGGCTAACTGGATGTCATGTTAGTGGATGAGAGCAGGACGGTAAAATTAGGTAAGGTTTGCAGAAAATACTGTCAGTGGTAACGGTATACAACATTGCCATCCAAAGTTAACATATTTTAACTTTTTGCCAACGACGGTATTTTAAACCGGATGTTACATAGCTCTCTCATACAAGGACAAACATGGGCATGTGAAGGTGAATGCAGCATTAAGCTAGTAAATAATCAGAGGAGTAAATCAACTCATTTTGAATGTGGTGGCTGGACAGTAAGAGAACAATGTTCAAGAAAATCAATCTGAAAGTGAAGGGAACATGTTATGCTGTAATGACTGTTTTAGTATCCCAAGAAGGTCTGACTTATTTGTAACTTAGTTGTTTTTAAATGTTGTTTTTAAACTCTAAATGCTGTTATTTCAGGTTATGTAGTGAATTTGAGTATCAGCACAGTGGTTAGCTTTGTTTTTTTTTTATTAATCCACTTACAGGCTGAATGGATGGATGAAAATAACCTCAATGGGTGTTGATTTGGTCTGTGTGGACAGTGACATGTTGTCTGGGCTTAACCAGGGATCCACTGATCTAAACCACTTTTATTCAAACTGAAAGGGAGCACAGGTGAAATATCGCTAATAACCCCTCATTGCACAGGAAAACTGAGTGTGAGCTCCACTACAGCAAGTAAGTCAAAGATAATGCAGCAGTCAGATAATCAGACAGGTTGCGATCACAAAGAAGAGAGAGTGCAGGTGAAAGACATAATTATTACTCGAACTGTTCTTTGTACACAATACAATTTACAGACCCACTACCTGCTCCAACTTTGAACTTCTGTACTTACCGTAGTTGAGCTCACACTCAGTGAATGATGTGTGTTAAATCATCTGAGTAAGCTGTTGCTTTGTTTCTAATCCTGTTTGATCGTCTGGTGTTGAATTCCGAGCAGTAAACTTCGAGATCATTAGATTAGACAGGGTTCCTCCACAGGCTTCTTGGATGATATTTCAGACCATATTTGACTTCTACAAACACAAAAATAAGAAGACTCCCACCTTAAAATCCAACTGTTAACATTACGTTAACATTACCTATAAATGTATGCTATTAATGTTGCCAAATAATTGCCAGAAGATTAAAGCTAGTTACTGTAGTTCATACAGTTCAATAAAATTGTTTTACTACATTACTGCACATCTTGTAAATGTTAAGCACGGATGTCTGAATTTGGTACCAATTAGCCTTCCATACTGCGTACGAACCCTGAGTAGACATGCAATTGTTGATATTTTTAGGATCTTTAATCTAAAATACCTCTAATGTTGCAAATGTCTGAGTAACTATTATGCCCCCACTGTATTCTGTATTACTGCTAGTTATATGACATACAGTAAGTCTATAAGACATTTAACAGTAGAGCAGTCTTCTCAACAGAGCTACAGATTGAAGCCATTGATCACAGTTCTTTCCATCCTTTCCCTCCATTCTTCTTCTGTCCTCTTTCTGCTGTTTGAACAGAAGCAGTGAATTAAGAGAATTAAGAGCTGCTTTCATCTCATGTGTCCACTGGCTCACCAGCCCCGGCCCACAGACACCCACCTCCAGTGATTAGCAGTAAATTGATTTCACACTCCAGTAATGCCCAGACCAGGCTCTAACAGGAACTGGAAGCAACTGTAGGTCACACAAATTAATTACTGCAATTAGCTTCCAGACAGTTAGGGATGTGGAGGACACAGTGATGGAGAAAGACAGAGAGAGACTCAGTGCAGTTCAGACAGGCTAGAACTTCAACGGAGATCCAACAGAGAACTACAGGGAAGTCTTAAAACTCTGACTGACGACTCTATCCAATAAAATGTAACTCTGACTCTTACAGCATGTAACAATACATTTAGTTCAACTTAAAACCTTTCAGAACTGCCTATTTTGTGTACAGGATACAGATAGTACAGTAGATAAAGACTAATAAACTGAGATATTAACTAGCTTTAGATTTTTAAACTGATATCTTGTATTGTTGATCTCTCAAATGACACATTTTACCATGCAAATAAAAATGTGATTCATAAACACATATAACCTATGCATTACTAAGACAGGTGCATAGAAGAGTAAAAGCCAATGAAAATGTGTTAGCTTCATAAAATGTAGGTGCCGTTTTATGAAAAAAACTGTGCTAGCAGTGTGCAGGAATCTACCACTGTTAAAAGAATAATTCAACAATTTTGGGAATAACTCTCATGCTCTAAATACCACTTTCATGTCTGTTTGGTAAAAGTGAAGCTGCAGCCATGAGCTAGTTAGCCTAGCTTAGCATAAAAACTGGGAGGCAAGGGGAAATGGCTAGTTTGGCTCTTTCCAAAGATCAAATATAAATCCATCAACACCTCTAAAGCTCACTAATTAAAGATCCCTGCAGACACGTTTTACAATATTAACTGCTTTACATATTTTCTATTCACACACAAAAAAAACATGGTAAATTCTTAGAAATTACATCTACTCCTCCTTCATTAAAAATCCTGAATCTAAAAATAAAAGTCTGATCCACAAGAGGGTTTGAGTTTCTACATGTAGGAGACTGTCCTCTCGTCTCCACCTCTGCAGGAGACCTTTATTGGTTTCTTAATTCTACACTCATCATATGATTTTGATTCCTTTCCCAGTTCAGCAGGGCCTCTCTCTCTGACTTTTTGACTCAGGAGGGGAGGTGAGACTTTGGCGCCAGGAAGGCTCCTCTCAAGGGAGCCTGTTTCTCTTTTCCTTCACAGATTGGATCTCTAGGTG
>NW_023339650.1:1137283-1138689 GCF_004916995.1 Morone saxatilis
CCCCGTCCACTCTAAATCAGTGTTTCTTCTTGTTCCTACAGTGTGCTGTTTGAATGCTGTCTGTGCAGAGTTTGACACTAGAAGGATGTTTTCATATTAATCTGCTAAAAGTGGAAAGTTTCCCTGTGCTGTGCAGGATTTGTGACATCACAAATAGTTTGGAAGTCAGTCCTGGTCCAGTATGCAACCTTAGAAATGAACAACATTTGCATATTCAGAGATTCTGGGCGTTTTAATGAGGAAGAAGGAGATGACTTTTTACAGATTTTAATGTGGAAATTATACTTGTTCCAAGCTGACTGACTCACATTTCAGTGTAAATGCGTTGGTTTGAATGTAGCTTTATACACAGTGGCTGTTTCAGAGGCTTTTCCATCCTGACAAGAACACAATTTAGAGGTAACAATAACTCTTAAAGTAACAACTTTCCTCTCAGTTTATGTAGCTGCTAACTCACTGTTGAGAAGCCCATTTTTGCTAATTGATATAGTGATGCACAGCGCTTCACCAAACACTTTTATTTGAACTACAATCATTATACAATCTTTTCAGCGCAACAAATATTTATGATGACTTATATTGTGCAGTGTTGGAAGAAGTGTTCATTTCCTTTAACTTTATTAAATCCTACTTAAGTAAATGTATAGCAGAAGTATCAGTAAAATGATTAATATATGTACATGTGTGTGTGATTAGTGGGAGAGGAAAAAAAGGAAAATACGTTCTGATACCCAACCTGCATTCAGGGTTACGAACAAAATCCACAGGACTTGGTGGCGACACTTTCTTGCTGCACATCGGTTGCCTGACCTCATCGTGAAAGTTCTAGCTTCTCTAGGTCTTGGTGATTCCACCAGAAGTATACCGATGTGTCCCAGAAGCAGCACAGAGCAGATCGGATGGGCAGAAAGACAGCCACAGAAACAGCCTAGAAAATCAGTTTTTAATTTCATGCTACAACAGTGTTCCCACTCTTTTTTAGAAGGTATTTTCCAGGACCTGTCCGGGAGTTTTTCTTGACAATTCAGGACAGCACTGAGCAGGACGCTTACAAACAGTGATCATTGTTTATGGTACACCCCCTGTTAGCTCGCTTTGTGGAACGCTTGTCTGTTCTCACCACAGCAGATATTTAAGCTTTCTGAATTGACTACAGTTTTCCTTTAACTGTAACATTAATTAGATTATTTCTAGGATATTTTGTCATTTTAATCAATTTCCAGGTATTTGTACTGTGTAAGAAGCGTGATGTTATAAGGCTGTGCCCAGTGGAATTTTAGCACTGAATTCTTTTTTTTACCTCTTTGGGACTCAATCAGTCAATCGACCACTCTTTGGTGAAACTCATAGTCTCTCTCTCTTTTTGAAAAGTATTATTTGAAATGTGTCCTGAGATAACTTCTGTT
>NW_023339650.1:1138714-1139750 GCF_004916995.1 Morone saxatilis
GAGAATGGTAGAGTACAGTATGGTGCAATCGATGTCAGAAATTGTGATTCTAATATGAAATGCCCACATCTATTATCAGGGAAGATGATAAAAAAAAAGAAGAAATGTCTAGACCATGATACCTGTCACTTTCAATTTCATATGCGTTGGCTCAGCCAGCAGGCTACAGTCTTACAGGACTGAAATGACAGCCATTGACTTGTGTGTGGAGTTGCCCACATGGGTTGCAGAGGCTTGGACACATCTTATTATCTTTAAAGTCAATGTGGACTGCGTAGTTTGGAATTTATATAGATGCAGGTTTTAAGACACATTGGCTTCACTTTTCCCAGACCCGGAAGCTAAATGTCCATACTTATACTTTCAATGATACAAACACTAAAAATGGTTTAATTCAATTATTTGTATATGCGCAAGATCATTAGCAGACAGTTTTCGTTCAGGACACTTTTCAAAATAGAGGCTAGGTCTAGACAGAACTCCTTATAAAATAACTTCTGGTAACTTACTGTTTTAGAACTCTTATGGACCATAAATATAATACCCTGTCTATACAGTAACCATAAAGTCATTACTCAAAAACTTAATACAATTTACAGGTACTTGTGCTTCAGCATTTGTATTTTATGTTACCTTATGGCTACTTTTAAAAATTCCAGAGAGAAAAATAAATACTTGACAGTTATATTTACCATTGCCAGAATTAAAAAACAAAGGGGAAATGGACACAAACTTGTTCCCAAAAACTGTGCTGACCTGTGCCATATTTACTAAAACAGCCAGTGACTTCTTGGGGCACATAAATCACGATTTCAAAAATATTTGTAACAAATCATAAAATTGAATTGAATTGAATAGACATTTGAAATGTGATAAGGGGCCCCAAGAAGTCACTGCTGTTTAGTAAATGGCCACAGGTCAGCACAGTTGGGAACAAGTTGTGTCATTCCCCATGTGTTGTATTAGATAATCTTAATCTGCAAGGTAATTATAACTGTCAAGTAAAAGTATTTCTCTCTGGAATTTTTAAAAGTAG
>NW_023339650.1:1139943-1142258 GCF_004916995.1 Morone saxatilis
GTCCTGAGAAAACTTCTGTAATGATTTGGCGCTATACAAATAATTGAATTAAAATACCATTTTATGTGTTTGTATCATTGAAAGTATAAGTATGGACAGAGCTTCCGGGTCTGAAAAGTGAAGCCAACGTGTCTTAAAACCTGCATTCTATATAAATTCCAAACTACGCAGTCACATTGACTTTAAGATAATAAGATGTTTCCAAGGCCTCTGCAACCCATGTGGGCAACTCCCACACACAAGTCAATGGCTGTCATTTCAGCTCCTGTAAGACTTAGCCTGCTGGCTGAGCCAACCATATGAAATTGAAAGTGACAGTATCATGTCTAGACATTTCTTCTTTTTTTTTTTTATCATTCTCCCTGATATAGATGGGGGCATTTCATATAGAATCACAATTTCTGACATGATTGCACCATATGTACTCTACCCACCAGTTAGCATAGAGGTTGGATATGATTTAATTACTGTAAGCTGTGCCAGAGGCCTCCATGTTCTCATTTACTTTGCTTTCCAATAGAGGACAATAAAAGTTGATGAGTCACTACACCTTGAGTGGGGCCTTCCCTACCCCTTTCAGCAACCTCATTACTGCTGCTGCCACAACTCAGCTTCCCTTTGGGGTCCTTACAGCTCCATTGTATGACCACTCTACTCTTCCTCCATCATCTGTGATCCCTGTCTTTTCTCTTTCCTCTTCCCACCTGTGTGCAGACTATCCATGCAGGTGACTGGGCACAGTGGCGATCTGCCCTTCCCCAAGTGTTAATGGGACCAGCATCCCCATCTGGTCCACCAGGAGCCACTTGTGGCCATCTGTTGCCAACACATCACTCACCATCGCAGAGAGGATGGAGGGGAGGAGAGAGACAGAGAAGGAAATGTGACTCGGGAATAAGTGAAAAAAAGGACAAAAAATGCTGAGAGCTGTAAACACTCTGTGGAGGATCAGTAGATCAATATATTAAAGTTAAAACATTTTGGTATAAGTCAGTTCACAACCACTACATCCACTACATATAATACCAGAGGTGTGTCTCTTGAGTCAAATATTTGATGACATTAGACTCTAGACTAGACAAAAATAAAACGGACGACTTGGACTAGAGCAGTATACTTTTTATACTTTTTGAACAAATTATTTTTGCCTCTGCCACTGTTACGTCTCCAGATAGACATCAGTAATGGTGTTTCTATTCCATTTCGGGTTTTATGAGCACTATTAGACCAACAGCATGTGTTCAGACCATTGACAGTATATACAGTTCACACACCGAGTCTACTCCTGGTTTAATCTAAGACCTGTCTGTGAAACCGGTCCATGTTTTTATAACATGGGGGAATTTGTCAGATGCAAGATTTAAGTTCAGTATAGGAATTATAATACAAACACATTAACTCACAGTCATGTAGACATCCTGGTCTCAATAAATATATGCACCAATGCCTCTTCATGCTTGTTGTGTTGACAAATTTGACCAAATTGACACTAAATTTCCTGTGTATTTTTGTCTTAGTATAGTTTTAGTACACAATATTTTACATGCATCCAGCTGCATGTCAAAGTGTCCTTAAGAACGATACTGAACACCGCAGTGCACCTGACGCTGTGCATTGGTGTGTGGGTTTGTATGAAAGAATTACTTTTTGTTTGTTATGGCCTTTATCATTACTGTGAATGTGACACGTAGCGTACCGTGCTTTGAGTGGTCAGAAGACTAGAAAGGTGCTATACAAGAACAGTCCATTTACCACCTATTTATGTATGGATTGTCTGTCTGCTCATGTCATCTTCCACTGACTTAGCATTATTCCACTTTAAGAGTTCTGTTTGGGCTGTAGCAGCAATTGGCTGAGCTTAAGAGGGTTTTGGTATCATTAAGCTGAAAGCTCTGTTTTTCCCCAACCTTAACTGAATTACGTCCACCATCCACCCCAACCTCTGTACACAAATGTAACACTTTATTCACTCAGAAAAATGTTGCCTGTGAACATAATCAATCCACTGATTATGTTTCCCACCACAACCCTAATTCTGAAAAAAAAAACTAGTGCTATATATCCGAAATTAATAGGAGACATGGTTGTTGAAGAGAATTAAACAGCAGCTACCTGTTCAACACATTCTCTCTTGTTTATAGTTAAGGCCAGACCAAAGCTGGAAATACAACTATGGATCATCCTGGGACAAAAACAAAATCTTGCATTTAGCTGCAAAAGAGCAATATCACGTGGTCAAGCACTGTGAGAGTCATGTTCTTTGATTTCTCCAGTGCTTTCAACACCATCCGTCCGGCTCTACTGGGTGAGAAGAT
>NW_023339650.1:1142358-1146632 GCF_004916995.1 Morone saxatilis
TTCTATAAGTTTTAAGATTATCATGCCAAATTGAGCGATATTCTAATAATTTCGAAGAGCGCCATTTGTTGTTGTTGTTGTTATGAGTTATGCAGTGAGAGAAAAACATTTCTATACAGTTTTATACAGTATCATTTGGTTCAAGGATGTTCTGTCCACTATGCACTTTATCTTGAAACCAGTCAGAATAAGAGCAAAGGCAGTACGTAGAAAAACCCAACCTCTTATAATGAGTTTATTTGCAATAAAGGGAAACATCTCCCACAGAGTTTCACATATGTTTTTATTTTCAAGATTCAATATTGACATCATTTGCAGTGTTTGCGATTTAAAAAGGAGGTTTTTGAGGTGAGATTTAGAGTGGATGACTCAAGTTTTCAAAAGTATTCTTTTATCCAAGGTTTTTAGGTTGCAGACAGGTCTCTCATCTAAACACTAACACATCAAACTTAAATGTAATAGAATGCCCCAGAAGCCATTATCATCAAAAGTCATCGAAAACATCTTTACCATTCAATGAAGAAATACTCTCCAGTTCTGATAGAACTGATACTAGCAGCATCTACGCTAACCTCTTTAGCAGCTACCACTGATGTTTTTGAGAACACAGTCACTTCTCATGTAGTCACACACACCTGGAATCAATCCAACTGCTTGCTATAGCTGGCAACAGTTCCTCAAAGGACGATTGGTCCGAACCACTGTGGTTGGAAACGAGCTTATAGCTTAAAGCCTGGCAATATGTATTCTTATGTGATCTTAAGAGTCCCACTACCTCGCAAGGTTACATATCCTAATTAGCACTAAAATGAATGCCATATGTTTTAAAAATATATATATATTTTTGGGGCTTTGTATGCCTTTATTTGATAGGAGAGGTGAAGATGAAGAAGGAAAGTAGGGAGAGAGAAGGGGGAACAAAATGCAGCAAAAGACTACAGGTCAATAAGGACTCTATTGGACTCTCATGCTCTACCAGATGTGCTACTGTGTGTCTTGTGAATGTCTTTATCTTCTCCTTTCTTTCCTGTGGTGCTACTAAACAGGAAAACTGCACCTACTGTAGCATGTTTTAACTTGTGATTGTGTGTCTCGCACCTGATATTAGCAACCTTGCACTAGAAAATTAAAACATTGGTTTAGGATTGGTATGAGGTGGCAAAATGTGTCCCCACTCGTCTGCAAGATACAAATCCACTCGCCTGTTACAATTTTAAACAGAACTCAAATGCTGGACTGTGGTGGTAAAAATAAATTTTTATTGCAACTAAGGTCAGCTGAATGACCGATGGAGGTTGATGGTCAGGGCACATTGGAGGGACTGTGGACAGAGGAGATGGTGTGGTAGGAGACATTCTTCCAAATATTGAGAGTTGCTAGTTCTAATTACAGACCTGGTGTGATGAAAAAAGCATCTTTACTTCATGGAGCATGAAGAGAAGACCTCAGCATGGATGTTCTCTTCCAAACTTTCAGAATGATCTACCTTTTATACCATCAAGTATACACAAGAACACCTGGTGACCTCCTAACAGTACCACTGTAAATCACATGTGAATGCTTTAGGCCTTCAGTGTGACTATCAACAGATTCTTATCAGACTTCCCCCTACCATAAAAATCACTAACCCCCTAACCCAAACTCAATACATGTATTACTCCATCTAAAACATTCATTTAAAAAATAATGTGAACAGCCAAACAACAGAATCTGATCTAAGAAAAAAAAAAAGCCAAAAAAGAATTGTGAGGCTCTGCTAACTCTGAGGCTAGCAGTGTTAATGTAGCCATAGACAACAGGTTAATGGCATGGTGGGAGCCAGGTGAGCTGATAGGAGGGATGATGAGCTGAGTGAGAGGTGAGGTGTGTAACTGCAGCAGGGCCAGGAGCCAGGGGATTATTTTCTTTGTGAATTAGAAAATGGTAGGTGAGTGACCTGGCACTCTATTGGGGCCCTTAAATTGAGTATCACTACAATAACCCTTTCTATCACCACAGCTATGCAGACTACTGAGGGCTGAGAGAGGCAATGTAAAGTGATGCTTGCTTTCTAAAAGGCTGTGTAACACCAAGCACTCCTGTGAATATATATATTATATATATATATATATAATATTTTACACTCCTGTCCACAGTCAGAATGCCCTTCCGTCATTTGCTGACCAGGTTTTGATTACTTTACTTACTTACTTTATAGGACCAGAAAATGAACTGACATGTGTCAGGATATTAAAACGCAAGTTTTGATGTCCACAGGCTGCCTGGTACATCATATGGTATGTGTTGTGGTCACTTCTGATGGTGCTTCTGGCTTCTGTATTTGTGTTTTCATTGACTTTGACTGAAACTTATACTATATTATCTATATTATATTTGAAAATACTTATAGTATTGTCCCAACTCAAAACTTATATTTAGCCAGGATCCAAAGTCCAAACTTGCTGTTCTTTGCTTTGGAATCTGAGTTGTGTGGACAAGTATCATCCCAGCATTCATTTCATATCAACCAGCAGCAAAACCTGGAGGTGTGGACCCTACAATGACAAGGGCTTTGCCTTTATAGCCTTAGTGGAGGCCTGCACAGCTGCCACAACATTACCTTAACCTCCCTGACTGCAAGCTCCTCCAGGAAGTGGCCATCCTATCTACTGCAGGCAGAAGGCAAGACTAAATTAAGTTTTGAGACTTTTTTCGACGAGTTTATACTTTGAATTTGTGGTCAATTTATCAAAAATAGGCACTGAGTCAAGACTATGCTGTCAATGCACGGTCCAAGCAATTAGCAAATTCAATTTTATTCAGTCATTAATTTACCTTTTTATAATGGCTTCACATCCTATCTACCGTGTACCATCCCAATAAGTTTGTGCCTCCCTACTTATCTATGTCACTTTCATAATTAGTTGTTGGTCTGCATTTCACTATATGACAGTTTTGTAATAGGTTGAATTATTTATTTATTTATTAATTATTATTATTTTTCTTTTTATGTTGTGGGAGGGGTTGAGTGGGCCATCGTTGTTCACAATTCAAATGACACAAATTAAATTTGAATAAAAAAATAGAAAAAGTAAATGTGAGGACAGAGGGGTATCATACGGTGGCCCTGAGGTGCAAATCACAACAGCAAATGCAGAAAACACAACAACAAAAAGAGAAAAACACAAAGGGCAATCAGAAACACAACGGCAAACAGAAAAACCAACACAAAAAGAGAAAACACAACGGCCAAAAGAAAAACACAACACAAAAAGAGAAACACAACAGCAAAGAGAAAACAAACAACAAAACAGGAAAACAACAACGGCAATATCGAAACAAACAACAATCAGAAAACACAACAACAAAACAGAGACCAACGGCAAAAGGAGAAAACACAACCAAAAAAAGAAACACACGGCAAATCAAAAAACGACGACATGTAAGCAAACGGAAAAGGTAGTACCTGAATCTGCGCTGATTTGGAACAACAAAACTGGTCCGTCCTTGACACCGGGAAAGACAACACGCCAGACTTTTTTTTAAAAAGTAGAATCTTTAGTAAATCTTTACGACAACGCGCAGTAAGAACAAGCAAGAGCAAGCCAGGGGGAGTTTCCCGCCAGACCCTACTTACTATCCTTGGATAGTAATGGATCTAGAATATCACAGAACCAAAATTAATCTCCCTCAGAAATCCTCAAATTCTATAAACAGCTTACAGCTCTAAATTCTCTAATGAAGACTGCCATACATTTTAAAGGATATAGAAAAATATATTCCCAAGAGTAGAAGTAACTTTAAAGCAAACAGGTGATAGCTCAAGAACAATACTGAAATCGGGACAAGTAATTGGCCGCCTATCTCTTAACAGGCACCCGGGCTCGGACGGACTCACGAGGAATTTAATAGACGTTCGCTGGGAAATATGAAGGAGCAAACCTGCGGCGCGACTCAAGTGATTCTCTGGAAAGTATGTCCGCGCCTGACGCGCCGACTTTATACTTCACCACAATGCAGACATGGCTCATCATCTCCAATTACCTAGCCCGGCAAAGACTCCCAGATCATATGAAACAGATAGCTCTTTGATATGTTCTTGTAGTAGGTTCATCCTGCGTATTCTGGTATTATGTAAATTTCTCTCACTCTGGACTACATGACTTCAAACATTCTTGTCTTCAGCTAGCATTCAGTAAACTCTTTGTATTGAAGTAAACAACTTATATTTTGAAGCAATACTTAGTCTGTTTTATAAAGAATATGCGAAGGTCCACCCACCATCATCTATTTTT
>NW_023339650.1:1146732-1152300 GCF_004916995.1 Morone saxatilis
AATATTCATAGGTATAATCACCTGAATGTAAGAGTCATTGTGTTTTTGTTGCCTTAAAGTGAGCTGTTTTTATTGTCATACGCCACAGGTCACCTTCCATGGAGTCCGCTATAGTCCAGAATGGACAAACTAAACACTGGCTGTAGATAGTAGCATTTTTCGTTCCACTGTAGTTTCTCCTTTGCGCTTGGAAGGGGAGGGTAAAGCGACAGAGTTGCAATCTGCAAGTACACCACTAGTTCCCAAGTTAAAAGTTCCATCTTACACAATGAACCTTAAAAGCAGTGGTTCCCAACCTTTTTCCTCAAGGGACCTCTTTTCTATCGTTGAGTACACTGACTAAGTCACATGTTTTATGGATCCTTCTTCTTTCTTATTCAGTGCAATGAACACAAACAGTGCACATAATAACGGCAATTCTAGTGTGACATCTGGTGCTAATAATCTCTCAGCTCTAGCTCCATACTTAATGCACAGATATGAGAGTGATGTCAACTCACTTTAGGGAAGAAAGGAACCATTCGGACTACTCCTTAAAAGATAAAATAACGAACGGACCGTTGCATTGTTTGGTTTGGGCCATAATGGCACAATTCAAGATTGCACATATACTGTACATGTGCACACATTTACTGCCCACCAAGCACAGTCAAAATTTATAATAGTGAAAAACTACGTTCATTTAGAAAAAGATACTTTGGCAAAAAATGATGATGATGACATTTTTCCCACATTATGTCTGTCTGCAACCCTTGTAACATCTGTATTATCTCAGTCTGACACAGAGCTTGAAACAATGCACAGCAGAGACTGGATTTACACCTGATTGCTTCCATCAGCGATCATTCACTTCATGTGCTCATCTGAGAAAGTGTGTGTGTGTGTGTGTGTGAGACAGAGAGAACATTACAGGTTGTGTTTGTATCTCAGTGGATTAAACATTAATGCCTCAGCCCTCGAGCACACTTTGACTTCACACACCTTACATTTTGAAAAGTTTTGAGTGGTTTCTGTAACTTTTTTAACAAATAATACATCAGAGCAGGTCTTTGTGTTCCTCTGCAGCCTTCAGGCCAGTCTGCAATACATTAGTACCTGATGCTCAGTATTGTTTGTTGTTGGATGAGAAGCTTCAGTGATGAGTCTGATTAAAAAGTCACATCTCATCTGTGGGTTTTCAGGATTGAGGCTACATATTTGCTCTATTTGACTTCCAGATGTGATTGCTGGGATCACAGCAGTTTGTAACACATAGCAATAACAGTTTTTGGTTGTGGTATTTATTTATTTTTTTTCATGAAATATGCATCCTGTTGACTTTCTTCCAATTATTTTAATTCATGTCACTTTTACAGTCAAACACAGCTATGATTCAAAGAAAAAATCAACCATCAATGACCCTTACAAACCAACAGTTTGGTTAGAGGAGTCAAACCAAACCAACACAGTAAAGGTGACAACATGGTGTTATTATTATTATTACATAAAACCATCTCAGCACATTGGACTGACTCCTCCAGCCTGCCTGAGGGTTTATAAGCTCAGAACAGCTGACTGGTTTGATTACACTCCATAACACTGATTTTACATCATATGGAAAGACAGGTGAAACAAGCTTCCACAGGGCTGCTGAGTAAGCTGTAACACACAGACAAAAAATCAGTACAATGTATGAATATTTCAGCTTCCTTTCTGAGGGGGAGATGAGAAGATGGATCTGTGTGTTAAATATGGAGCTGGAGCACAGATATATAAAAAGTTGGCTTTACTTCTAATTTCTCCCAGTGGCCATTCACGATATTGCAGGGAAAAATTCATCTGCTCCCAAAAAGCATTTCCCCGACAGACCTGATGACGGGACACCTCAAACTGCAAACAAAGTCAATTATGACTCTTTGTAGGATGAAATATTATTTATTTATAATATTAAATGGGCTGCATAAGCAGGAAGTAAACCTTGAAGCTAGAAAACGTTTTTGGCTATTAGCCAAAATGTGCGCAATTCTCATTGGACTGAGCTGGATTTAGCTTAGCTTAGCATAAAGAGGAAGTAGGAGGAAACAGCTATCCTGCATTTGTCCATTATACATCTAATATATTAATATATTATCTAATATACACCCACCTCTAAAGCTCACTAACTGATTTTCTGCTAGCTAAACCCCTCCCCGAAACAGCCTTCGTCCAATCACAGCTGATGCAACACTTGTAGACATTTATAGAATTACATCGCAGCCAGTGACATTATAGGACCTGACGCTAACTGCTATATCAGAGTTATAAGACAAGTGACTCAGTCCAGCTCTATATTCAACTGATTCTGTAAGTCATAAGAGAGAAACGTTCTCAAAATACTGACTTAGCATCTCAAAATATTCTCTCAATATTATCTCAAAGTCATTATTTTGAGATACTCAGTCAAAATTTTGAGAGTTTCTCATAGTGGCTTACATGACATGACTAGCGGATGAATAAACTATTGTGCATCAGGATATATATTGCTACCTAAAACCACATTTCTCTTAAAGTATGGCTGAATGAAATAAACAAGATACAAGGTGGTCATTAGTCAGTTTTATAGATCTTCTCATCCCACTCCCCCAAAATGCTGAACTATTCTTTTAGCAACAGAAATAATTCATCAGGAGCAGAAAACATCAGTCTTTAGATTGAACTTTAGTTGATTCTAATGTGACATGAAAACAAATTAACTCACTGAACATGTACAAAATATTGAAAAGTAACCAAATTCATGTTGGCTCCAGAGGACATAAACATAACACTATTCATATTCATAATAATAATAATACAAATAATAATAATACAAATAATAATAGATGGAGGAGCTGTGGTGAAAGGTCCCTGCTACAGAGCTGCCTAGCACAGTAATACTGTTAGAGACTGGGACACATTGTGCTGTACAGGCAGATAGACAAACACATACAGACAGGACAACACACACTATAATACATTCTGGAGTAAAAACACTTCATAATTGTCATCATGCAATAAAGAATGTTTAAAAAAACATGGCACATAGGTGATCATTATCTCAATCAGATACATATCAAATATAGAGACATTTCTTAACAAATATAAAGTTATTGCATTTTTATTATTACTTCATATAAGACACTATACGCAAGGCATACTATGGAAATCTTCTCTACCCAAAGTGGATTGTGGGTAGTGACTAGCTGATTGTCCTTTTTGTTATTAAATGGCTTCTAGTTCATATGAACAGACAGGAAGCATCCCTTTTAATGCTTTTCAGAGGTACTGGCCTCACACAAAGGGATAGGTGATCCAGGCCGTTCTGCTGCGGGACTGAAAGTTGACCACCGTTACTTTTCAAAATCTGTCTTAACACTTAACTGGTGGCGTACCCCTTTAAATACAAACCATGCATACTTTTACAATCAGATCTAAAATGTTCCACACAGCTATTGTTTTCAACTCATTTCAGTACACTATACTTGTAGATTTGTAAACCTTGAGATGGGCATTTATCAAAATGAAGACTTTAATTTGAGTCTTCACGCGTTATGTAGCTGCAAGCAGGCACTAAATCTCGTGTTGCATTCATGGACGTGTCGAGGTTCAGGAACGACAGTCAAACATTTGCTGCTTTTTTCAATTGTTGTAAATTCAATACCTTCGGATTTTGGACTGTTGGTCTCAGAAAACAAAACACTCAAAGACTTCATCACAAGTCTGGGATAGTGGTTTCAAACTGTTTTGGCTTTTGACCTTTTAAAGCAAACTCAGTAGTAGCAAACCACTTACACCATAGACATGTGTAACCCGTGACGAGGGTTCTTGGTGAGCACTTTCATCAAAGAGTATAGTCCAGTTTTTCGATGACTGGAGAGGTAAAACTAGTGAACATAACTGGTGTAGCCAAGATATTGTGTCCTGTTTTCTCTGGGAACCGATGGTCTCAAATCACCATTTTCTGACATTTTAACCACATTAATTGAATAATCAGATAAACTAAAAATGAGAATAATGTTTCTGGAATGAGCTGAAAACTAGGAACGTCCATCTATATGTGATGTAATTGTAATTGTCAGGCAATGGTGCAGAATAACACTGGTACGCTCCTTAAACTGCTCTTTTGATATTTAATGAACACCACATCCGATAAAGTGTTGCCAGGTTTGGTTTGAGACATCCAACTGATATCCAAGATCGTTTTAGGTCCTGGATCACCATTTCAGCTCTGATCTGCTTCTCTACACTGCTGAGTGAAACACAACAGAACCTGGCCTCCCTTAATATTTGAACTTTTTGTTTGACTTTTGGACACTTTCACCCCTTTTCCAACAAGGCAGTTTGAGGACTGGTTTAGAGCCAGTGAATAATCTTGTTTTTTTAAGTGTTTTTTTTTTTTTTTAAAGTTTTTAAAGTTTTGACAGATCCAGTTCTCTGACAAGAAAGCTGGTTCTAGTGCGGCACTTTGCTGGTCTAGAACCAGGAACCACTTATTTCAGGGGCTGGGGTTGCCTTCTAGCCAGCCACATAACATAGATGTTATGAATGTAACATAGAATTAGCTGGCTAACTAGCTAGCTGTTGGTTAGCTAACATTACCTAAACAAGCATAGATCCTAATTAATGTAACATTAATGTTACAAACGCAACATTGATGTTGTGAATGAAACACTGATCTTAGAAATTAGCTATGCTTGCTTGGGGGATGTTAGCTGACCAACAGCTCCGAACCTGCAGTGGCACCAGCCCAGAACTATTACTAGGTTTGCGTTGGTGGAAAGGGGGCTCTTTGTTTTGGTCAGTAGTTAGAACTGACTTTGGAGGCTGGATTAGTTTCATCTGAGCTGGCTCAGTCCATGAGCATGGCACTAACACTGCTGAGGTTAGAGGTTCAAACACTAGGTCCATATACACCTCACATGTACATACATTGTGCACCGTGGTACAGACAGTGCAGTCTCGTTTACTGTAACGGTATCACTTGGTCAGACTCCATCTAACACATGGTTTACAGTGAACAGAGGGGTCTGGATTTAGTGACATCAACCTTTGTGTGTTGGTGCGTGCAAAAGTGTGTGTGACTGAGGGAATTTCAGGTAATTTGTCAAACAGATGTGCAGCCAGACAGGGATGTTTTGTTCTTGTCTGTCTCCGAAATCCAATCGGGCACACACATGCAAAAACACACACACTCCAAGCTCCAGAACAAGACAGAGTGAGTCATAAAATTTACATTCCCACTTAACAGCTTTCAGAGGAGAGCTTGCTGTTGGGACTAATGGATGAACACTGCTGGTATGAAGTCAAATGCTTCTTAAAGGTCATACACGCTCACACTCACACACACAGTCACACTTAAGCACACTTCACTGGAGGGAAACCCAGTGAGTAACTCGTCCACTGAATAACACTGTTCATACAAAAGCTTTCCCTAGTAATAGCTTTTCTACCGCCTTGATTGTTTGACACGCAGGTGAGTCAATGAGAATGATTGTCGAAAGACGGCGGCGCTGATTCTTCGTGCTCCGCCACCGCCCAAAACACACTCACCTTATAACACCCCCATCCCAGGAA
>NW_023339650.1:1152400-1154917 GCF_004916995.1 Morone saxatilis
GGGGGGGGGGGGGGGGACGACACTTTGGAACACTTGAGAGTTAAAGGGAGGGAGGCTGGGTGGAGATATTAAATGCTTAGAGCTGGTGGAAGACAGGGGCCGCGGCGATGAGGAGGCCCAGGAAAAGGCACAGGCCGGGGGGAAGAGGTGAGGGTGGAGTGCCCCCAGACGAGTGGATGGAGGAGGTCTTGATCTCAGAGGCGAGGAAGGCAGAGAGGGGGACGTGGGAGACCAGTGTGGGGCTGGCATAGTTGATGAGGGAATCGATCTTCTCCGTCTCCTTACTGCAGGCTTCAATCTGGAAAACACAAAAGCAAGCTCAACACTCCAAACTGGGAATGGGATTTCAAACTGAGTCAATGCCGTGGCTTGTTTGGAATCTGTTATATCATGAAAATTGCTTAAATTTGTTTTGTTTGGCTGTTATATATATATTTTTTTATCTAGCCCATATCAGATTCTAGTGTGAACAGGTCACAGCTCTGAAGTTGCATGACAAATGTAGATCTAGATCAGGGGTTCCCAACATCATTGAGTAACCTGACTAAGTGACATATTTTAAGGATATTAACAGTACAGAACAAACAAGCAATTTGGATGGATTTTGAGCAGATTATTTACTGTGAATATTACACCAGAGGTGAGTGAGGGACAGTTTTAGGGACTTTTTATACAATTCTATGTCTGTATTGATGTATGTCTATATTTTTAATCTTAAACTTAAACTATACAGTTAAGCAAACAACAAGCAAACAATTTCATTTCGTTTTCTTCACAGAATTAGATAAAATGCTGAGATATAGGTCAACAAAGGTCTATATATTTTTATGTTTTCTTTCACCCCTTATAATCAAGAAGGCCTCACAACCTCCCTGTGAAGCTATGGCGAGAGAGTGAAAGTGGCCCAAATAAGAATGGAAAAGATCAGATTCCATGTGATTTGTTCTGTTCACACTGTCAATCTGATCTGAAACACATGAGTAAAGAAATCAGATGTGGGCCGCTTGTGCCTGCTGTGTGAACGTAGCCTCAAAGTCTTTTCTGCGGTGGGTTGCGCTGCTGATTTGCTTAAAGTAGCCTAGACAAATACTTGCAAATGAGGAGTGGTCGATGGAATGCCCTGTCTTTTAACAGACTAATGCTGACTTAGACTTGGAAATGACTGATCCTGTGGACACAATACCATATCAGGAGAATGTATTTCGTTCATTTGCTTCGGATTAATTATCAACAGTTCTTCATTTATGCAGCTGACACATTCCAGCCCAAGGTTAGGTTAAATAGAATGAAGTCTTGATTATCGTGTCAGGTGGCTATTTGTCGCAGTGCGTGTAAAGATTCCTCAGCAGTGCCATACAGAAGACACGACTGATGCAAAGCTATTCTGTGTGTCGTGATTCAGTTTTGTTGGTTGTGCTTTCTCAAACTACAAGTGCACATTGTACAGCGCTCCGATGTGATTAGGAATCTAGAAACTTTGTTTTGGCATTGCCTTCACCAACCTGGAAGAAGCTGTTGCCTAGTAACAGGTAAAACTAAAAGCCTATCAGAAGAAGCTTCCCTTAACCACTGAGACTTGCTTTGTGTTTTTTCATGTTTATCCTTTTTTTTTCAGTTGCTCTAAATCCAATGTCACTTTAGCATTTAAGAGATATTCATTCTGCCTCTCCATAGTTCCACTGTCTGCTTCTCTTGAGTGTCTGTTAATTAGTTTCATGAATATTATTCTTCAAAAATTCATATCAGTTACATGTACTACCAATCTTGGAATCTTGGATCATAATAAATTAAACGTTACAGGGCTTTCGTTACTGGGTGCCAGTCTGATCATTGTCTTGCTCAACTGCAGCTACAAGCTTTTGGAAGCTTGTTTAACTTGAATGTTAAAGTATAAATGTGTAAATGATTAATTGTAAACTGTCAGTCCTACGGTTTTGGTTCATTTTTGCCATGACCTTGAAACAGTGAAGCTGGAGAATAACTGCAGGTTAAAAGTCAAAGTGGACTTGAATCAGCCCTGATGACTAGACAAGATTTCTGGTTGATAATGTAGCGGTTTTTCTTTTCGTCCTAATTGATAAAGTAGATACAGCCCTGGAAAACAGACTGTATGAACCAATTCAAATAACTTTCATATTCAGGCAGCATGGAGACATTGAGGAGCAAACAATACCAGTTGCACAAATCTGCTCCCATATGTTATGTTTATTCCTGAAATGTTTTCAGCTACATTACCGCACTGATGAAAGAAATGTAGCTGAAAACATCTGGGGGAATGAACTATGCATATGGTAGGCACAACACATAGTGACTGAAATGCAATCAGATCAGTGAGACCACATCTTGACATGGTCTAGCTTACACTGTGATCACATTGTGATCTGATTGGTTTAAGTTCACCTTTGATGGACAGATGGTTCATCCAATCACTTCAAACTACTTTTGAGATTTTCCAAATGTTACTACTGTAAAATACAGTACACTATTATTGTTATTATTATTAGTTATTATTGTTGT
>NW_023339650.1:1155017-1161294 GCF_004916995.1 Morone saxatilis
AATTTAATTGAATTGAATTTAACTATTGTCTGTACAGTATTGGAAACACCTCGGACACAAAGAACCTCACAACCATTCATTTCTTAATGACTGAGGTCAACTGTTCCAAATGCAGCAAAATACCATTGCTATGAGGTCACAGTGCTTTGTTCACTGGGACAGAAAGACCTTGAGCTAACAAAAACAGAAATATCTGTGGCGTCATACCTGCCCATTCCTCCCACAGGCCCTGATGTTTTAATTCAACTGCTACACTGAGCGCATTTCACAATTTCCCCAGAAACCGAACGACTGATAAAGCCTTTCTTGGTGATACATTCCCTCTGCAAGAATGTAGTTGGAATTATGTACTCTGCTGTAAGTGACGCTCTTCATCTAAATCTAAATCGGGAATAAATTCTAAGAGATGGCTAAGTCAGACTGCTCTCATGCACTTGGTTGAGAACTGGGATCAAGTGTGTTTACTTCAAAATGGTATAGAAGCAAGAACTACGTCAATGTACTGACCAGACTTGAACTATTTCACTATTATAACCATTGTCTTCCTCAACAAAAACTTCAAGGATCTTTCCAAGTACAAAATTGCTTTGATGTCTGAATTATTAGATTTTTTTCCCCAGAGATTTCTTCTTCTGATAGTGATTTTGTATGATTCTGATGATGATGATTGTATGAAAGTCTTTTTCTTTTGTAACTCCCTTTCTTTCCATCCTTTAATTCTTCCACCACACAATATCAGTCTGTCATCAACTTAAGCATGTTAAATGCTCGTAGGCATGAACTGATTCTGGTCTAAGATTAGATTCGACTGCCAGCAGCAGCACCAGTTAAACACCAGCTTGAAGACTTCTCAGCTCCAGATAGAGTGCAGCTGTACTTTACTGTTTTTAACCCACTTACTGTGTGACACACATAAACCTCTTCCTATTACAGAAACCTAACATGACCCCCCATTATGACTTAAAGGGGAGTCATTAACAATTAAAATCAGATATGAGATCAATTTCATAGATAAAGCATAAAATAAAGTTGGCCTACGTCTGAATAGGTGCCTCAGTCATTTTTACATATGGCAGTCTTAGGTGAGTAGGATGGACCTGTAACATTTCTGTAACTTTGTGTGAATTGAATGCTGTCATATTAACATTCAGGCTGCAGTAACAAGAGGTTATACAAACAGAGAGAGAAATAAAGGCATGTCTTGTTCTACCGTCAGTCATTCTGGAGAAAGATTGTTGATTATTAGGTCTCTTTCCACGTCCTGGAAACATGAACGCCAGCTGTTGTGTTGTGTGGCTCACTCTGAGCCTCTTTGTTTGTTTCCTGTGTACCAGAACTAGTGGTGTGAATCTCTCCTCTGATAAATATCTGGATACAATTCAGGGACGATGCATTTTAATATGGAACAATTCGGGGCGATACAATGCAATCTCATGCAGTTCTTCTGGATCAGGTTCAGATCAACTGGCTAGGCTTTTGTCTGACTTTCCTTCCATCTTATAGAATCAAAATGTCTGCCAAACTTTAGATGTTTGATTTGATGGTGCTGTAAATTGTGTCGCCGTTGTCAGACATGTTTGTTTATGTACCTACCTGGTGAGCCACGCTGTGCTAACGTTACTCTTCTTGCTCTTGTTGTGAGACCCTGGCATTGATCTTTTACCTTTTATGTGAGGTAGACACTGTTAGCATCAAATCTTCAGTCAACCGATTCATAAGTTCAGAATTGGGCCATCGGCCATTGTTCATGGTACATTTATATCCACCCATGGGTCCGTGTATCGATCTATCGATTCTTTAATGTTAAAATGTATTTCCGACTCGTATCGGTAAACCTTTGCACCCCTAACCATAACACAAAGTGTCTGTATTTGACAACGTAGGAACGCACTTAATGAGCCAATTTGAAGTTATAAATGAGATGTCAGTGTCTATAAAAAGGTTTTCTTCATCCCAAAAGCTATCCCAAATTGCTCTCAATGCTGTGCATCGGTGTATGAATGTGTGTGAATGGGGTGAATGTGGCATGTAGTGTACAGCGCATTGGGTGGTCGAAAGATTAGAACGGTGCTATGTAAGTACAGTTCATTTACCATTCCCTTTCAGTTCACCACTGTAACCGCCTTGAGAATGAATATGTATATTCAAATGGAGCGAGCAGAGTAATTAGCAGAGCTAAACACGCTGTGTGTTTATGTTTCTGTGTATGTGTAAAGAATGGAAAGATGAAAGAGCTCCTGCTGTCAGGCCAAAAACTGCAACCTGGAAAATGTGCTTCCACTGTGATTATGGAAAATATTTTTAATTAAGGAATGTGAATGATACTGATTATCAGATCAATGGAATTTGCAAAAATGTCAGGAGGTGTCAGAGTGTTAATACAGCATCTTGTCTTATAAAATCTGACATAAATATATCTTTAAAATTAGTCAAAGAATGTTTCCAAAGCGTGTAAGGATCTTTTTTCACTGATCCATCATACTAGGTTGGGAAAATATATGTAATAGTTTTAGATCCTACACTTAAAGGACCAGGACTGTTGTCAAAAACAGAATATAATATTTATAGGTATGTTTTCATTAGTGTATAATCAATTGAACATGTGGGTCCAGACCTAGTCTCTGGGAATGAATGATCTAAATGCTGTTTTAGAAACATTTAGTTTAGTTTATCACTGTTTGTAGCTAGTATTTTTAATAATTAGTTATTATTCTATTAATTTCAACTATTATAATCCCTGCTCAATACATTAATGACCATGAACTTAAATGATGTTGACACACTCAAGTTGGTTTTACAAAAAAGGAACAAAAAATGACTGAATATGCTGAAGAAATGGCTAAATGAATGAATCTACTGTGTGTGTGTGTGTGTGTTACCTGCAGTGGTGTTGGCTGCTGGTCCACCGGAGCGATGAGGACCACCAGCACGTGGTCGATGCTCAGGTAGCCGAAAACGTCGCACTGCGGCACCGAGACGTGGAGTCGCAGGGTCTGCAAGACGTCGTAGACTGTCACCGGCCGGTTTTTGTTTAGCTGCACACAGGGGTCAAAGGTCAAACAGAAGAGGGGGCGGGGGGAACCAGACAGTGCTTTATTAATGCTGCTGTGAAACAAGTTTTCAAATGTCAGTGGAGAAGTATGTTGGGTGCATTTCTATGAGGGATAAAAGCAATAAACTTGTTTTCTGAATGTAGAACAGAGCTTCAGAATAAATATTCATCAGGACACAGCCTATAAAAGCTCTCTTCATTATTGTTCTTAGATATTGATTGCAACTTTTGTTGATTTCATTTAAAAACAAGGAAATCAATTGGGACTTGTAAATAGCAACTTATTTTATTTTACTTATTTTTAAAAATCTTGTGCAATGACCCAGGAATATGTCTTTTAAATTCTATTGTTGTTATATGGTCTTTAAAATTCCAGGTTTTCCAAGACATGTGGGGGAATTCTGTTAATATTATGCCAAGTTATTGTAAAACAACCTTATTTTAGTTTTCTCATACTATGATGACCGTTTTTTTTTTTTAAAACAAATTAAAACTGCTTTCGTTTTTTTCATAATCCTTCATGTAAAGAAGAAAATGAAAAAAACAGCAGTGAAGTGGACTGAGTTGGACTGAGAGTGACGGACAGGATTGTGTGTGACTAAAATACTTAAAATTGAAGGCTGGAATTCCAATGAGCAGTGAGCATGAACCAAAATCTCTGCGGTGATTAGATGCTAACTAGCCTGCCTCAAAACATGAATCCCTGCCCACATCTCTGAGTAGTTTCCAGTGGTAATAAGGCTAGCTTATTAGTACTAGCTTAAGTGGGATGTTAATTAAAATAAAGAAGGGGCTGTAGTGAAACATGGTGGGCTGAATGAACTAATACAACACAGATGCAGAATGATCATGTGAAACAGCAGTACAGACTACCTTTTCAATCTCCTCTCATTACTGTGGTGCTGTATTAGCTCTACTTTATTTGAATATGGTGCCTGAGTGATACAGTGTGTTAGAAATGTACACTAAAATGACTAAATATTATATATATGTAATTATATATTACTTGAACATAAGTTACATTTTAAATCATCTTTGACCATATATATATATAGTATATAGTTCACTGCTATTGTAATCAAAATTACTGTTAATAGTAAATACTGAGATTTTACAGTTAAATTTAAAACAAACTGTGATTTTTTACAGTAAGTTTCTTTTAAATGGCTCCCAGTTAATTAGTGGGAATTTCATAGTAATTCTTTTACAGTGTTGAATATAATGCCACTGACCACATCTTAGCTACAACACAATAATGTAAAGCTGCAAGAGTACCTAATTTATTATTTACAGCTGGCAGTGGGCAGGTGGAAAAAAAGGATCCTGAGTTAAAGAACTGCAATAATACCCACAATACACAACCTGCTGTGTACACACATAACCTGTTTGTTAAACGAGTCCTGCGCTGAGTTAGCCCTGCATGTTATATTGTCAGATTCATGATGACCTCAACCTGAGAGATTGCACTGTTTGTCCCACACATTCCATACACAACCTGGAGCTTAAGTTTTCCACAATGCAACACGAACACAGACAGTTCAGTTGGGGTTTGGGTGTGTTATGCTAGTACCACAGATATGCCGTAAAATGTCTACTAATAGCCCAGGTACTCCCACTGCCTTTATTGGGGACCGGCATTTAATTCCTTCAGCACAAACTCTTGCTCAGCACAGATGGAAATACTCTCTAACTGTGCTGCTTCTCTTGAGTTTTGTTCCGCAGATTTGACAGCGGTAAATTTCATGTCGTACTTTTGCTTTACAGCAGTCAGCATGCAGACAGTAGGCAACAGACTTCAGATGACAATATTCACAACCCTTCGATTGTTTTTATTGGTGGACTCTGATGGACTACAGGAATATAAATAATGGAGGAATGGACACAACATACGATTATGACCACTTCAGAGGTTTTTTTCCGTCTCTCTTGTTTACAGTGTGTAAATCCGAATGAATTATGTTTTTATTAGTGTAGTAAATCCAAGCAGCTTGGAACTCGCTCAAGCGGGCAACCCGGGGGCTTTAAGAGGTCCAATACGCATATGACATGCTAATAGCATGTGCATTCAGAATAAATGAGACATTTGCAATAATTTCTATAAAACCCAGACCCTGCCTCTATTGAGTCCTGTGTTTGTTTGTCAAAACGTGTAGCCACACCAGGCTTGTAAAGGAGACCTCAGCAGGCTTAGCTGTAGTTTTAGTAGAGTAACACAGTTAAACTCCTATTCTCATGTATCTTAGCAGCTGCAGATCAAATCAGCTTGGCTTGTGTTTGGTATTAACAGGCTTAATGTTGAGTCTTACTATGATGTGCTCGTGGTGGGGACTGCAGCCAAGTTGGCTAACAGCCAAGGTGGCTTTGTTGTATAATTAAGCCGATCAGAATGAGATGCCAGTGGGACTTATTAGCTGCTACCATGTCAGTGTTTAGGCGTCGGTGGGCCTTGGGCTTTACTGCTGTTCGACATGCCGGGCCCACATCCAGGGAGGCTCGGGGGAGGCATGTGAGAGGACGCTGTGGCCAAAGGTGGAAGGAAGTAACCACCTCTGATTAGTGTGTTGTGAATATGAAGTCAGTAGTGTTATTCTTGGGATATACCTATGGAACAGTACACTTGTAGTTAACAGTATGTTGGCTTACATCAATTGTAGAGTAAGGGGACTTAAATGTACTGATTAGCATTTTTACTTATCTGGTCACCTATATCTTTTTTTAACTTATTATTTGTTCTTGTGATCATTTTAGATTAGCAGCACTTGTGTTGGGCAAACTACTGTAGGCTACAGCCAACTGGACCCCCATGTGCAAGGCTTTTATTTCTTTAGAAAATGTGTGTTTATTCTTGTAAAAGTAGCCTTGGTCAAATAACAGCCACAGTCAGCACCTTGGTCAGCTGGCTTGGCTTGTGTTGAAAATATAACCAAAGTTTGAAGATGGTTAAACGATAAAAGTGACAAGTTAGCTAACTCATGTTATCAAAACGCTAGCTAACTAGCTAACTTGGCTTGGGAGCAAAGCTGTATTTTCAACATTAGCCTAGCACCTAGCATATCTAAGTACAGGAAAGCAGAAAGTTGACAGAGGGGGTTGACAGTTCCACCTGAAATCAACAAAAACAAGCCATTTTTGTTTCTGACAAAGACATTGGTGGAAGTGCAGATACATCAATGTGAAAATGTTCAACATCCTACATGAGTATCTGTTACGGCCACCGCCTTGTTT
>NW_023339650.1:1161319-1164160 GCF_004916995.1 Morone saxatilis
TAAGGTAACGAAAGCTCGCACCATCTCCACTGTCCAGCAGGGGCCGTGTCCAGTACTGTAATGCTCAGACTAGGTGATGTAACAATCGGCCTCCGACAGAAGTTGCAGCCGTTGCTTTAGTGGTACATGATACCTTATTTCTCAACAATATACTTCTTCCTGTAACAGCACTGAGCGGCGTGTCGGCAAGCCGACTCCAGCCCTGTACCCTGGTTGGGAGACACGATAGCATACATGCGGGTCGGTTCAACATAGCTTCGCCTGCGTGTGGAGCTGCCGCTGCGCCGCCTCCTTGGCGGACTCTAGATGGCAGTAGACGCTCAGCGGAGGGTGGCGCGGGCACGGGGGCTATAAGCGTAGAGGGTCCGCTGAGCACGTCCGCACTAGCGCATGACAGCCCCAGCACAACTGTCCACACAACGAAGCACGAGCGAGTGCCTGAACGCTCCATAGTAACAGTGTGAAGAACGTGTTTGACTCTGTGAAACCTAGACAAAAATAGTGTAACAGTGTCCACAATTTTAGCTGTCACTAAAATTCCTGACTCTAACGCCTGTATGCTCTCTCCATACTTTGCCCCGTTCCCTTTTGGACACCATGTAATGAGACCTCAAACAAGGAACCCGTTCTCAAAAAGAAAAAAAGACTAGCAACCGCTTCTCTACCCAGCAGAGATGTCCCGCGAAGTCTGGCAGCGTCGGACCGTCTGTTGGCAAGACCGACCTCCAGGTGCGTCAATAGATTCCACTCCTTACTCTCAATTTCAGTGCTCTCAGTATTAACGAATCTAGGATACATCGTCCACAAAGGACATCACGGGCCACACGGCAGACACTTTCTACCGCCAGCAGTCAGGGCACGCCTGCTCTACACTCACGTTTGATACCCTCATGAGGCAACTACGTCGCCATATACGAACCGGCTCTTCTCGGCAACATACGGAGTAACATGGGGAATAGCACATAAAGACCCAGGAGCGGCTCGGTATACTCGTAACCATGTTACAAGCTAGCGCTATTTGAAGCTTCACATTACAACACGGCAGAGGGCTCATAGCACAAAAGTCAGGACACCTATACAAGCCGTATCCCCAATAACCGGGAAGCCGCAGCTCGGCGTGGCTGCGCTAAACCACTTGATCACGAGGTATAACCCAAAGGAGATCTCTAAACAAGGTGGGGAGCGGACTCCAAACTTGAGAGTAACGAAACGGCATGGGCAGAAGAGAGAAACCCTCTCTGGTTGAAACTTCAACTCAAACACAAACAACAGCAACGCCACACGTGTACAACGTGAGCAGACATGTGAGGCACTAACATGACAAGGGGTGAAGCTAGACAGAACGGCGTAGGGTGGCAAACGCGGAGCATAGACACAAGTACAGAGAAATCTGGCCAGTGTCCTGCAGGGGGAAGGACACAAAACCACACACCACATAAGTCAATCCTACTGTTTAGCTGACTGCCTAACCAAAGAACCAGAGCATTCTCTCAGCATCCAACACCACCACAGTCCGGTCCTACCTCACCATGCGCGGGGTGGCAACCGGGCAGCTACACGGGGCCCAGGTGAATTACGTAAGTGCGCTTGCAGCAGCAGGCTGCGCTATTCTGAAATAGGGGACAAGCGGCTCTGTTGCCCGTCGGGCCCGCCATTCTGCGAGTGATGGGGAAGTCAGTGGAGGTGGGCGTCGTCCATCGGCACCACGCAGGAATAGGCAGGGCTGGCAGTGGCAGACAGTCTTCCAGTGAGGATCCACACAGCCGACATTGAGCATAGAACGTACAAAGGTCGCAGTTCAGCGACACAACCACACTGTGATGAACTCTGACTGAAAATCCTCAAATAAATTATTGCTATGTAGAAAGTCACACAACTGTTTGGCGACTACTTTCTCCAGAATCTTAGAGAGGAAGGGGAGGTTAGAAATCGGTCTATAATGGAATAAAGAAAAAGAGCAGTGTAGATGGAAATATATAAAGGAATATATATCTTTATATGACTTAATAATAGATTTTACAGCATATGTTTGAATATACATCTTTGGTTTTTACAAGTAGCATAAATCCTTGTTTATTGTGTGTGTGTGTGTGTGTCTCCAGGTGCATCCCGAAATATCGCGTGTGTCTGAGTGACTCATCAGACTGCGCGCAGCACGAGTGTGTTGGCCGGCCGACGCCCTGCGATAAGAGCAGTGTGGAGCCAGCCTGTGATACTGACGGCCTGGTCCACCCCAGTGTGTGCCAGCTTCAACAGGCTGGGAAAACCCTGGCCTACATGGGCCACTGCCAGGTAGGTTACACAGGAGTGCACACACACGGGAGGCAGCAGGGCTCAAGGGCCGCTGTCTTCATGTTTAGAAACAGAAATGAGTCCTAAAACCCTGAAAAGAGTTAGCATTTTAGCACCAGTTCCCTCTCCTCGAAGACAATGGCTTTTTTGAATGAGTTTTTGCTTAGATGCCTGAAATAAGGTCCGTGGTTAACACACGTTTTTGTTGTATGACATAAAATGTCAGTAAATACCTCACTACTGAATTCTGAAGCTTTTACGCGTCTTAAAGAAAAGTAATATAACTAGTAGTGTCACTAATTAATGGCAGGGAGTAAGGAGTAAAGTAATTATATTACTTTTCTCAATCAGTAATGAGTAATATATTACATTTTTGGAGTAATTAGCCCAGCACTGGAAATCAGCTTGATGTATCCAGTTTGGTGTCTATATACAGTATACAGTAGAGTGTAAGAAAATATCAAAAAATATATCGCAATATTTTGTTTGGTGATATTGTATCAATTCTCAAAAAAACTAGTTTTGTAAAAAAAACTTTTTTAACACTGA
>NW_023339650.1:1164179-1170667 GCF_004916995.1 Morone saxatilis
TCAGTGTTAAAAAAGTTTTTTTTATTGGAACATATTACCTTGCTTACAGTAGGGCAATAATGACTCATAACCCCTGTTTCATGATAAGTATCAAATTAACAGATTTTTGCCAACACACAGCACCTTGCTCTTTGTCATGTCAGCCGTTTGCCTGATGAAGTCCCGGTAGTGGTGAAACATTGCCGTTTTCAATCAAAAACTTTTTTTGGGAGCTAAATCCAATGTGAGCACACTGTACTTTTTTTCTTCCATTGTTGTCATTGAATCTGTCCTGCACCTGGTCTAGATATAGGATGGGACGAGCACACAATTACCACTCTCACCTTGACAAGTATAACCATACTGCCATAATATTTAAACTAGTTATCCAGCAATCTTAATATTACACCCTCATGAAGTTTGGGGAAGGTATAAGGTTATGGGTTAGAACATATTTTTAGAAATTGTCAAAATTGCATTAGAGGTAGCGATATTGTGACTTTTAGTCCCTCATATGGATCAAGTTCCAAAAATGCTGGATCTTACATTTCCACTAATGCACCTCAGTAGTGTCTTCCATTAAACCTTGCCTGCCTGGTAGATGCCCATGTCTTTCAAAATGACATATTTGTAATTCAGACTTTTTGTTATAAATTCATAGTGTCCAAGTCCAAGCTAAGGTAACCCTGATGACATCACTATAATGTCATCACGGTTGTTCTCTTAGACTTTAAGGAGCTCCACTAGAGTGACAGAAGAAGAAGAAATGATAATGGAAGTTCATTCTTGACCTCTGAATCAGTATATGTCAAATAACTGTCTTACCTCACCTTTTTCAGTCACATCTCATGGTCTTCATCAGTGAATGGTATCTTCGAACTGAGATGGGGATCACAACTAACTATGAATTATTATGAGTCATTACTTGTTTGCAAACATTTTGAACCCCTGATTTTACTCTAGCACCACTTGAGACCAAAAAATTCAACATTTGAAACCTGAGCTAAATTATATGGTCTTAGTTTGTGCAATGCTTTTGTACAGTGGAGATGAATGGACTCGTAGCCTGGAGAAGTTGTTAGTAAGGCTTTCCATTTTTATGTCGATGTATTAAAACGTTTGGCCTAATGGTAACACCAGGAGACAAATAATCAAATACCAGAACACCAAGTTTGTTTAACGTATGATCATTAAGATATGTAATGTAAAGGAAGCAAAACATATATGAAATATATTTGCTCTGTTGTCAGGATGCCTGTAGGAAGCCTCAGCAGGTTTGTGGCCACAACGGAGAGACCTACAGCACAGTGTGTGACGCCTACTCTGACCGCGTGGCTGTGGACTACGAGGGCCCCTGCCACGCCGTTGGAGCAGTGTCAGATGTGGCCCCCGATTCTGCGTGCAGCTTGATTCGCTGTCCGCCTCTTTCCACTCCTGGCTGCAGGCCTGTCACCCCACCTGGTTGGTGCACTACGTAGTATTTTTGCAGTGAACGTCAGACTATGTTCACCTCACTTGATGGCTCTTCCTTATATGACATGCTCATAGAGTTAGTTTCTGAAGGTTGTACTGAAATAATCCATGACGTCTGACCTGTTTGCAGGAGCCTGTTGTCCAATATGTGCCAGCATGCTGCAAATCCTCTGGAACAAAGAGCAGATGAACACTTTCTCTAAGGTACGAACAGCTCACATTCACTGTCCAGCAGTTCCAGTACTGTAATGCTCAGCAGTGAATTACAATGTTGAGAGTTATAGTCTTATTATATACTTATTATTCAACAATATATTTTTTAAAAACTGAGTATAAGGATAGCTGTTTTGAGAAGAAGATTTTAGTTCAACAATGTTCTCTGTGTGGATGCTGCTGGTGGTGTTAGATGTAATTACAGATGTTGGCCACTTGGGGGAGCTATAAATCTAAAGAGTCCCCGACCGCAACTGCATGCAGACTGCACAAATGTCCTAAGAACACAGTGATACTAAAGTCATAGTAACAGTGTAGTTACTGAACTACAAAATAGTGTAAAACACAATTTAGTGTACTACTTTGATCTAACCTGTACTTGTCATTGTCCTTTGACACATATGAGACCTCAAAAAGGAAATTCAAATAAAAAAAAGACTAAGATTTACCAGATTCACCTCTGGTAAACTCTTTGGAAAGACCGACCCCTCAGGTCTAAAGTAGTTCAAACTGCTACTCTCACATTTATGCTTCAGTATGAACAATCTAATAATGTCACACAGAATCAGGCACAGGAGACATTTTAAAGAGGAGCAAGTGCTTTTATTTTGATACTCATGTAGGATACTGTTACGACCCGGCTCGGAAGGGGAAAGGGAAGCAACATAAACCAGATGGTTTAAATTAAGTTATTTATTAACACAGAGAGTTTAACAAAAGAAATAATCCAACAGAAACGGGCAAGTGGGTGCTGCGTAAACAAATTGAAAACAGTCATAACGGAGATCTCTAAAAATGAGACTGACTAAACTAAAACAAAAGCATGAAACAAAAACCCTCTCTGGTTAACTTCAAACTAAACACAAAGCGCACAGCACCCCTAAACCTAGTGAGACTAACATAAAGTGAACCTACAGGTGTGCAAACAGAATCAGTACAAAAGTAAATCCTGGCCCAGTTCCTGAGGGAAGGACACAAAACAACCCCACTACGTCAATCTACTAGTTAGCAGCAATGCTAACACAAACAATTCCACTCAAACACAATCAGTCTAATCACACGAGTGGCAACGAGGCAGCCTAATCACCAGGAACTGACGGCCTCTCTTGAGCAGCAGCCTGCACCCCTATCTTGAAGGGGCGAGCAGGCTCTTCCCTGCACGTTCTGATTGGACGGTATACGGCGTGCGACCGCCGAGCCAATCAGCATCCAACTGTATCCAGCGAATGAGAAACGGTGACAGGGATGCCGCTCCACCATCCGCGTCCAACCCAGCAGGAAATCAGGGCGGGGCTTGCGGCAGTAGCGGGCCAGACCCCAGTCCTGCAGCAAGCGCCTCCCGCCAACGACACCTGATTAAGCATACAAACTACAACCACTGAACGATTACACAAAACAAACCGCGATGGACCCGTACAAGACACCACCCTCTAAAATAGGCAGACTATACGTTTGCAAGGTTACAGACCACAGCCAACCGGTCCAGGAAAACTATAAGCAGTAGATATATCGCAGTCGTCCAAGATAATTCTTAGAACCTATGTTGAGCATTGCTCCCAATTGTTATTCCCTTTGCGACGAACAGGGCCCAACCGCATGGGAGACCCGGTTGTGCGTTGTACATCCGGTCAGAAAGACAAAGCGGCGTTATGTGATCAGTGAACACGCTACAACTGGCAGAGACACTGGACCCCAACATTACACTGTCAACGAATGCTGGACTGCCAACAACAACAACAGCAGAGTAAAGAGACCACGGCGTACAGCAACGGCGATTCACAACGGCTCCTACTCAGACAGCCTCTGGCTGCTGCTCAGCCACACAGGTGAGATGTAGCTGAGACACCACGTGTTCCAAACGTGCTGGTTTGGGAGGGTCGGTACCCTTGATCGACGGCGCGCGGGGCGCGGAAACTACGTGTCATGCAAATCCAGCTTCTGACAGGGTGATTGTTACACGGCAGTGGAAATCCTCGGGCTAAGCAGCTGTTCTTCGGAAGACTGAAAGGTCAGACTGGACTGGCTGGCGAGTTTTTCTCTTTTGCTTACCCCACTGGCATTCCAATCAGAGTCTACACAGACGAGCGTCATTGTACCGCACCAAAATGTCGTGTATCCAGTAGAATACCGGCCTACTTCTTTTCCAGCACTCAACCAAGCACTTGGAGAAGCAGACCACTAGCAGACAAAAACAGTAAAATACCGTCAAATTCGGCAACGCCGAACAATAAGCTACGGGAAAACAAACCTGGTAACCTATTTTGAGCTGATTGGCATGCGATGTACCAGCTTCAGGCATCATAACCTTCACTCTCAATTCCCGTAAATAGAACCAAACCGCATGCCGACTGCTCAGTGAAAGCAAGGCTGAACAAGGATCGACCCAGACGCTGAGCAGCGCCTGTGTCTCAGCCACAAACAGCAATGCGCGACTCAAGCTCACCGTGTTCAACTGATACAAAGCCAGTCAGACCAAACAAAATCGTTAAAACAGGCATGCCAAACAACTTTCATGCGTGGCAGAATTTCAGTGTTCGTTGGCATGACTCAACCTTTGATAGCCAACCCCTTGAGGCTGAAACATTGGAAGCATTGCCTCCTTTCGTTCCGCTTACAGAGCCTCAAACAGTCTAGCGAACTAACTACGTGCTCAGGTTTTACAAAGGACACTCGCTCTTCCCCTCTTGGAGACCAGTAAATTGTTAGGCAAGACCCTGCTGACAACTGGAGGACTCCATCGGTCGGGCTTCTCAAAACCGAAGACTGCGACGGGGAAACCAGTCGTTGGATCAGCACATACTCCGTCGGCCAGCCACGCATGCGCAGCGGAAGGACATTACTTTTTGTTCATTCAATAACACAATACAACCGGCCAGGACACTTTTTAAACTCCTCCCAGCAAATTATCAAAGCAAAGCAATGGAGAATCATCCTGCTTTACCAGGTTGTGCTCACTTGTCAAACACCGTCCCTTTTCCCTTCTGGCGGAACCTCAACATAATCTATTGGCTCTGGGCTTTCTTTGATGTTTCTAAATTGTGCCTGTAGGGCTTCGGGGACCCAGGCTTCATATGCACGTAGTATGGCACTGTTAACTAGGCATAACTAAGGCCTGTTCCTGGTAAAGGGAGCTGCAGCACCAACGCGTGCTTGGCTGTTCCTGTCGAACTTTCGCACTGAGCCAGCGCAGAGACCATCGCCTTTAGTGGCCAACTGTCACGAGCCAGTGGTGACTTCAATATACTTCCAAAGTCATCGGCAATCGATGTCACGTTTCCGCTGAAACATGGGTACCCGAAAGCACCTGTGCTTACTAATCATCAAATGGGTACCTCCTAGGCTTGAGACCTCGCTCGCCGGATGAAGGACAATACCATGCGCCAGCGATCGCATTTCTGCGGCGTGACACCTCCGATCTGGGCCGCGCCTCCAGCTTCGCCAGCCTCACGCTGATGTCAGCGTTGCTGTCGTCCAGCTTCTTACATCTGTCCCAGCTGGATTCAACTGTCTGCCGGTCCTGTGCTGCTTTTTCCTGGGCCTCCATCCTGAGACGCAACGGCGCGGACTTCAGCGGGCCTCGTCTCGGAGCCAGTGACTGGCAGGGATGGATCGCTGCGGGGCGCCGCTGTGCCACGATTTCTTTAATTACCCGTGCCCACCCACAACCTTCCTTCTAACCCCCGAGGCCGGTGCTTGGGCTGCAAAGTATTTGGCTACCCCCGAGCCTCAGTTTAGGGCGTCCCGACGAAGCAATAGTCGCACGCGTCATCTTCGCACCCCTGGCAAACACAATAATCCCTGTCACCAGACCTCACGGATGAATGTGACAATTCTTCTAAGGTCCTCTTTTGCGATGATCTGCTCCTGCAGACCCCGCGAAAACTCGATCTGAAGGGTAATTGCGCAATTTGCGACCAACCTCCATCTCTTACGCTGCACACGTCCATAATTTGCGTAAGGCGACAATAACATAACAGTGACACTACTGGTGTGGCAAACAGAATACACCTCATTAAAGTCCAAAGCAGTCTGCCCACCGCTTTGAAAGGACGGCACCACCATCAAAACCACACCCACATAACTCTATAATAAACCAAACACAGCAAGTAACACAAAACACAAAACGAAACATCCCCCGGCCACGATTTCCACTCAACACATCAGTCTAATCACCCGAGTGGCCAACGGAGGCAAGCTAATCACAGGACATCGGAGAGCTGCTTTGACAGCCGAGGCTGCAGCCTATTAATGGGGACGGCTTGCGGTCACTTCAGGTTCAGGAGAACCCAGTGCCAGGCGCGTGACCTAATCATCAAATAGCCGGGCTGGCAGTGGCCAGACCAGTCCTCTGCAGCAAGGTTCACCAAAGCCTGATTCAGCATCACAACCTGCAAACACTGTCAGTTCACACACAAACAACGCGGTGGCCGTGAAACACATTTTAAGAAATGAGTGATTGTATTGTTCTGCAACTGCATTTAAGAACATTTTGTTGGAGCAAACATTGCTAGAAAATGTCATGTTGATGCTAAGATGCAATATCACGGAAGAACACATATTACCTAGGGCCCCAAATACGAAAAGTTCTGCGAGATGAACTATTTAAAGATCAAAAATCTTTCATGGATCCGTAACTTCGAACAGGGCAGACAAGGGTTGACCATTCATAATCAGGTCTACCAATTGCGATCATATACCTACCATCCACTAAAAGAAGTCAAGTCGTAGTCAGCCAGTGAGCCAATTCTTTTATTATTTTGCCGTAACTGAATACCTTGGGTTGACATGCAAATGATAAACATGAACAAAATCAACCATTTCAG
>NW_023339650.1:1170692-1174159 GCF_004916995.1 Morone saxatilis
ACTGGTGTTCTTCATGAGACAAGCATACTGAACCACCAATTTGCTCCCGCGATGCTTAGCATCGGTGGCTAGTGAGATGGTGGTATCGAATTGAGTTAGTTTACCATTGTTCGATGGGACTTTGCCATCACCTGGTTGACAAGGGGAGTGAAATGTGGCCACGTTTATGTGTAAAAGTGCTTTTGAGTTGGGTCGGAAGGACTTAGAAAGGCGCTATACAAGTTTTACAGCGTCCATTTACCATTTTTACCTTTTGTTTACCTTGTTACCGTAGAATGAGCTGTTTATCTACAGACGCCATGGTTTGCCTTCATCAGAGTCCGGCATGTTGAACCGCCATGTTTCTACAGTAGCCCAGGACGGACAAACCAAATAGTGCTCTAGATAGGTTCTCTGTTCTCTTTTTTTTGCGAGTTTCAATGCCATTGTAGTTTCTCCGGCACACACGGGAGGTAGAGCGGGTCGCCTAGTATTTAGAAGGTTGGCAGTTCAATCCCCGGCTCCTCCCGCAGAATGTGGAAATGTCCTTAAGCAAGATACTGAACCCCAAATTGCTAGATGCGATATACCATCAGTGTGAATGAGTATAATGTTTCTGTTTTTCAAGATGAGCCTTTGCCATCACT
Organism: Morone saxatilis; assembly: GCF_004916995.1. Lineage (NCBI taxonomy): Eukaryota > Metazoa > Chordata > Actinopteri > Moronidae > Morone > Morone saxatilis. The sequence continues at coordinate 1,171,319 of NW_023339650.1, forward strand.
GTATAAATGTGCATGAATGGGTGAATGTGGCATGTAGTGTAAAGCACTCTGATTGATCGGAAGACTAGAAAGGTGCTATGTAGGTACAGTCCATTTACCATTTACAGCCTGTTCTCATTCCCAGGTCATCAAACACAGAGGCCAGCGGTGTTCAGTTAGTTTCTATCTGCAACTTCACTGCTGACACTACATGACACTAATTTTAAGGCCTAAAATTGAGATTATCAGATTGAAATCTGCAATCATCAGAGTGATCCAGTTGCAGTCAAACAATACTGTGTAATTAAGAAACTAAAACTTTAATCAATCATCAAACTCCTCTGCCCAACCAATTACACAGCACTGCATCAATTCGTTTGCAGATGAAGTAGTAATATTCTAGTGAAGATGTTTGAGTTGTGGTTCTTTTCAAATAAGGCACTGAGGCTCAGAATGTCCTCTAAGGTGGTGACTGAGGCAGAATGGATTCATCTGTCCCACAGGCCGTGTCAGTGACTGCTGTTGCACCTGGATCAGAGCAGGAACCTCAGAGAGTCATTCTTATCAGACCGTAGTCAACAGAGAAACTAGAGAGAAAATAGAGGCACTGTAGGAGTTCATATACCACCAATATGATATGAAGACAAGTGTGTTGATATTTGTGAATTAATGCACAAGTAAAAGAATCAGTCGCCCACCTGGTATCACGCCTAAACATGTAATACGCAGTCAAGTTAGCAATAATAAATACCACCAATATCACCAGTTACACTTTCAAAATAGTTGCAGTTTGGTTAGGTTTAGTCTCCAAAACTACCTGGTTAGGTCTAGCAAGAGATTGTAAGTTACGTTACATATTTCATGTAAGTTAAGTACGTTATACCCATCCATCCACCCTGTCGTCCTCCCTATGCAGACCCTCTTTATACTGCACTTTCATACATGTGTGTACTTTTCTCTAGGTTATCTAGGTGAGGCAAAACGTGACACTGACACGGTTTCCAGTTCTCCTTATACATCCATAATGAACATTTATCGTACAATCACATTAAAACACAACCTCAGAACGATATAGTCAGTTATAGTTATAGTCTGTTTTTACGTTCCCAGTCTTTTACTAAAGTTTCAGTCATACCAGCATTTAACCAGCCAACTTCAAAAAACATGCCACTTTCATTTTTTAAATTGCCACCATTTAATGAACATTTAAAGATCTTCACATTGTGGTTTTAACGTTTTATAATGTGTACACATTCACTCCATTTAATTAATAATCTTGAGTTGTTTCGCCCCAGGTTTTTTGCTCTTCTAGCTTTGTGGTTTTGTGTTTGTTTTCACCTGCATGTCTGACGAAGAGTGATCTGCTCTGCTCTTATTGAAGACAGATGTTTGGTTTAAATTGGACACACGCTGTTCTGTTTTGTGTAGAGCCAGGCTCCGTTCAATCCGTTTAATGTTCTGTTTCCTAACAACACACATCGCTTCACAGAATTTGAAGAGCGTCTCAGTTCAGCAGGTTTATGTTTCACCAGTTCACATTTCAACCAAATCACTGAAACGGTTAACTCATTCTAAGCTAATGGGAAGAGAGGCTACTTGAAAGGTAGCCAAGGATGATAAATGCTTTGTCATTATCCACTCCTCTTAATTCAGTCTTTTGAATTTGTTTGCAGTCATCTTGTTGACTGTTGACAGCAAGGTAAAACATGTTGCGAGGAGCACATTTTTGCTTTGAGTGCTCGGAAGCTTTCTGTAGCTTGTTACCACATAATTTTCCACAAAGATGCACCATGGTACGTGGTAGCATATTTCTTTCCTTTTTTGAAAGACCAATTGGACATTGCATATTTATTCATGCTAATTTGAGCGCCAGCCAGCACAATGTCTTTGTTGTGTCCATTCTCTCCCCTCATTTCCTCATTTATATTGAGCAAAACTTATTAGATCACTTTCACCAACCTTTCAGCATGGTTCATTGGTTTCTATTATAAACAGTGTCCATCATTTTAGAGGGGGGTGTTGTGGTTAGTGGAGAGCTTCAGGGCACCCTGTATGTAGCCTGGGAAGTCAAACCCAGGGCTAAAAGCTAAAGCTGATGTAAATAATCTTGAATTTCCCTCGGGATAAATAAAGTATCTATCTAATAAAAGATTTGAAAAGTATATATACAATATTCTATCTGAATGGGGCTTTGGTTTGCCGTGAAGTTCCCCTAACTGTTAGCATGACAGCTTCTCTTCAATGTGCATCAGCAGACGTTCTGACAAATACAGAATATATAACATATAACATCCACAAATACGAAAACAACATGTATAAGCAAAATGTTGCATTTTCATTTATTTTAAATATTTAAACCCCTTTATTGTTGAACATGCATTTTTAAAAAGCTAAATTTTCTGGTGGGACATGAGAAATGGTAGTCAGGTTGGCTTTCTGTGGGTGCAAATATTCCCCAGGCTTATCCAGAATTTTTAACGGATGAATATTTAATGTAACAGAAAAGAAGTACAGCCAGCAGGGCAGTAATGGCAGTAATAAATCACTGCTCTCGTGTAGGAATGAGTAAATTAATAATTGTTCTTGATATGAATAATAAGTAATAAGTCAAATACCTGTAGCACTAGATGTATTATATTTATACTGGGGGGAGTTGGGGGCGGATACCAACTTTATGGGTCTTTGGTATATTAATTTCTCACATGCTTGAGGTTCATTGGTTTGTGCTTTTTCCATACCTACAAATATAAGACATATATTATTCACTCCCCTGCCCAGCTAGTGTTCATCACCTGCAGAGTAGCTGACCCACATTAAACTCTATGGTCTCTAGGTGGGTGGTTTTTCCTTGCCCCCGTCGCC
>NW_023339650.1:1174259-1178581 GCF_004916995.1 Morone saxatilis
ATTTGAGAGTGTTTCTCCCTTTTTAGGAAAAGTATCGAAAAAGTATCGAATTCGCAATTCTTGACTTGGTATCGGTATCGAAACAATAATTTTGGTATCGTGACAACACTATTTCACATGCAAATAATTAACATTTTACAGTATTTATACATGCAATCGGCACAAGATAGACGCTTACAGTTCTTTGTAGCCTTTTCTATTTTTATCAGTTTATTTGTATCATCAAACTCATTGCATAACCCTCTAACTGTGCTTGTGAACATCTGTGTGAAAATGCATCGTTTGGAGCCTGAGGGAAAGAAAGAGGCAGAGAGGGAAAACAAGAGACAGATTTATATTGAACCCGGCGTGACCCTGGAGTTATCAGAACCACAGCATGTTTTACACACTGTCTACAGATGGGCCAAAGGCCAAATGGAACAGCTTCAAAGGCTGCGCTGGAAAGTCACACTAACACACACACATCAAAACAAACTCAAATATACTTCACACATACTGCAGTTCACCTGGTGAGTGAGGCAACCACAAAAGCTCACAGCCGCTTCATACTGAGAATTTTATCACACAGTTCAATTAGACTGGAGTATCAGACATTTTAAGTAGAACATTTAAAATGTTAGTTTGTTGGAACATTGTGTTAATTACAATTAAAAGCTACAAGGAACTTGCATTTTATGTTGATTCTGGATCAAAATGGATGGATAACAGATATTCGTTGCAAGACTTCCTCTGCAGTCTGATTAGCAACTTGATATGCAAGAATGACGACAAAGACACTTTTCTAATCTCTATAAACGTATGTCATTTTCAGATGACAGCCAATTGGTTCCCAGATTGCATTTCGGCCAATGTGTCCCACCTCTTTTGCTGTCCACACAGACTGTTTACCTGCTTGCAACCAAAGCAGGCACAAATGTGATTTGGTCAGTACAATCGGACTACCAATGGAAACTATAACAAAGCTCAAACGAACAAAGTGAACGGCATTATGAGTGTATAAGAGTCTCCCTCTGATGTATTTGAACGTGTTGTTAAAATTACAAGTGGATTTATTCCTAAACTGCCTGTTATAGCTCACAAAGAAAATCATTTGACAAATTGTAGTTTCAGATCATGATGGCATGGAGCTCATGCTGTGGCATTGTGGGATTTGATGTTCAAGCAAACAAACTGTGTGTAAGTTTCCATTGATGGTCTCCAGGAGAGCCTTGTATGGGTTTCTCCTCCCCCGAGGGGTTCAAACGCTGGGCTGTGTAGCCGGGAGCAGTGTGGTAGACAAACATTGGTCTGGAGGTGGCAGAGCATGGGGCTAATTACTGTGTGTCTGTCTTTCTGTCTCTCTGTGGGTGTAAGGCAAACAAAAGTTCTTAAACGTTAAATTAGAAACAAATCCCTAAACCCACTGTGCCAACCCTGATTAAGAGGACTGTGTCCAAAACTCACTCACATAGTCATGAATTCATTCTTTCAATCATTCAATCATTAATGCTTTATTTCATTAATGGTTCGCCTGTCTGCCCTCTAGAGTTTGTTATCAGCTATTGCAATATCCTTTGACAGAACACTGAGTGAATAGTCACTCTCTACCTCTGAATGATGGGAGTTCTAACCTCACAGAGACTAAAGTAGTGATGGTGCATTTGGACAGTTGCCCTCAAACAGTCTTATAATTGGGGATTCTAGGAGGCTTATTATGCTTGAAATTAATGTTTGTAGAGGGTATTGTGTCACCATGTATGAGGCAAAAGTGGTTTAGAGTGTGCAGGGCCTCAGATCATAGCCTCCCTCTGTCTGTTTCCCAATGCCTCCCTAGTCTCTCTCCATGAACTCCCTATTTTAATCACACAACGACAAGCACAAAGAAGTAGGTCTGAGTGCACAGACCGTGTGAGCAGCAGCGCAAAGTGCAAAAAGGGCTGGGTAAAGCCAATCTCTGTGACACATGACAACAGTCACCTAACAAATGGAAGAATGATTCTTCAGGAAGTCTTCAGTGTCTTTTGTTTGTTTTTGAAGTCTTGATGCAATGAATCATAAAAATGGGGATAACAGCATACACTTTCAGACAGTCTATCTTTGGAGACATTCATAGTATTGCAAGATTGAAACAGAGAGAAAAAGTACCTTCACACCTCCACCCACCTGGCCAGTCACTGCTTGAAGTGGGTGCCTTTGTGGGATTCAGACGCTGTTCAACAGACTGACAAGCACTCCACATCTGGAGCACACTGAACCCATAATGGAAAACTGGGAAAACATTTACATTTTTTTTCATCACATGATGGACATGGCGGGGGACAGTTCACCTCTGGGTCTCCCTAATGGAACAGACAAGGGGGGGAACGGGGGATCCACTGTAAGTCAGTCACATCTCGCTCACTCGAAGGGGGTCTTGCCCAGGGTGTCATTCAAGATAGAACCGCCACTGCATTTGGCCATACCTCTACCATACACCTCTAACATGCAGATAGTGAAAACAAATTTCCCTCCTGGACAATAAAGGCTATCTGTTTATCTAGATAGTAATGCAGTACAATGCAACATTGTCAACAGTACAAGCAGATGTAATGTGTTAACAATTTGATTTTCATACCTCATTGGAAATCAATAAAAACAAATTGCTGCCTTAAAGGAAGGCAAAACAAAATAGAACAGTAAAGTTGTGATAGATGGGTTTTGTTCTTCTAAGCCTGAAAAAAAGGACTGCATGTATCCTTTGGAACTTTATTTGAAACAAAGATGAAGAACCCTGATTGTATGCACTGCAGCAGGCCTGACTGAACTGCCATCCTCCATTACTGAAGTAGGGAAAGAGCTTTAGTGAGTTGCCCTTAGTAAGAATTAGCTGGTTGCCACATTTAGCTTTGGTTTTGAAGGAAAACCACCATTTTGGGCTTAAATCAAGTTAAGCATCCAGGGTTTTACACACACACACACACACACACACACACAGTTGCTTCAAGATAAACAAAGCATCCACTCATCAGCAGCAAATGATGGAACCACACCCAGGACTTTTGCCTGGAATCTTCTCGCTTTAAACCACCAATTAGCTGACTCACTTGAGACCAAACCCACCAATCAGACATCAAAGACACTTCCTGGTGCAGTGGAAGGGGAAAACAGTCCTCACATTACCCAGAGGGACTTGAGCTCCCTCTGTAAGGCCTACAAGGCTACAGTTTCCAGCACACCTCGTCCTGCAAACAGCCGCAGTGCTGCTTTTGTTCTGAGCACATATTTGTAAATCATTTCATATTATTTTTAATTTTTTAAATAGAAACCAACTTTTATTTCACGTGTCCACAGACCGACAGAGCTGTTCCGCAGCTGTAACATACAGTCAGACCAGGGCGCCATGAACGACATCAAGCTGTGGTCCAATGGGACAATCAAGATGCCCTTCATGAACATCCCCGTGCTGGACATCAGAAAGTGTCTGCCGGACATGTGGAAGGCCGTGGCCTGTTCCCTGCAGATCAAACCCTGCCACAGCAAGTCCAGAGGGAGTGTCATATGCAAGTATGTGTACTACTACCATTGTACAAGTGACAAGTTACTACCCGGTAGTAACTGACCTTTGACCAATGTTGACAGATATTTTGACTCGTCAAACACAGGGATCATTAATTGTTGCATTACATTCCAAAAGTTGCTACACCTGCTGTGACAAGTCAAAATGTCTGTTGTTCATTCACCCATTAAGTAACAAAAGTACTCTGATGCTGGCTGTCAAGGTTATTGCTAGATTCAAGCTAGCCAGATTTACTCAGAGAGCTAACCAAAATGTAAAGATAAACCCCATTCTGACTGGATTTAGTTTAGCAGGGTGTTTTTAACATCACCTCTGCTGGTCAGTAAAATTGTATGGCTAATGTTGTCACCCTCCTCCCAAAAAATACAGCCAAAATTACATGTACCTACTATTCTTCAGCAAACTTGCTGGTCCTTGTATTTTAAAGTGGATCTCTGAGATTTTGCAGGAGAAACCACTTGTCAGCTCAGTGTGATTTAAAAAAAAAACAAATTGTGCAAATATAGAAAGTCCAAAGTTGTTTTCGCTAATCTGGAGAAACATGCTAAAACCAGCATATAGGCCCGTTTGGGAACCAATATGAAGACAGAAAAAAATTAAAGCCATCATGAGAGATAGACCCTGTAGAAGCTCCTCAACTGGGTTGTTATAATGTCTGCTACAGGTAGGTAAGTTGAGGTTCCCCTGTGATAGACAGATGATTGATCCAATCCCCTGCCTGTCCTGACCTGCACAGTTAGTTTTCTTTCAAGCCTATATTTGTTTACATTTTGGTAAACTGGCACTA
>NW_023339650.1:1178681-1182726 GCF_004916995.1 Morone saxatilis
CAACTACCAATTTCGATGTTCTGCGCTAGTGCGACGACTACATCACCGCAAACCTCCACCGCTCTCCCGCAAGCCACTGCCAGCGGTAGGCTCTGTCTCTCTCTCTCTCTCTCTCTCTTTCTCTCTCGGTCTCACTCTCTCTCTCTTGGTCTCTTTCTCCCTTTCTCCTTACTGCTACCTTATACTCCTTTTGGAAAGGAATTATTATTATTTTATATACTCGTCACTTTACTTTTTACAGAAGTCCTTTAATTAAACATTTCTGTTTTTAAACTTTTTTTTAAATTTTTGTTTGTCATTTTGTCTTCATTGAGATAGAATGATAGTGAAAGAGTGTAGCGCTGGAGAAGTGGTGTGTGCTCTTCCTACACATAACAATAAAATCATTTTTTGTCTTGGGTTAGGATTAAATAACCAATAATTGTGTATAGGTCAGCGTTTTTTTAAGGCAAAAAAGTAACAAAGTATCCAGTAATAATAAGTACTTGATTTGAATTGTAAGCATTACTACACTTATTCACTCAGAAAGTTAAGTAACAAAGTGACAGTAATCTGTTACTTTATAATTAGTTACCCCCAACACTGAGGTTCGAAAGGTTGCTACTACAGTTGCAGCTCGAAGTCCTGTTGGTATTAAAAAATATTGTGAAGGTATTAAAGGTATTAAAAGGTATTAAATTCAACTTAAGAATTTCTGTATATACCCTGTTAGTGTATAATCACCTAAGAATCGTTGTGTTTTTGTTACCTTACAATTAGCCATTTTATCTACAGAGGTCGCTATATTTATCAGCCCAGAACGGACAGATCAAACACTTGCTGCAAAGCTCTTCCAGTGTACAAAAAGAGCACATTAGGCACAAAAAATATGAAATAAAATGCAATTTACAGCATAATGAGAGTCAAATAGAAACAGCATAAAAGTCTGAGAAAATGATCATTCTCTATAGGTTCATTTTTGAGTGACAAGTCATATGATCCGTTGTTAAACCAATCAATTAATCAATCAATCAACCGATACTGCAACTCTGGAGCATGTTATTGCAACATGTTCTCACTTCTTTTAAAGGACCAGTGTGTAAGCTTTAGTGTTATCTATTGGTAAAGTTGTTAATTACAACTAACTGAACACTGCTGTATGTATTTGACAACCTGGGAATGAGAACGGGCCGTAGGAGAAACTACAGTGGCAACAAAAAATCCTATCTATAGCCAGTGTTTGGTTTGTCTGTTCTGGGCTACTGTAGAAACATGGCGGTCCATTTTTGCCAATAGATCCTCCTAAATGTTACACACTGGACCTTTAACGGGAGAGCTGTTTGTGTTTTTTGCACGTTTTGTGGCCACCGTAGTTTCTCCTCTGCTCTCGGAAGTCGAGGGTGAAGCGATGAAGATGCCACTAAATCCTAAACAGTCTACCTTTTTAAATGTTTCACGTATGGTAACTTACGCAACGTCATTAAGTTACATGAGGTAACATAATTTGTAACATAACTAAGTACTTTTTGTTGCTAAACCTAACCGAAGTGCAATTGTTTCATACCATTCAAGCTTCATTTTAAAAGTCTATCTGGATGTTACATAATTATTTATAGTTGCTAACTTGATCGTGGAGTCCTGTGCATACAAAAATGACACTAGAGGGATATCTACAGTGCTGTTTTTTGAAGCAGAGGGACACTGACAAAGCCGCTGTATTTGACGAGGAATGTGTTGGAAGACACAAGTGAAAAGTCTTTTATTACATTCCTTAGAGGAGATAAAAAGTCACGCACTGTGACTGCAGACCATCAAGCATCTTTGGTATTGTTAATTCTCACAGGCAGTGTTTGGAATCACTGTAATGTCTAATAGCTTTGGAAGAAAAGAGATAATCCACAAAAAACGTCCAGTCCTCCCAGCAGCCTCAGTGTGTGAAGCTGTAAATCTCACTCACTTGGTTTCGTGACTTCGCACTTCAGCCAGAGACTGTTGGCAGTGGCTGCATTCTCCCAGGCTCTCGCCTTGTATGTTCACACAACACTTGGATAGATACACACCACAAACTTGGATGCCTTACTGATGTTTAAGTGAGCATATCTCAGAAGTGTTGGGACTACATTATCCAACACATTCCCATGGCCTGAACACATTCCTTTGTGTAGAAAACATCATGGATCAAAGTGAACATAATATACTGTATATAGTGATCTTTGTCAGTACAATGACTCAATAATAGAGCCATCTCCTGGAAAATTTTACTTTTACTTAATTTCTATCAGGAAGAACCCAGTCAGAGGAGTGAAGCAGAGATATAGCAATTTGGAATTTGCCTGATTCTTTCGACCTAGAATCTGAAAGTGAATTGATTCAACCCTTCTAAACTTAGACCCCTTTTCCTTTCCTTTATTTAGAGGCTTACAGCAGTCACTACATTTCGTAGTTTGTGACTTCGACTCGAGTCACAAACTTTAGACTCAACAAAATAAAAAAAGACTTGCAACTCAACTTGGACTCCAACACCAATGACTTGTGACATCACTTTGACTTGAGCCTTTTGACTTAAAAAAATACTTGATTCCTTTGCCCTAGCCAAAATATATTATTTAAAAAGTGTGCCACCAGTCATTTAATTTCCCTTCATTTCCTTAAACAACTGACGTCAACGCCATTCACTCCCAGCAAGTCAACTTTTAATTCCGCAGATCCAATTAGTTTGAACTAATCAAGTTGAAGTAGAGAACCACAAAGAACTAACTCAGTTTGAAAAAATTATACCAAAGGAAAAAAACTATTTCGTTTAAGTTCAAGAATTCAGCTTCAAACTTTGTTAAACTTAAAAAGAGCATAATATGGCCATAATATTACTCTTTTGTTAAAATGGCACTACATTTGGTGAAGAGCACATTATGACTTCTTTAGGAAAACTTAAAGTTTAGGACTTTGGACTAATACTTGACTAATTACTTGAGTGCAAAGACCTGAACCCATCTCTGCCTTGTAGTCATTAGGGCTACACAATTATTCGAAATCAAAATCGCAATATGGCCAAGTGCAATACCAAATCACAGAAGCAACTTGTTTGATAAAGGCAAAATTTGTGACTTAACAGCATTATAATGAAGTACTGTAGTTCTGAAGAGATACACTGGCCTACAAATCTATAGAATAAATTAGACTGTTAGAAGTTGTGTTATACATGTTCTAAGAAAATTTTAAAAATATATATGTAGTTTGACATTTTTGGGAATTTTTTGCTTGTATGTTCAGTTTAGTTTTTCAACACAAATATCTTGAAATCAGCGGATAGAGGAGAGTGCCAGTGTTCCAGTGACAGAGGAAGTATGTTGATGGGACAAGCTGATTTAGTTAGTTAGTTAGTTTAAAAAAGTGTAGTGTAATAGTGTAAAGCAAAAAAAAATAGGGATTTTATAAAGCCTTTTTATTTGTCATTTGGAACAAATTAATTTAGATTATTTCATAACTTTCATGCCTTACCTGTGGGCTTAGCCTTGACTCCAACTGAGAAGACAGGTAGGGCTTTTTTCCACCAACACCTAGCTTTGAACAGTTCCCAGCTGGAACCAAAAAATTGCAGGTTTTCCTTTGGAACCAAAGTGGGCGTGTCATAGTGTACAGGTTGTTGTGCATGGTGCAGCGCCCCCTATTAATGATGCATCCAATTACAATGGTTCCATCCAAAACTGGTGGAAACGAGAGCTGGTTTACTAGATAGCTCAAAGAATCTTGAACGGAACCGGTTCAAGATTCAGAGCTTGTGTCCAGCGTGTGCTTTCTGATGCAAATTGTGTTCTTTGGGTTAAACTGGCAATTTCTGTATTTGGTTCCTTTAAGGCATAGTCTTAGAAGTTCATCATAGCTAGAAGTTGACGTTGTCGGCTGTTTCTCATCAAAATGTATTTAGGAACTGTGAGTTAAGTTGTGCTTAGTTTCTCTCCTTATGTACCTTTTGGCTTTTTATGAAATACCCAGATACACCGATCAGCCGTAACATTATGAGCACTGACAGGTGAAGTGAATTACACTGATTATCTGGTTATCATGG
>NW_023339650.1:1182826-1186295 GCF_004916995.1 Morone saxatilis
AAGTGAATGCTGGTTCTGATATAATCTTCTCATCTTTTGTACTACTGATGCAGCCAGGAGAGTTTCATATCTATTCAAGCCTTGAAGTGCTCCAGCTGACATTGGGCATTGTGCTAGATCATCTTTGTATTGTTATCCTAAACAAACTTTTCATAAGGTTTGCCTGTATGAGTGCTGCCTGTTTCATTCACTAAATTGTCACACAGGACTAAAAAGAAGACCTTCACGGTGTAGAGCTTGCAGTCCTGATATCTGAAATTCATAGACAAAAACAGATATAGAACCGTCGGTGGCTGTATTGGGAGACAGAAGCTACCTCCCACAACTGATAATGCTGTGTCCTTACACAGTTGTACCTTGACAGAAACATTTTTTAAATCTGTGTAAATTGTTAAATGTGACTCTTCATTGCTTCTGTCTTGCAGCTTGCTACTATAAAGAGTGAGTCTCATCTAAAGCATCTCCTCCAGAGGTTACCCGGTTACTGTTCAGAGTCGATGGTGAGTCCACTTCCTCTATTACAGCAAAACTATGTTTACATGCACAAATAATTAATTGAAATTAATGCAGTGAGATTAAACAGCCTGAACTTTGGCTCAACAGCTGTGTTGTATTGCACCAAGAAAGCTCTAAATGGAATCATATTGAACCTTTGGATTGCTGCTTTTTACTTTCTCTTTAAAATTTAATATAGTTTGGACAAGACAAATGGTTAAACAATTTTGAAGGTCAGCGACTACTGTTGATCTGAGCTAATGTCAACTAAGTGTGCACTAACATTAACAATTAGCTAACAGTAAAGCAGCAAGTGCAGTTTACTGTAAAACAAATAGAGATTTGTGCTAGTGCCTGAATTGGATCAAAAAATGTGCCCTAATTCTTCTAATACGTATCAACACATCAAAGTAGTTATTCTTAGACAGTTACAGACAGTTATTTCCCAACTTTGGTTGTATATACCCCTCGGAAAAGTTCCATATCTTGATGACATCAGTTGTGGTTGTACCTCTGCTCAACAGAGGTGGCAGTGCTGAATGAGAAGAGTAAGAGTACTCATTTGGACAAAACACAGACACTGGCTTGTGCAAAGTTAGTATATTTTTTGAAGTAATGAGAGAAACGATAAAAAAAGTGGCCAGTCATTAGTTGTGCATGGGAGGAAAGGGTTGGAGTTTGCCAGTTGCCAGTTCTAATTGGCTCGATAAAAGTATGTTATCAAGTGCTACAAAAATTAAAACTGAAAAAATCAGTATTAGTTTTAAACATGAATATGTTTTTCAAATGGTAAATGGACCCGTGTACTTGTCATAGCGCCTTTCAGTGCTTCTGACCACTCAAAGTGCTTTTACACATCCCGCCGCTGGCCACATTCCACGCTTGTCATGCCACACATTCAGATCAGCGATGAAGCCCCACTCGAACAGAATTAACCGCATTACTCACAATCTTCCCAATTTGGGGTTCAGTATCTTGCTCAAAGATACTTCGACACTTGGCGGAAGGAGCCCTGGATCGAACCAACAACCTTCCGATTAGGGGACAACACGCTCTGCCTGTGCACCACAGCCGCATGGTGTTAATGTAATGTTCTGGTGTCTTTTTGTACTGATAACTTGGCTAATGTTGAGATAACATTTGTACCAACTCTCTAATTAGACTTATACAGGAAGTGGGTGGTTGGTTGTGGTTAACAGAATGCTGAAGCACCTGGTTCAACCACACATCTCTCTCACTCACACTCATCCTCACACACACCAAAGCCACCAAAGCTGATAAGGGACTTTAAGTGGGTCCTACCTTATTTAGGAGTCCCTTCTTGGAAAGGACTGGAATCCAGTTTTAAGATCGACCGTGTTTCAGCTAATACTGTGTTCACATAGTGCATATTTCTTAATAACCAGGGGCCTGCATAATATTTAGGGTGTGGTCTGTGTCAAATTTTCATGCCATACTGCGTCTAATTCACTCAAACATCTCTGAATATAATCCAGGCAGGTATTACGTTGTCAACACGAAGTAATGATGAAAGCAATTTAAATAAAAACCACACATAACTTCTAGGACACAGGATTGTGTGGTCTGTGCAATTAGAAAGGTGTTAAACAATATCAAATTGCTACTGAAGGCAGTAGAGATATGTTGTGTTCATGGTGCCATCTGAAACCGGTGATAAAGCTTCACTATGGTAGATGGTAGAACTGGAATACCACATATTTTGTCTGGTAAAAGGTTTACGTAATCTGAGTTAGTGGCTAAAATACAATTCAAAATTTCCAGGATATTTTCTCATTTTAGTTCATTTCCAGGTGCTCCCATGACTGAAAAACTAGTGTCTAAATTTCCAGGTTTTCCATTTTTTGTAGGATGTGTTAGCTAGCTAATTTTCACCCCGGGTCCGCAAACAGGCTAATCTAGCCATGATAGTACAACATCCAGATATCCTTCGTCCATATACCTATGCAAACATTCTGTATGTTTCCACTTTATTCATAGTATTTGAATCCAGGCCTTTTCTGGCCTGACAAAAAACAAACTGTGAGAGACTGGCTGTTGGTCTAATGTAAAGAGAGAAGATTGAATTCTTAATCATATAAAAGAGAAAAATAACTGCTTTTATCAGACACTGACACACAAAGGCCCTGGCTCTCTGGGTAGACTGGAGGGCTTTCTGCTTTGGCTCGTCTAAATTGCAGCATTATTCTTCCTGTCATGTTCTTGCCTTATTGGCCCCTGCTTCGTCACAAATCATGTTTATGCTTCATGTAAAGACGCTGTTACTCCTCGGCCTGTCTCGTAAATGATGCTGACGCCTGCTGACGGGAACCTTTGTTCCCCAGCCAAGAGAAACGGAGGGGTGTTAGCAGTGACGTGTATTTGCACAAATGGCTGTCCTATAAAGCCTAAGAGCATGAAAGGGATTGTTTTCTGTTTCTACCACACTTCTATTTCCTTGTCTTTCTGTGCTGCTGTCCCTATCGGTGTCCCTTTGGGCCTTAGGCAGAGGAGACCGACAAGCTTCTTTGTGATGATTAATCCCACAACATTTCACCACAAACCCAAGTGGAGTTTCATAGTTTCATATGTTTTCCTGTTTTTTAAACACTGTTTTGATCCAAGGAATGTCATGTTTGCTCTGTGTAATAACAGCTTATTCACTGACTTTTTACATCTCTTCAACGTCTCAGTCGGTTGTTCAGTAGGCTATTTTTTTTTTGCTGACCAATTTTTTTGTAAACCAAGGAATTACAAGATAATGAGGTTGTCCCCAACCCTAACCCCAAGAGTTTCTCATCATATGCCAGAAAATGATATGCTCGTATGTACACACAGACATTTTTAATGACATAAGAACTCATATTATGATACTTGCACTATCCACAGCTAAATGGTAAATGGACCTGTACTTGTATAGCGCCTTTCTAGTCTTCCGACCACTCAAAGCGCCTTTTACACTACGTGCCACATTCAC
>NW_023339650.1:1186395-1189477 GCF_004916995.1 Morone saxatilis
TTTAATACTTTTTAATGGCCTTAATTTTTGCTAATTTCATTTACTACCTTTTAATACCTTTTACACCCTGACTAATGAAAACATACCTATGGATATTATATTCCATTTCTGACAATAGATCCTCTTCAATGTTAGACACTGGACCTTTAATCACAAACAATCACATATATCAGTATTTACTTAAGCCCCAAATGAAGATATTTGAACTCAAAAACATTACATTATTGTATTACTTATCTTTTACTTAAAAAAGGAAAACTGCAACTGTAGAATTCTGTTCTGTTTGTTAACCACTGTCAATTTTGGACCTTGATCAACTCCTTTTACAAATGCCCATACATCCCAGCTGAAGTGATGGAAAAACACAACACCAAACAGAGTGACAGTGATTTGTTGGCAAATAATCAAACAAGAAATCTCTCTGATGCAACAAAAGACCAACTCTGAAAACCGAGGCCATTTGTAAGACCCTCTCACTCTGTATGAAAGGTAAATAAGTGCTGGCTGGCAGACTGATGGGCTCTTTCTCCAGGGCCGGGCTCATCAAGCAGTGCACGCCCAAGAAAAAACGGCTAGCGCAGCAGCAGTTTCCAATCATTTGCCATGAAGGCCTAAGAGTCTGTGGTTTTTTATTACAGCAAAAGTCAAAAACAGCTGATTCTGATCATAGGTTCCTTCTCTAGGTATGAAGGTATGTCAGACAGTAGAGTGAAATCCTGTGGAGTTCAGCTGCAATTCTTCACACTTATAGATTTGTTGGCTCTAAAGAAAGAAAGAAGCTTTAAAGAACACGCTCTCTATACTGTAGCACATGTGCAAACAGATCTTCACAGGACTTATACATTGCTAATAAAGTCCACTTTTACAACCTGTGACTCCAACGTTTCGACCATCATTCAGTTAGAATATTTTACTCACCAAGTTAACTGCGGAAATTTAGGAATCATATAAATAGAACAAAAAAGTAAAACCCACATGAGCAGCTAGAAAATCAGTTATTTGGAATGACGATGTACAAAACAAAGATAAGCCACAGATCTTGCTGTGAGCGGTTTGAAGTTGGAACTGATGCCGGAATGAGTTTCAAAGAGGGGGGCATTCAACTAAGGATGGTCTTATACAACTTCATCTTCCTTTCAGTCTCAGCCTTCGAGTATTACAGCTTAACGTGTTTCTGAAAAGATTTTAGGCGAGAATTGGGAAGCGCAGTAACAGAATCTGGATTCATATTTGATCAGCACTGCCTATTTTGACAGTTTGATCTGAGTTCAGTGCGTTAAGATGGACAGACTCACTGAGAATGACTTGTCAATCATGAAATAGCCACGCCCTAAAGCTACCCTGCTACTCAGCAACTCATACCAAAACTATCTAGATGGATAAACCCTTGACCCTGAGGGATCTGTATATACTGTCAAACCCTAAACAGTACCCAAACCTTGTTGGCCAGGTGCTGACATTCCAGTTTACTTATTTTATTTCTCTTATGAATGCACCAGACCAGCAGTATCAAACGAGCTTGGAACTACATTAGGATTTTTATTCTGATTCATTAATCTATTGAAAAATAAAAAAGAGATTCTCTGAGCCATAATGGTTCTATATATAACCACCGCAGCCTTTGAAGAACCGCTCATTTTCTGGGTGTAACCAGGCACAAGGCAGCTTCCATTAAAGCTAAAATGGTCCTGGTGGTTACAGCGTGTGCCTGACACCCATTTCCTACCCCCGTACACCGAAACACACCCCAACATTTACACTGAAGACGAAGACAAAGGCTGTTTTAAAGCCATTGTCTTTTCTCCTCCATCTTTTCAATCTTTATCACTTTCTTTCATCCTTTTTTTTCCCACTTTTGAGATGTCCCTTCCATTTCTCCACCAATTTTTTTTTGTCAATTTTCATCTTTTTTCAATTTTTTCATGTCTTTTTCTGTGTTTTCTTTCTTTCATTGGCTTCCAAAATGGTGATGTCAACCAATAAGAGCACAATAAAATTTGTCCAGCCTCCCTCTTCAGCGTTCCCCCCACTTCAAACGCAGGAGGAAGGTTTGAACTCTCTGCCTGTTTGTTGCTTGCAGGGAAAAGCTTTTTTTTTTGTTACGTCTCCTTTGTGTCTCTTTGCCATAAAGAAAGACATGGGGGCTTCAGAGAGTGAGAGAGAGACCAAGAGAGGGAGAGAAAGAGAGCATCACCTGCTCCCAATTGAAACAGGGTGAGACAGAACTTTTATTCTGCACTTCAAAGAGCCAAGAGACAAAAACTTACCACTCCCCTTCAAAAACCTCTATTCATAGGCTAACCATAATGGGCTGAGGAGTGGGCTTGCGTGTGTGTATGAGTGAGTGAGTGTGTGTGTGTGTGTGTGTGTGTTTGTGTGTGTGCGTGTTTATACCTGGTCACAAGCTTCTTTGCAAGGCGAGAACTTGGCAGCATGGTGGCAACAGGAGGGATCTGCAGACAGATGCACAAAGTTAGTTGCAGCATTACAGTTTGTTTAAAGTATTATCATCAGTGGAGGTGAGGAGATTAGTGGACAGTCTCTGCAACCGTCAGTGGGTGCAAAATTGTTACATGAATCAGATATGAGTGGTGATGAACAGTTAGTGAACTAACAAGTCCCTGTATCTGGAAAGCTAGCCGGTAACATGCTAGCCAGCCAATGCTTCTCTCACCGAACCAACACTGAATATTTGCATAACAGTAGTGGATAGAAACAAGCATTCATTCCCTATTTTTGCGAATTTACTTGAAAATTCAGTTAGGGTTTGTGATACATTTTAATGGAAACACGGCTAGCAACTACTCACATGGCTAGTTATCTTATCTGGAAAGCTAGCTGCTAACATGCTAGCTAGCCAATATATTAGATTAACTTTTCTTAGAAATTAAAATAATGGGACAGGAAAAACTAGTCCAACTGAGTATACTGGCCACAGTATCCAGACACTGATTTACATTCATAATCAATTCAATTCTGAGACTACACGAAAATCACAAAATCATGTAGAAGAAGCAGTATGGTCATGTTTGCACATTCAGCTCCCCTAAAGTCTGTCAGTCCTGAAACTGTATGTACCAGA
>NW_023339650.1:1189509-1191082 GCF_004916995.1 Morone saxatilis
GTACCAGAGGGAAAGATTCTCTAAAAATTGGGAAAACAGTTGTAGTCATCCTCCAGACAATGACTGTGTCCAACTGCAGTATGAAGTTTGGTACTGTAGCAAAGATATAATCCTCCTCTGTACACAAAGAGGTGCAATTTTATCATCATCTCTATCACGCATACACTGTAAATAATATCTATGTCTCTCATAGCTAAACAGAATAATAAACATACACAGACAGGGGATGTTGGCTTGCGGCAGAGCTCCAAACCACAGCCCAGCCCTGGCTTCCAGTAAGTGACTTGGCTCAGTGAGCTGTCAAAAGGCTGCTTCCACCTCCTCATATTTCACAACACGACACTTTAGCACAGCGAGGCTGAGCTGGACCTTTCCACTAAGGACTGAAAAGATACAATCTGACATGCAGGCAGTGGGACAGTTATCTTTCTCTTGTCTTTTATTCATTGCAAAGCCTCTACCCTTCTCCTAGACAGGTGGAAGGGTACTATGATCATTTAGCATTATACTCCTCCAGACTGTTTTAGAGGACGTAACTGATGACACGCTCTTGATCTCAGCAGGTAAAAGCACCTCTGGCTCTCTTTGATCACCTGTATATTGTATATTCCACACACACAGTAAATTGTGTTGTCATTGAAATATGGATCACAAATCACTTCCAGTCATTTTGTTTGGTGCAGTTCAAAGATAGACACTGACTATCAAGTTTGTTCAAGCTAAATGATATATAATAGCATCAACATTTAAAGGTGCAGAAGGTAACTTTAATAAAAATAAGCTTTTGTCATATTTGCCTAAACTTTCACTATATCCTGACAGTAGGACATGACACAGATAATCTGTGAAAAAAAAATCTGGTTCCTCTGGGTCCTCCTAGTTCTCCTCATAGGGTTTGCACGAATCAACCAGACCTGAATAAAAACCACCAATCCCATCCGAGAAAGATAGTTAATTGTTGAGTCTTATTCCCAGGGCATCAAATATCTACACTGGGAATGAGATTCTAGCTGCTAGTGGGGCTCTGTCCAAAGTAAAAAAACACATCTATCAACACTTCTAAAGCTCACTAATTAATTTGTTTAATCAGCATTTTCTTTCTCACTTGCTTCCAGTCTATATGCTAAGCTAGGCTAATCATATCCTAACATGAGATCAACACTTCTGAGAGGCTGATAATTTTTGTGGAAGTAAACTTCCAAATTGAGACAGACAGGATGTGAGTCCAGATGTGAAGTGGGGTCTAAGATGTTTTTTTAAATCTATTAATGTAAAACTGAAGTGTAAAAGTTATAAAATATATATCTGTGTGTGTATAATTATTTCAAACAAGTGTCCAAAATGTTAGTTGAGAGAATGAGTAGTGCCTTAAATTCTGCTGTGTGCCAGTCCTTATTTGGAGCTCTCTCTTTCAGCCCTTTGTTACACTCTCCCATGCTGACCACTGCCGGCAGCCATTATGAGACTGTACTCGACAGGCCTGACACAGGACGATGAAAACCATAACACCCTCTTATCAGTATGTTCGTGTGTGGGGAAGTGCACATGCTTGTGCATTTGTGTGTGTGTGTAT
>NW_023339650.1:1191099-1191442 GCF_004916995.1 Morone saxatilis
GTGTGTATGTGTGTGTGTGAGCAACCCCTCCGGTGCTGTGTCTTTAGCTGCCTGACACTGGAGTTTCTGGATTCCATCACTGTTACACTCCTCTTTGATGCTCTAAAGAAGAAAGACCTTACACTGTGTGTGTGTGTGTGTGATGTGGAGAGAGTTCAGAATGAAAGGAGTGAATGAGGGTAAAACTGAACCTGTTATACCCTAAATTGAGCTAGGGAAAAGAGAGAAAAGAAAGAGAAAAAGAGTACTTCATGTGGTCATAAAAAAGGTTTGATCTGCAGATCATTGGGTTTATCACTCACATTGATTCTGTCCTCCTTCACTCTAAAAACAAATGTTTTGG
>NW_023339650.1:1191482-1197414 GCF_004916995.1 Morone saxatilis
ACACTTTAGGACCCTGGGAATGAGACTAAACACTAAATTATTTTCAAGTTTCCAACCCAAAGTTTCTTTATATCTATCTTGCCTCTGATTGGTTGTTTTTGTGACGACATTCTTGCACATGCCATTAGGTGTGCTAGAACGAGACAGACAAACCTGATTTTTTCAGATTACTTGGCAGAAACTCCTTTCACCCCCTAAAACTCACAAACTTTCAAGGATTTCAAGGACCTGTGGGAGCTCTGCTATTTAGCTATTCAGCAGACGAACAACATTAGCATTGATGTAAAACCTGTTACATGTCCGTCCAGTATTCCCTTACGGGAAATATCTGGGTCTTCAGCTGCCACATTCTCCACTATATTCACCAGCGAGTCTCTGACTGTGTCAGGTAGATGAGAGAGTTTGCCGGCTGTTGCTCAGGAGGTAGAGTGGGCTGTCCCCTGTTTGAAATGTGTGACTGTGACATGTAGTGTACAGAGCTTTGAGTGTTCGGAAGAATAGAAAGGCGCTATACAAGTACAGTGCATTTACCATTTAAAACCAAAACAATGAGCTTAAGGCAACCAAAATGCTAAGTTGAGCTGAGGGGAACGGTGCTGGTGATAACTCTGTGTGTTTGTAGCTAGAAGCAACAGCTTTACCATTACACACTGATTAATAAAAACAATAAAATAAAATATACTGATTAGTGCCGTTTGGAATAGCAGTATTTGGTAATTCCAAGTTTTCTGCCAGTCTCAAAATATCTCTCTCTCTCGCTCTCTCTCTCACACACACACACAGGAACAGCTTTTCCAAACAATGGCAGGTGACATAATAATTTGGGGGGGTGGAGGCCATTCAGTCGCAGTACAGTACAATATGAGGCCTCTGGCTAGCTGCTAATGAGCGCTGGCCCCATTCTGCCTCAGCATACACACAACAGGAACAAGGACCTCCTCTCGGCGGCATTGTTACATTCAGGGGCTGGAATGAAGCGCACTGTAGCCAGCCCCTCGGCTGCATTGTTAAACTTCATTCAGCCATCCAAATGACAGTTTACTGTTTCTTGTATACAGAAACCTGTGTGGATACTGACAGTGCAGAGCTTTACTCTCCACTTTGTATTCAAACTATACTGACAGTGTCTACATTTGGGTAAATCTGTTAAAAAACTTTCACGTTTCAGTGCCAATACAGTGTTTTCCAATACAAGTGTTTCAATAGCATTGTTTACCATTTCAGTTCAGGTTTTGTTTTTAATGTCAGATTTTATTTTTTAATGCCAAACTGAAATGTCACTGTTATGTTATTGTTTACAGGAGGGTGTCTTTGAAACAAAGGTTTAAAAAGTTCAAACATAAAAAGCAGTAACATTTGACCTTACCAAACGAGCCTGCAGATAAACCGGAGAAACAATTAGTTGTAGACAATCTGTGAATTTCAGCAGAACTGCAACAGACCCAGTAACAGACTTCCCTGCTAAGCCGCTGTAACAGACTTGTTTCCAACTAAATATCACACGACTCAAGGACTTGTTTCAGAAGAGGGGTGTTTGGACTACCCTGCTATACACCTGCTGTCACTGCAACCCAGCCCTGGATAAAGAGCAGAACATGGATGGATGCTAACAGACAGAGCTGGTGAGGCTCATGTGTCCATCAGCGATAGGTGCGAGTTGTGAACTTTTGCAGTACAGAACTCGTGTGTTGGGGTTATTTTTCACTTCACAAAGAAAGGGTCCCACATCAAAGAATAATGTCATACTGATCCTGCAGCAACACAGAAGCATCAAAAGAAAAATAAATACTTAAAAAATAGACAGATATGTTACGCTGTTTTAGTGGTAATTAAATCATAAACAAGGTGAGTAGAAACATTACATGTCTAAGTCATCTCTTTTGAAATTTGGATTTTTAGGATACATAAAACAGTAATACTTTAATTCATGCCTTTACTGACACTGAAATGGGTTCTTTGCATTTTCTCAGTGCTTTGTACGTGACATCTTCCACCACTTCTCTTTTACCCACTTTAACTCATCAACCACACACTGACAAACCTCATGCTTTTAACACTTATTTTATTGCTTTAACAGAAACATCCTCAGCATTGAAACATCATTGAGTACTGTCAGAAACACCCCACCCCCACCCCCCACCCCTTTTCCTATCCTGGCTGTGACTGTTAGTCTTGTCAGTGTCTTTTAACTTATACTGTTGATTTTACAGCCCCAACTTTACTGTTTTGGTTCACTCTCACAGCTTTCATCAGCCTCATTTTCAGATGCAGCAGGCAGCTGTTTAAAGTAAAAAGCTCTAAAATCCACTGTTCATCCACTACCTGCTCAGCACCAAACCACAGGCAGACACAGTTAGAGACAGCCGTTGATCACAGTGGAGCATTTGTCATTGTAAAGGACCAGATATTTCCCTAGAGACTTTCACTGTGATAGCTCACATTAGTGTTAGTGCTTGTTCCAGCTGACCTCTGCCAGACCAGCATAACATCAATTAAAAGTCAAGTGTCAAGATTGAAAAGTCATTGACAAATACATCAGAATACTGAAAAATAGTTAACAGTAATAGTAATAACAGATTAAAATAATTGTGTTTACTCTCATGTTGGAATACATATGACAAACCCTGTTCCAACTTGTTTGGGAGAGGAAGTGAAGGCGAATGGTTTCATCTGATCTGGGTAAACTGTTGGTTCTATACAATACTCCTTTTTCTCCTCCTGTGGGACTTTGTTGTAGCAAATATTTCCACGCTCCCAGATCTCAGCATTTTGTGACTAGCATGCTATCATAACTGATAGGAACTATGCATCAGAAACAGTGCCCACATTGTAATAAACTGAAATTACCATTTAAAGCCATATTCGCACCATTATCAGGGGACCTCATGTAATTTTACAATTACCCCCCCATGTCTGTCTTTCCTGCGGCACGTTCACATGGGATAAGCGCAGTGTGTATTTTACTCTAATTGACAGACATTATCCACCGGTCGACATGGTAATGACGCTCCTGCTGCTGAGCAACAGACGTGAACGTGCATATCTGTCTCATTTTAAAGCAGCGTATGGTTTCTGCTGCAGTTCAATAAAGCCACATTCATGACCTCTATGTGTCTAAGTTCTGCTCTGTTACATTAAAATACCAGTTTGATACTTTGCAAAAATAAAAAAATACGACCCTAACTCACAAAGGTGCCGATTCGCACGGGACTAATATTATCGCATGACCTCTGTGTTTGAGGTTGTACTATCTGCAGTGGAAAACAAAATGTGTTACAGGTATTAATGTGTATGAATATGAATATGTATGTGTACTGGATGAAAACAAACTGTATCACACAGTTTAACATTGTTTTCTTTTAACATGTTTTATGTCTGCTATTATAAAGGGATGGGATCTTCAAAATGTGGTTGTCTTTTCAACATAGATTAGCCTAGCACATAGTATATTT
This sequence comes from Morone saxatilis, assembly GCF_004916995.1. NCBI lineage: Eukaryota > Metazoa > Chordata > Actinopteri > Moronidae > Morone > Morone saxatilis. The sequence goes on from NW_023339650.1 coordinate 1,194,935, forward strand.
AAGTACAGGAAAGGAGGAAGTTGACCAAGCTTGCTCAACTGTTATTGGAACACAGAGCACAAAGGGGCGGGGCTTAGGAAGCGTCAGTCACAACCTCTTCAACAAAGAGGGGTTACTTTGTTTAATAATTCCCATGATACTGTGAATGAACTAATTCTACATTGTTGAGAAGATTCTGCTCATGTTAGGTCAGTCAATAAAAACATGTCTTTCCTGTGCTGCTTCTATGCTGGCACTGTTGACATAACTGTGAATAAAAAGCAGGCTATACTATATTTCATGTCTGAATTGGGCTTCTGAGAGAGAATTATAGTTGACAACACACACACTAACTCCCCAGAGATAAAGCAAGTGACAGCATGAGGTCTGAGATCTCTTCAAAGGGAACCTGTGGCCCAGCTGTGGGGGGTTACTCAAACCACTATAATAATACATTTTATTTAAAGGGGGGGTAAATAGTGTCTTTTGTCTGTATTCAAAGTCCCACCTGCAAATCACATTAGCTGTATTATTCTATCAGCACCTGATAGTCAAATTAAGTCTGCAGCTTCAAAGCACAAACATCAGCATCAGTCCCACTGCTATCTGCATATCTGCATCTGTGCCGTATGTGAAGGCATCCCAAAACAACATCACATTCAAGCCATTTACCATCTGAAAGTCAGAAAACAAGTAGCAGAGAGAGAGCCCTCCTCTGACTGGTAATAACATTCGTGCATGAGATGATTTAACTCCAAATCTGAATTCTCTGTGGATCCGATGGTGACATGGATGTGGTGTAAATGTGGTAGAAAATGGGGAACGTTTTCAGCTGGTGGCCATATATGAGCCAGACTGTGATGCAGTGAATGTCATCCCAGTGTCGGGTGAGAGAAATATCTGCTCTGTGATGGAAAATACTACTGTGGTTCCTGGGGAGTGGAAAAATCACGGAAGCTGGGAATGCAACAGATTTCATACAGTGTTGTGTAACTTCTACAGACAATAATGTGATTTTATTTCTCATCAATAAATGATATCAGTGTTGGGTTAGATTTTGTCTCACTCTAAATTACCATTAAAGCTGCAGTAGGTCATTTTTATAAAAATTGTTTTTGTCATATTTGACAGTATTACATGAGACAGTGCAGTATAATAAGAAGTAAAGCTGCAAGCAGCATTGGATGGGGACCTCGCCATCAACCTACGTCGGTGCCTGCACGGCGGAATCTCTGTGTTCCTTCATTGAAGGATCGTACAGATGCCTGTAAGAGGCGCACTTGCTCGGAAGCTTATGAAGATAGTACTAGCGCGACGCTAAGACTTATGTAGAAGATGCTGACTTCTCTTCCAGTTCCTAGTCAGAATAACTTAAACTATAACTGGCAATTCTTGAACTTAATTGACGTTTTATAGGACTTATTGGGGCAACCTGAATAATAAGGAGGTTGCAGTAATCCAGCCTAAGAAGTAACATGATAGTTTTTCTGTATCCGTCTGTGACAGGGATGTGTGCTAATTTGTGATATTGTTACATAAATGAAAAAAGCAGTCCTGGAGGTTTGCTTTATGTGGAGTTAAAAGGCATATAGTTATCGAAGGATAACTCCAAAGATTGCCTGACAGTGGTGCTGGAGCCAAGGTTATACCATCTAGAGTAACTTTATTTTTAGACAATGAGTCTCGGAGGTTTTAAAGCCAAGTACAGAACCTTTTTCTGGTTTTAATAGAAATTGCAGCTCATCCAGGTTTTTATGTCTTTAGACACTGCTTCGTATTTAAATAACTGTTACATTTCATGGGCCTTGATTGATAGATATAACTGGGTATCGTTTGCATAAAGGAAATTTAAGGAGTGTTCTAATAATGTTGCCTACGGAAGCAGTATATAAAGTGAATAGAATTGGTCAAGCAAGAACCCTTGTGGAACATGACTAAATTTAGTGTTTATGGAGGATTCAATCGTTAAACATGTACAAACTGAAGAACGATCTGATAATAGGACCTAACCAGCTTAGTGCGAGTTCTTTAATACCATTAGATGCTCAGTCTCTGTAAAAGAATATTATGGGTCAATGGTGTAAATGCAGCAACTAAGACTAATAATACAAGTACAGAGAGTCCATTGTCGGAAGCAATCAAAGGTCATTATTAACTTTAACCAGAGCTGTCCTCTGTGGCTGTATGAACTCTAAATCATGACGACATCCTCGAATACAGCTGTTGTATGTAGAAAGTCACACAACTGTTTGGCGACTACTTTCTTCAGAAATTTTGAGAGGGAGTGGAGGTTAGAAATAGGTCTGTTGTAAAACCCCTGGGTCAAGAGTGGGCTTTTTTAAGAAGGGGTTTAATTTACAGCTACTTTAAAGGACTGTGGTACATATCCTGATAATAAAGAAGATTAAAATCATATCTTAGTAAGAAGAAGTGCCAATCAAGGGGTACAACTTCTTTAAGCAGCCTAGTTGGGATGGGGACTAACCAGAGACGGTTGATGG